>NC_082656.1:54090503-54402170 GCF_028023285.1 Balaenoptera ricei
GTGCTGTCCTTTACAAAAATGAGTTAGATCACTCCCTGAGTCAACAAGCTATATATTATGTAGCAGTGGGTGTCCTTTCAAAAATAACAAAATCCCTTTTAGCCTTCTTCCTTGTCGTTGAGATTATAAAACCATTTTTCATTTTATTCAAATGCATCGAAATGTTTTCTTAGTGTCCATCAATTCTTTCCAAGGCAAAAAGGGAAAGAGGTCACGGAGGCTAAGGGAGCAGTTAGATTTTAGTAGAGGGGCTTTCCCAGTGGTAAATACAAGTAGCTTGCTCCAATAGAAAGAGTTCGGGTTTTGGAGTTAGATTGTATTTGTCCAAACATCAACTCCACCACTTTGCATACATGACCTTGAGCTTGTTGCTTTAACTTTCTGTAGAATAGAAATATTATTTACATCTGCCATCATAAGTTAAAATAACTGAGATAAAAAAATAAGAAAACACTCTGTAATCTCTCAAAGCATTCTAAATACTAGTCAATATTATTATTACATATATAAATATTGTGATATTAATTAAAAGTTCATCAATAATGTCTTAAAAATAAGGATACTGATATAAAAAATAAACTGATCATGTTAGGCAATCCTTGCAAATTAGGCAAAGGATGTTTTTGAGTTCTAAAACTCCTCTAAAATTCCAAGCAAGTTTACTTAAGATGTTTACCTCCAGAAAGTTAAAAAGATTCTCCAAGGGTCATGGCACCTACTATCTAGCTGGCTCAAAGCCAGCAATGTAAAATAAATGACACAGTATCACATTGATTTATTATTTCACCTTATAAAAAATATTCCAGTCCTCAGGATTCTGAGGGCATGTAATTTTCAAAGAAGAATAAATCATGAGACTAAGTTGAAATTAAAGGCACAGAAAATGGTTAGATTCTGAGACAGAGGGCTGGACAAACAGTTCAATCAACATGCCTGTATAAACAGGGAGTTGAACTTAGGAGTCTCTCCCTGCTTTTGAATGTGCAAAGCTCTTAAGGATGGAAAGAAACAACTCAAGGAATAAACAATAGATTTGAAGGAACACGTGATGAGCAAGGTCGAAATGGGATTCATTGGGCTTTGCTGAGGAGGCACAAAGAGAACATGTGGAAATTGGTGGAGCTTGGGACAAAAGATTCCACTGTGAAGAGACTGAAGATTGAAGCCAAGTCAGGATGCAGAGATGGCCCAGCCAGAAGTCCAGGCCATTGCTAACAACCAGACACACCATGGGTGCAGAAACAGAGCCCATAAGCCACCCAGTCTCCACTCACGTGAGTGGTGCTTGTACCAAAGAGCTAGTTCTCCTCCCCACTGGAGTTCAGAGAGGACCTCTCCTTGACAGCCGCTAGAATTGATCAATAGCTATTGACCAGCCAGCATGAGCAACATCCATCAGAGCCCCAAGTCTCTGCTTGGTCTTTATCAACCTCACTTCTATGTAAAATCCCCTTGTCCCAAGAAACTCATAAGCCCAGATCTTTATGGGGCTGGGAAGTGTGACATCTCGTGAAGTGGTCAAGGTGCAACAGAAAGCACACATATTAGCTGAAACTGAACATATCCAGCTTAAGAGCCCCCTCTCCAAGTAAATGTGTACGTAAAACTAGTGAGAGAAAAGATAGAATCCCTATTGTCCTCCAATTTACTGAGCCCCTTGATGAAGAAGTCAAGAGTTTTATCATTTAAAAAGACAGAGCATAATGGAGTGGGCTTTCGATCACCTTTGGCTGATAATTAATTTTTACGGACAGATACATGCATGATTGACTGTCCCGTGTTGATTCTACCACTCCTCATTGTGCATCAGCAGTGCAGTGTTGGGGATTGACCCTACTCCAGAGTTCGTACTAAGCAGTCTTTGCCAATAATGGAAATTTCTTCACTCACACAAGCATCAAGAAGCCAGGCGTAGGCCAACAAATCATGGCATTTCCCCGGAAACAGACATCAGTTCAGGAAGAGGCATGTGACTCAAATCAGGTCAATGAGACATCAGGGGCCAATTTCCAGAGAGAGAGAGTTACACGAGGAAATTCCTTCTCTCTTTTCTGCTGAAATGGCTGAAAAAGCAGGTAGCATCATTTGCTACTAGCAGTTCCTCTATGATTGTCAGGGATCCAGCTTCAGCATGAAGTCTACACTGTGAACAGCAGATGAAATGGAAAGAATCTGGATCCTTTATGACACCCTGAGCTGCCGGCTCAACCAGACCTGAGGCCTGCCCTGCTTCTGTTAAATGACGCTATATATTTCCTCAACATTTAAGCCAATGAAGTCAAGTTTCTGTCACTCTTGACCAAAAGCAAATTAATTGATACATATGGCTCTGATGCTGGTTTAAGGGAATATCATATTTTGAGGTTCTAGAGACCAAGCCACTTCCTATACATAGAGCCAATTTCCACCTAGAAATGTGTCCTGCTCTGACATTCTTTTAGGGTGACGGCTTGTCACTCAGGTTAAAAACCAAAAAATTGGAAGGGCTCAGGAAAGGATCAGAGTTAAAACACCCTTTCGTGACTTTGTAGCAAAGAGACCAAGTGAATAAAGGCATTTTTTTCTGGAAGCAAGGCATGAAATGCAATCAGGAAGCCAGAAAATGAGGAATTCGGCTAAAGGTGCTCTTTTGGGAATGAAGCTAAGGTTAGCCATAGCAGGAAAATCCTAATATTATTAGGTTGGCCAAAAAGTTAGTTCGGGTTTTCCATACGATGGTACCAAAAACCCGAACGAACTTTTTGGCCAACTATATATATATATATATATATATATATATATATATATATATATGCTGGCTGTAATTTTCTGCTTATAATTTCTGTATTTTATAACTTTGTTTGCCCTTAGTATTTAAAAAAGTCCTTTTGAAAGCTCTAGTCTGTCTGCTGTTCTGTGAGAAAAATCAAAGTCCTTTTAAGGGATTGAGTGTATCCCTAATGGTACAAGGAATCAGAGTGAGAGGACGCTCAGATAAAACAGACCAGTTAGGGCACTTGATGCTGACTCCTCCCCTTTGGAGATTCTCTTCCAGGGCTTGACCCAAGAGGTCCTAGGTTTTATTTTGCTGATGAACATCATGTCCCCTGCATCGTGGTGACCTTGTGGCTGTGTTGGATTATAAATGGACCAAACTCAGCATCTCGGCTGAGCAATCACATTGGTGACAGACACATAGTCCTGTGTAGTGTTTCCTCACCTTAGAAATGTTCACTGTCCAGGGTGCTCATAAAAGCCTCAGGTACCACCAACATCCCGTGTGCAGTAGGAACCCACTTCCTTCCAAGTGGCACATGCAGCCTGAAAACTGAAGTTTCCCCGAATCAGTACCAGCACACCACTTTACAGACGTTAAGACCCTGCCCATCCATTTTCGAGCACCTTGCAGATTCTCATTTCAACAGAAAATCAATATATGGAAAGTAATTCATGTATAAGCACAGTCAGCAGTGCACAAAAGCAGAGACTAGTAAAGTAAGCTTTTTTTTCTTTTTTTACTATTTGGAGTAAAACAATAAGTTACGGCAATTTTTTCTCCCAATCACTCAGCAAAAGAAAATACAGTTTTAGTACGTCCACCTTTACTGGATGGTTATAGATCTATTTGACTTTAATGCCTTTCTTGGAGTAATTTTAATCTGTTATATGAATGCACCAGGCTTACTTACTAAAAAAAAGCTTTAGAATCATTTCACTGGGAACACAACAAAGTTCCTGAAAGAAAACAGACCTAAGAAACAAAATACCATACAAATTCTGAACAATGTAATTAATGTTTTTTAATTCAGTTGCATTTTTCTGCATGTCCCCAAGCAATTGCACACATTATCAGTTGCTTCTTGTGCAATTTTAATTCAGAGTGATGAAAATATTTTTGAATTGTAAACATATTAAAAAAAAACCCATTAGATTACTGTCTTGCTTTTGCAATTTATTTGAATCCCACATATGTGCTTTATTTTTTTAAATTGTGCCATAGTATAAAATATCTTTGGTTTTTGCCCTTAAGTTTTACTCCATGGTTCTATGATTTATTGTTTTGAAGTTAGAAATCACTCAAGAGAGACACAACAGCACTCTTCTTAGAATGTCCCAGCTATGAACTCTATTTGAATGTTATCAATATTATATAATGTTTTTGAGTTCTTTAAAAAATTAGAAAGTCTAAAACATCAAAAGGGAATCTCTTAGATATGTACCACATGTCACCTCTTTGTTTAAAAATGGAAAGCTAGTCTCTGGAGCAGGAATTTGTGGTGACACTGGATCTATGCTTCCGGTTACTGTTATTTTCAATATTGCTCAGAAATTTGGTTCATAGGGCACTAAAGTATAGGACACCATGAGACACACTTTCAGCACAGCAAGCAGTTATAGGGTTTCACCATGCAACTTGCAATAGCCTTACTGTGCAATGAGAAATACATTTCCACCCACCGTGCTGAAATTGTTGCCAGTAGGACCGCACTCAGAATACAGTATAACTGAAAACAGTAAAATACACCATCTGTGGTTGGGCAGGTAAAGCACAAAGACAGTAGAGGATCTGAGAGATCAGTTAATTTGGACAAGGGAGACTACCTAAGTGAGCTCATTTAAATTCTAAGATGGATCTAGGAACTAGTCTCCTTATTGGTCAAATTAATCGTATAATTGTCAGATATTGTTTGTGATCGTAGGCAGTTCTGTTTGCATAAGGTGCAAATGAATGTGATTCAGATATCTGGTTTTTCTGATTTACTAACATTACTAAGATGGTCTGTGAACAGTGAATGAGGTAGTTTACTTTCCTCAGACTTCTTAAACCATTCATTATATGAAAACTAACAAACCCAGCCAACAGTCATTAGTCACATCTCATTCCTTGAGAAATGTTCAGATTTGATGAATGTATTCATGCATCTATGTATCCTTCCCACAAACATGTAGTGGGACCTTCTGAACAAGGCACTGTGCTGGGAACTGTGGGTCATCGTGGGAAGAGGCAGGCACTGAGCCTGCTGTCCTGTGGCTGTCCACCGGAGCAGGAAGAACATAAAGCAGGTGCCTATTTATTTCATTCTATTTCTATAGGAATTAAAGCATTACCTTCAGAGCCAGGTTTACTTGGAGCACAATCTGAGCTCAAACAGCAAACATCCACCACTTGTGTGCCTCTGCCGAGTCAATTTCTCTGACTATTGGTTCTCTTATATGTCAAAAGGGAAGAGTAATACCTACCTTGCAGAGATTTTTTTAGGAATCAGATAATCTTGTAAAATGCCAAGGAAAGTGCTCAAATGACTATTCTTATTCAAATGATGACAACCAGAATGATGAGGATGTGATAGTGACAAGTTGCAAATGAACAAGGAAGTTAATTAGAATTTTAAACAACTAGAGTTGACCACTGCCTTCTATCTATGGCTTGAAATCAATATTCTAGCGCTAAACACCAATGGAAATATATCCCATCTTAAAGCCTACCTTTTAGGAATTCGTGCTTTAAATTAAGATCTTGTGCCCTATTTAAATACAAAGACAGGGAAGAAAGAACATGCATAGATATTTTCAGTCATTAACATCTTACGATGACTTATTTTATTATATCTTAAGTGGAGAACCTGCTGCACAAGGTTTTCAGTTATGGGTAAGAGGAAGGGTGGGTCCAGAGAACAGGGCATTGCTATCACATATACATGGGACCTACACAGTCAGGAGTATGAAGAGCCAGCATATGTAGCCAAAGAGGGGAAATAGGGAAGGAGAAACAGCAACAAGTGGGAAGATGGGAAATTTTTAAATAATTGGTAACACATGACAAGGACTATTCTAAAAACCTTGCACGCACATCTCACACGGTGTGTCGGGGAGGGAGAAATTTTCCTTTACTTTCCTAGGTTCTTCGGGCTGGTCTAAGAATTAAATTGACATGACACAGATTAACAGGAGAAAATCAAACAAAGGTTTAATACCATGTATACATGGGAGAGACCCAGGAAACCTGAGTAATTTGCCAAAAAGGCCAAAACCCTCACCTCAAATACCATCTTCAACTAAAGACAAAAGAGGATGCTGGGGGTAGTGTTTTGGAACCTCAAAAGGGAGGAAGGCAATTCACATGAAGATGGAAAAGACTATATTTGGTAAATAAATGTTTGCTGGGTCATGCAGAGACAACAGGACACAGAGTGGACTCTGGTCTCTAGCGTTTCCCCCACTGCACCTAGCCCACACTATGCAGCTATCTCAGCAAAGCTCTATTCCAGGAACAGGCCCTCTATACAAATTCTTTTAGACAGCTATGGGAAAGGTCAAAGTTTCTTCCTGGGCCTTGAATTTTTTCCACTCCAAATAATCCGCATGCCAAGGAGGCATTTAGGGGTTGCAAGCTTTGCTCCCCTACAGATGTTTACAAACAATCTTATTAGGTAAGCACTAGTCATACTCCCAGTTTACAGATGAGAAATTTGAAACAAAGAGCTGCTAAATAACTTCCCCAATATGCACAGGTAATGTGAACAGCAAAGCCAAGATTCACACTCGAGCAGCCTGACTCCAGAGCCCTTTTATTTTTTAAATTTTTATTGGAGTATAGTTGCTTTACAATGTTGTGTTAGTTTCTGCTGTACAGCAAAGTGAATCAGTTATATGTATGCATATATCCACTCTTTTTTTAGATTTCCTTCCCATTTAGGTCACCACAGAGCACAACTACTGTCCTACACAGGCTGATTCAGGTCTTTAGTCACATGACTAATTTGAACTTGCATGATGAACTTGCATGGTGACGTTTAGCAAATGTATTAGTAGTTAGGGTTCCCCTGAAATGCAGAACTAATGGGATGGATATATATATATATATATATATATTTATAGGATTTATTATGAGTCCTTGGCTCATGCAATTATAGAGGCTGAGAAGTCCCAAGACATGCCTGCCATCTGCAAGTTGGAGATTCAGGAAAGCCAGTGGTATAGTTCCAATTCAAACTGGAAGGCCTGAGAACCAGGGGAGCCAATGGTGTAAGTCCTAGTCTGAGTCTGAAGACCTGAGAACCAGAAGACCAATGCCTAAAGGCAGAAGAGGATGGAGGTCCCAGCTATAGCAGAGAGCAAATTCGCCCTTCCTCTGCCTTTCTGTTCTACTCAGACACTCAGCGAATTGAATGATGCCCCCGTGCACTGGGGAGGGCCATCTACTTTACTCAGTCTACTGATTCAAATGTTAATCTCTTCCTACAATGCCCGCATAGATACTCTAGAAATAATGTTTTACCACCTAGCTGGGTTTATCCCTTAGCCAAGGCAAGTTGACACATAAAATTAACCATCACAGCCAAGATTCTCAAAGTTCTTTGTATGTATAAGTCCACCCTCTGAATCAATGAGAAGACCCATTTTTACACTGAGAACTTCGTGAGGGTGCAACACAAAGGGTGGTAAAATAAAAATAAGACCAAGGGATTCTGTGTCCTAATATTTTTATGGAGAACATCTGAAGACGGTACTATATATGATGACACATAAGTGAGGCATTTTGGAAGCTCTTCATAAGGAAGGGACAATTGCTTACCTTTGGGCACAGCTGTCAGAGTGCAGTAAAGAGTGCTTCTCTGAGACGAGCCCAGACATTGATACTTAACAAAACAAGGCTCCCAAGTCTATCCACTTTGTAATAAATGAAGTAGGAACACTACAACCTACCAATTTATTTTCTGGCAGTAAATGCAGCTTGGGGTTGTATTTGACACTGGAGGTCCAAACCTCAGCAAGAATTTCTATGGTGCAGAAATTTGGGAACATGGGCCGAGGGAGAAGGAACAGGGAGCATGTGAAATTTCTTGGCTAAAAACAGGAACATCTTGTGGTGTGGGAATTGAATCTTTTCTCCCTATTATAATAGTTCTCAGGGGCTTTCCTGAGTTAAAAGTAAAATGAATTCGCACCCTGAAGACCAGTATGTCCTTTTTAATTTCTGGCTTTCGCTTGGGACAACTTATGTCTTATTCCTAATGTTCCTCTTTGCCTTAGAGTAAGTTCAAGTGGCAGAAATGGGATGCCAGCTCCCCTATTGAGGAGGATTGGGGAATGGACAGGATCAAAGGCGGGGAGAAGTCTTTTCCCTCCCCATGGACCAACATTGTCTTTTAATTTCTATCAGTGTTATGACTTTGGAGGAGGGTATAGAATCAAGAAGAAAGAATGAGGAAGCTGGCACTTGCAAAATGACTTCCAGACCTATTAAAACATCAAAGCCAAAATATTCCCCCCAGGAATGAACTTCAGATGATAGTTTAAGAGAAGACATACCAAGGAATATTTTATTTCATATTCACAGAGCCTAAGCTTCCCATCTCCACAGTATTCCCTGTTTTTATGTGTTTTAACAGCTTGTAACGTCTTCAAATAAAAGGAGTAAAAATGTAAGCATGTGGCTAAGCTATATGTATACACAATTCTTAATCATTCAGTATCACTCTAGTCTTATCCAATACGGACAGGATAAAAGTTGAAGTCGTCATGCAAATTAAAATAGAGAAAGAGTGCTTTTACCGGATTGCTCTTTACAGAGATCTTTTTTTACTTTTACAAAAATGTTTCCAACCACTGGAACACAAAAAGGTACACAAATACATAAAAGCATGAAAGGGGCTATGAACCTATTGTTAAGAGGAAATCTGCTTGTAGAAAAGCACACATGTCCTTTTAAGTGTACAGCTCTGCATGAATCGCTTTCATATAGAAAGAGCACAGTGATGCAGTTAAGAATCAAGCCTGACTTTAGTCAACTTTTTAATGCATAGTAAAGTTAATAGGATATGCAGTTTTGTGCTCTTAGTAACCTTATGAATGCTTTCCTGGAGTTTTTACATTAGAAAAGCCAGTGTTATCAAACATTGGAACTTTGGTAAGAGATTTTGCTACTTGAAGCCTGCTGATGCTTTCACGGGAATGGGGGAATGAATTTCCCTTCTCTGTCAATATCGCCTTGAGAACAAGAGCTGAAGGGTTTAAATGAACCCTCTCCAGGGATTCACTTGTGCCCTCTGCAGCTGGCAGTGGTAGGCGCCCATATAGGTCCCTTATTCTAAGCCAAGTTGCAGGAATACTCATAATATATTTGGTGTTATTGTCCTTAGATAGACACACACTGGTCAGACCGTGTGTACTGATGTTTCATGCAGGAAATATGGTGACCATATGTTCAGATTTCTATGTTTCACTAGCTCTACTTCCTCCGCCCCACTTTCTTTAGCAGTTTATGGTTTCTTTTCGTTGACAAATTGCCAACTGTTAATTTATAAAACAGACTGAGTGTAAAGTGACCACAGTGAGGAAACCAAAATGAAGAAGACTAAAGCAAAGAAATAATTATATCAAAATATCTCCCAACAGGGACTTCCCTGGCAGTCCAGTGGTTAAGACTTTGCCTTCCAATGCATGGGGTGTGGGTTCCATCCCTGGTTGGGGAGCTAAGATCCCACATGCCTCATGGCCAGAAAACCAAAACATAAAACAGAAGCAGTATTGTAACAAATTCAATAAAGACTTTAAAAATGGTCCACATCCAAAAAAAAAAAAAAAAAATCTTAAAAAAAAAATCTCCCATCACAGAGGTATGCTCTATCTTGGACCTTCATGATGTGAGCCCCTAGAACACTCAAGGGGAATGAGAACGACTCAGAGGTGACCAGACTACTACGATGTTCTACCTTCTATGTTTGTTTGGTGAGGGTGGGAGGAGACTCATTCAATTTTCAAACAAGCCAGGCTCCTAAAAGAAGTACAAAGGAACTGATAATTTATTGAGCATTTTTAGAGAACACATTTTCTTACTCTGGCTTTATCAAAATAAAATGTCTTAAATTAGAAAACCTCAGGCAACTCCCAAATCCGCCCTAGTATCTAAGTGTCTAAACAGAATGTCACAAAGCTAGTAAGCAAGGATCTTTCCTTTGAGCTGCTTTCCCCCTCCTTCGACTCCTTAGACACAGCTCCCCCCAAGGCTGCCCTTCTGTTAAGTCTGACATCAGCTAGAGGCACCCACAAAGGCCAGGTCACTGCCCTAATGGAGGATTATAGATTCTCTGTTCACGATAAAATACTTGCTTATTCTGACTCACTAAAACATCATTTATTTGCCTAAATCCCACCCCCTTAACCTGAGTAAAGACTTGATCTTATAGTAAAAAAGATAGAGCGTTTTCCATATCCTAAGGAATTATCTCCTTGCCTCTAGCTTTCCTACCTAAGAATGTGTGCTTGAAAGAAGATGAACGGAGTGAGGAAATGGAATAGAATTCGCAGAAGTAAACTTTGGCAGCTGTGCTTGGAATAGGGCAGGAGAGGTGCTATAGTGGTGCTACTCACTAGTAACTCATCAATTCTCAGAGTAGAGGGATGGAGGAGAAACCACCCTCCCTGCTTCCAGGCTACTTTCTATCCTTACTCCCTCTCCAGGCTCACAAGGTGCTTTGATGACTGGATTGGCTTCCCAAGGGGCTTGATGATTGGGGTAGTGCCCTGAGTGGGGGACATAAGCACTGGAAAGAGATGTTCCCTTTTCCCAGGCTTAATTTCTTCTTCTAGTCGCCATGACAGGCTGATGGTGCTTTGGTTGCTGTCAGTCCATTTCTGAGAGTCTCTTCAGCTCTAGAAATACTGGTAATGCCAAGGTCCTGGATCTGCAGGGATGAAGATCAGATCTGACCTCAGTATCTTCACCAAGGCCAGGTTACCCTAAAGAAGAGAAGCCTATTGATGAATAGTCAGTCAATCAGTGATACACTTTGGCCTCACAGAACACTTCTGTTCGAAGGTCAACAAACTATACTCAATCAACCTCTTTTAGTCATTTCTTTCCCAGGTTTATCCTTTCTTCCTTTGACCCTCTATGCTACTCACCATTCCCCTAACATGCCAAGAACATTCATATCACTATCCTTTCCTCAAATTGTTCTTTCTGTCTAAAATTCTTTATGACTAACTCTACCCAAAAAGTCAGGGGAAGAGAGCTTTTGAGGATAATCCTGATGGTGCCTAATTTAGATGGATGGAAGGATAGCGGTGCCATTAAGTGAACTGAGATGCAGACACAGGGTGAAGGGAGGGAAGTGGATATTGGAGATGAATTTTGGGACCTGTTGTCTTTAGAGTACCTACGAAACGTTCCAGAAGAGAGAGATGTAGCATATATTTCAGGCAGAGATTGGGCATGGAAATAATACATGAGAATCATCAAAACAAAGTGGTGATAGATGAAGAGATTTCCAGAGGAAGGGTAGTAGAGTGGGAAAATAAACAAGAAGAATGAGGATAGTGCCTTGGTAAGTGTATGAATATAGAGCACACAAAAAAATAAACACTATAATAAAATCGACAAAAAAGGAAGAAAGCAGATAACTAGGAGAACCGGAAGACTTCATGGTCACAGAATCCAAGGGAGGATTGAAAGAGGAAGATTACCAGTGTCAAGTACTATCAAGATGCCAAGCAACAGGAGAACTAAAAAAAAGTCATTTGATATGGTAATTAAGAGATCATGTAAACCTTGAGTGGGAGGCAGCCTGGGTAACTCTGGAGTGGGACTGCCCGGGTTTGCATCCTAGCTGCACCTTTTGCTCGCTCTGTGATATTGGGCAGGTTATTTATTCTCTCTCTGCCTCAGCTTCCACATCTATTAAATGGAGATAAGGACAGCACCTACTTCAGAGAGCGGACATGAAAATCACATGATTTAACATATTTAAAACACTGAGACCACTGCCTGATGCAAGCTTTATGTGAATGTTTGCTGCTACAATTTATTATTATAAGATTCCAAGGAATCAGAGAGCAATACATATATAGCACAATAAAATAATCTTTGAAGAAGCATGGCAATAAATTGAAGGGGCAAATAGGGCAACATCTTAAGTAATAGAAAGATGAGTATAGGCACTTTTCCTTTTGATTCCCCACTACAACAATACAAAGAGTAGGAGAAAAGAATATGAAATTCATGGAGAGTTACAGTATAAATACTAGTAACATGGAAACCAAAGTCAAGTACTGGAAAACTCCACGAAAGTCCTTATGGGCACTCCTACTCTGACTTTCTTTAAAACATGAAGTCAACACTTTGCTTTCTGATTTACTTAAGGTCTATTTTTATTTCTGCCAACTCTGCAATTGTATACCTTGGTTAATTAAGTATTTATCAAGTTTAATGCTTAGCCTCATTGTCCCTAACATGGTTTCAAGAAGTAAATGTTGGTTTAAAATAAATTTATTAATAAATTAATCACTCTTTTCAAAGAAATATTACAGAATAACTAATCTAAACAACACATATCATTCCTTTAAGTAAGAACAAATTATACGTCCCCAAATAATTTTGCCCTAACTCTGGCCATCAATCTTCTCATGATTAGTAAAGAAAATGGTTCTTCTAATTATATAAATCCTTACATCTATGAGTAAAAAGTGGGAAATAAAGTAAGAATTTATTATAAGGAATGCTTTTGTAAATTGAAAAATGACTATTATGTTTTCGTTCTCCTAGCATTTGACAGCATTCTGCTGATACAGTATTTCGTTGTATTCTTATTCCTTATCCTTACAAAGGCTTCCATTCACATCAAAAGTATGTTGAAGGCCCCGACCTTGACCATGAAAGTTCTCTTTGTCTTCATGATTACAGCTGGTGAACCTTAACTAGCCACCTGTTACCAATTATTTTAATTAGCATCGTAGAATATTTTGGCCTGTTCAATAGAAGCTTTTGAGTAGGGTTTGGTTGGAATTTTTTGTTTTGTCCCTTTTCTTTTCTTTTTTTTTTTTTGGAAGCAAGAGAAACTAAGGTAACAGGAAACGATTTTTAATTTACAAGTAAATTAATGAGTCACATTTGGAAAACAAAACAACCAGGATTTTCACAAGCAATTTACCAACTGACCAAATCACTACCAGCATAGAGCCAGCAGGTATGTTAGAAGCTGTAAGTTATGGTTTGCCAAGTTATCTGCAACATGCTCCACCAATCATTCTATCAAAGAACCTTAGTCCCACAGTGGGCTCCCCTTGTAAAGGATATTTTTCATCAACAGTGAGGAGCAGAAGTGAACATTCACCTGACTGCACAGGTATTAAGGATGGGAAGGAGGACTTCCAGTGGTAGGAAAACTACATCCAAGAAAAATCCCAGCAGTCAACTCTGCCAAGGGAGAGCAAAACCAGGAGTCTGGGATGATCTCTAGTAAAGATCTCAAGCATACAACTTCCTTTAGACACATCACTTTCAATCCATACATTTCTCTTGTTATCTAGAACAGTAGAGTTTATTCATAACTTGACATTTTCTATCATTTTATGACTATTAAATTTGTAAATTACAATGGATTTCTCATATGGGCAACCTAATTACTGGACTAAAAAAAATAAAACCTTAGAAACGTGTGTCCTCCTTAGAAAGAAATTCCTGTTCTTCTGTGGCTCATTATATATGGTTATGGACTATTTTCCAAAAACGTTTATGCTTCAGGTTTTATTTCCCCAGAATTATGCTGCATGTGACACCTAGCCCTGTGTGGTCTTAAGGAGAAGCTGCCCCATGGTTGCCCTGGTGAGGGGTAAACCCAGCTGCTGCCTGCATATCCTGGTTTGGGGATATGCAAACCTGATTCTGGCTATGTGTACTGGCCACAGACCTGAAAGGGTCATCTACCTTCTAAGAGACTGCTGTGCCTCACTGCAGGATGTTTAATTCTATGGATAAATTGACTTTAAAATGCTGATTAAGCCAATTCCAGAAAATTAAAAACTAGCATTGGTTTAGATTAGATTGAGCATCAATAGAAAACACCCTGCTGCCCAGGATCACTGGCAAACTTGCCAACTGATGTGATTCTGTTGCAGGGGGTGGGGGGAGGGTAGTCATCCTGACTGCTGCTCACCAGTTGTCCGAATAGTTGACATGGATGTGTAGAGTTTCCTCCTTGCTCTTCAAGCCTGTGACTCCTAACTCCACAATTAGACACACCAAAAACTTTGAAGGACACTTCATAAACCATATCCTATTCTCCATCAACTACCAGGGTTGATCTAAGCGTTACTTTTGGGTTAGTGTTTACTGCCATTTTTTATTGTCTTTCATTCCATGACCCAGATGATGAGTCAGTAGAAATCTCACAAATAAATACTTTAACACTGGAATGTCTGTTGCCAAATTCAGTAAAGAATATTGAACAACTGCTTAATGTTTCCTACAGTAATCTGTCACACAACAATCATTTTAAAAAGGTAAGAGGGAAAAGAGGACTGCCGAGTGAGATTCTGTTCCTTGATGTAGAACAGACACTAATAACTTACCAGAAAAGTGTTCAATTCATACACAAGTAACTCAAATTCCTTTAAATAAATACACATGTCAAATTTGTTACTTTTTTATCTTAATAATGATACCCTGGAAATAACCTTTCGAATCAAGAAACACCAGCAATTTGAAGTATGCCAACTAAATCCAGATTTCTGACTAAATTTATTATTAGCACTTATTACCAGACTACAGCAAATAGCAATATATGTTTTACATTAATGAGATATTAAGAAAACAGTTTACGTGTGCATTGTTATGGTGTATCATATTCAACCATAAATGTGGCGTCAAAAAGCTTCATAGTCAATATATATCATAACAAAAAATTCCATCCCATCATCAAATCTCTAGTACTTATATTAACCTTCCTAGTTCAAGTATGCCTGTGTTCTCAATGAAAGAGAAGTTGATAAAATGGACTAATATATAATATTTTAAGTGTTTCTCCTATCTTTTAAAGAAATGTATTTTGGCTAAAGCTATTCCTCTGTCAAACTCATTACCTATATTGAATTTTACTACAGGATTCGTTCCTATTTGACTTACAGAGATGCTGAAATTTGGACAATATCTTCATGAAGTCCATAAAGGAAAAAAAAACTATGTAACTGATGTTAATCTTCATGATATAAATAAAGGCAGCCATAATCATTATGACCTATAAATAGCCATGGACGATGACTAGGATACCTATCAGTAAGCTTTCTCATTAATGGCATCAATATGTTTTATCTACTATAAATGTAGAGAAAACAAAGATAGGTCCTCGATCACTGAGGGGCTGATACCCCATTGAGAATACAAAATAAAATATGCCTTGATTGTACAACAAAAATAACAGAAGACAAGGAGTGTTCTTTCATATAATTCTAGCCTTGGCCCTTCCTCGATATGATTTTAGCCTAATACTTAATCTTGGCCAGATTCATATTCTGCAAATGGGGAGATTAGAATGAATTCTTGCTTAGAGCACTCATAGCTCTAAAATGTCAATGAGTTCAGGTTAAACAAAAACATAAATACCTTAACAAGGCAGTTTATGCTAAGCGTTGAATAACTACAGGTTATCAGGTGCCAAGGAGGTTCAGAGTAGGTATCAGTCACTGCAGGCTGGCCAGGGGAAGACACACACAAGCATTGCAGAAAGGCTAGGCTTGAATGATTGCAGCTGGTTGGGGCCACTCAGAACCAGAACTGGTCTACTGAGATGAGGTGGTGCAGAGTCTCGGAGCAGATTCTGGGGACCAAGGGCAAGGCCAGCTGAGCAGAAACAAGTTACTTGAGGCTGAATCGTCAGCCCTTAAACCTAATTTGACCATGGTCAGGCTATGTCCAGGTACTGGGATCAGGCTCGTGCTGAGGGGACCAATTACACCAGCCGAGGGGAAAGAAGAATTACAGAAGCTGAGACCAAGCAGTTCTTAAGAGGTTGTTTCCTTCACATTACGTTGACTTCATAAGTTACTGGTGCATAATTTTAAACCGGATATAAACAAAAAGCCAAATTCTATTTCACAATAGAGCATATAACTTTCACTTTCTGTTGAAACAGTTACACTGGATTCTTCTTATTAAGTAAAGGATAAAAATACATCGTCCAAAAAAAAAAAAAATACATCGTCCAGGGAAAATAGTGATATAGAAATTAAAGGATCTAAGGAAATAGGCATGTATGTATTCCTTTTCCAAGCCCAAATAATACCCTGAGAAGCTGAGAATATGAATATCAGTTTCAATCCAAGGATTCTGCATGTATAGATTTCATCAGGATTTCTGGGTCTCTAACCATATCAGGTCAGCTCCCACATGCCCAAGCTCCTGCCCAAGGATGAGGGTTGAAGATTTCCATGCTGCTTGCTCAACCCAGCCTCTCAGTTAATCAGCAAGCCCTGCCATGTACAGGAGCTTTAGTCCCACCCCTAGTCTGGCTGCCCTGTGGATGTTATCCAGTTTGTCCCACGTGAGCCCTTGAAGATCTCTTTGCTCTCAAGCTGCCAGCTTATGTCCGAGCCCTACCATGTGTGCCCCATTCGTGTGATAGGACTTCTCTTGTTCCTATTTGTTCCTTGAGTTCCCCCACTGACTCTTAAATTTTGTCCTAATTCCAACCTGCTTGTCTGGGGCCACGATTAACTAATCTGTGGCAATTTCATATTTTTAGGAACGCTGATATAAAAGACTAGAAGTTTCCAATTAAAACGTCTCCATTGCTTACAGGGATGGCCGCTGTCGATATATTTATTCTGGCACTCCCAGGAAGCCCCTTTAGCAGGGCTCAATGGTGGCTTCAGCTGCCCCTTAACAGCACAGCAAATTCTTGAATTGTCCCTTAACTCCCAGAAACTTCCGGGATCTGTTTCCCCTGCTAGACATAGTCTGTCCCCCAAATCTGATTGTCAGCAGCTCTTGTAGGGAAGGGGAAATTAACTGTTATTTAAGAATTGTTCTAGATCCCAGTGTGGCTCTCTTAGCATAAACTCTAGAGATGAGTTCATAGCACTCTGTACTGTGTTAGTTTTTTTTACTGCTATATAAAAATTACCGTAAATTTAGTGACTTAAAACAACATCTATTTCGTTGTTCTGTAGGTCAGAAGTCCAGGTGGACTCAGCTAAGTTTTCATGGGGCCAAAATCAAGATGTTTACTGACTCTTATCTGAAGGCTCAGGAGAAGAATCCACTTTCAAAACCATTCAGGTTGCTGGCAGAACTCTCATGTCCTTGCAGCTCTATGTCTAAGATTCCTTTCCTTGGTGACTACCAACCAAAGTCCACCCACAGATCCCAGAGGGTGCCCGCATTCCTTGATTCATGGCCCTCTCCATCTTCAAGCCAGCAACGACACATCAAATCCTACTCATGCTTCAGATCTCTCTCAATTCTTGTTCTGCCACCAGGCAGAGAAATTTCTCTGCTTTTAAAGGCTCATGTGATTATATTAGGACCACCTAGATAATCTCCTTTTTCTAAGTTCAGCTATGCCTTATGTTATGGGTTCAATTGTATCCCCCCAAAAAGATATGTTCAAGTCCTACCCCCAGGACCCCACAATGTGACTTTATTTGGGAATAGGGTCTTTAAAGAGGTAATCAAGTAAAAATGAGGTCATTAAGGTGGACCCTCATCCAATATAATGGTGTCTTTATAAAAAGGGGAAATTTGGACACAGAGACTGGCACAGAAGGAAAATGATATGAAGACACATGGGGAAAATGTCATGTAAAGACAAAGACAGAGACTGACTGAGGCAAACGTAAGTGAACACCAAGGATTATCCACCCCCATCAGAAGCTAGGAAGAGGCAAGGAAGTATTCTATCCAGAGTCTCAGAGGGGGCGTGGTCCTGACGATACCTTGATTTCAGATATCTGCTTCAGATAACTGTGAGGCAATACATTTTTGTTGTTTTAAGCCATCTAATTTGTGGTGCTGTGTTACAGTGGTCCCAGCAAACTGATATACCATATAACATAACACAATCAAGGAAATGTAGCTCATCACATTCACTGGTTCCAGGGATTAAGAGGTGTAGAATGCTGGAGACCCATCCAAGAAGTTCTGCCTACCATACTTACTCTATAGCCCATTAATAATCTGAGATTTCATCAGAAGATTATAAAATTCTTCCCCTTTGCCACATCTTATCACCACACCAACAGGGCTCTAGTATAAAACAGTGGATTACAGTTGGAAAAGCTTCAAGACACAGTCTCTTTTTGAGAAGAATTAATTAGAAAATCCCAAAGTCAAGAAAGGAAACAAAAACAAGGACACTGGAGGAATTTGAAGCCTCTAGCGCCTATAGCTACAGCAAACATTAAACACAGCCCAACTCCTAGGCAGACTAACATAAATTTTCACATGAAAGATCCATTTACCTTAGTTCCTATTACCTGATACAACATGTCCAGCTTTCTACAAAAAATTACGGGGCATATGAAAAGCAAAGATAAAAAACAATCTGAAGAGACAAAGCCATCGAGACCTAGGTATGACATAGATGTTAAAATTATCAGATAGGGAATTTAAAATAACTACATGTTAAGGACTCTATCCTTTTTCTGTTAGAAAAAGTAGGCAACATGCAAGGACAGATAGATAATGTAAGTAAAGGGGTGGAAACTCTAAAAGAATCCAAGGAAATGCTATAAGCCACAAACGCTGTAACAGAAATGAAGGATTGTTTCAATGTGTTCATCACTGCACTGGATATGACCAGTGAAAGAAAAGAAAAAAAGAATAGAGTATGCAGGAAGAGTGGAGCAATATAAAAAAGTATAATATATACATAATTGGAATACTAGAAAGAGAAGAAAGAAAGGAGCAGAAGAAACATTAGAAGTAACAAATATATTGGTATAAATATTCTTGTATATGTCTCTTGGTACACAAGCACATGTATTTCTGTTGGAGTGGCAACTTTGGAAGATAACGCCAAACTTTGTCCCAAGGTTTGTTGTATTAATTTACAGCCTCACCAATTATATGGGCATTCTGGTTGCTCCATATCCTCACCAACATTTTATTATATCCTTTCTGATGGTTGTCTAATGGTATTCATTGTGGTTTTACTTTACATTTGACTTATTGCCAATGCAGTTGAGCACTTTCCATGTTATTCACCATTTGTACCTCCTCTTTGGGAAGTGCTAGGTCAAGTCTTCTGGCTTCTATTTCATTGCCTGTCTTTAGCTTATTGATTTGTGGGAGTTATGTATACATTCTGGATGTAAATAGATTTTCAGTCTACTTCTTGTTCATCCTTACTGTGATTCCAGTTTTGTACCCTTGGTCTCATGTAGCTGTCAAAAGCCCTGCTGTATTTTTCAACCTCTCTGCTACCTCTTTCAGAATCAGCAGATATCCTTAGAGAAAAACTGACCCAAATGCTGGGCTTACCTCTCTGGACCTCATTTTTTTTTTCCAGATCTTGCTTCTGTAATTTTTTACTGCCTTACTAGCTCACCAATGCTTTCTAGCAGGTATTTTTAGTTTATTTTTTCCACCTTTTAAAGCTATTTTCAATATTAGAGTTATACTGAATTACCTTATCAGCCATTACCAGAAGTTGAAGTCCCAGGCAGATGAAACATACAGTCACTCTTTTTAATCTCTTTCGTCTCAGTTATGAAGAGTGTGAGAGTATATTTGTGGCTTGGCCTGCAGACATAGAGTAGTGAACTTGACTCTAGTATTTTACCTTCTTTTATATTAGGCTACAGTCTTCTTTTATACACAGTACTTAGCACTTTAGCAACATTTTTCAATTTAACCTTCTAAACACTAAGTGATTATTTAACTACTTAATTTAGGGATTCTAGTGCTTATCCATGTAACCCTTGCCTAACCAGAAGTCTGATTTTCATTCATTCATACATCTATTCAAATATTTATTGATGATTTGTATGTACCAAACATTGTTCTGCCTAGAAGACAGAGACAAAATGAATGCTTGAATAAATCATAAAATTGACAGAGGAATAAAAATGATTACATATTAACAAACGATACACAAAGAATTAACATAGATTTATTTGAGAGAGTAAAGAAGAATCACACTTTACAATTGGAATCATAAAAGTCTTGACTGAAGAGTTGATGTTAAAACTGAGATCTGAATGATGGGAAGGAGCACAGCATGAGGATCAGAGGGAAGAGCATTCCAGGTAAAGGGATGAATTTGTGCAAAATTCCTGAAGCCAGAACAACTTGGCTTATGCAAAGAATAGAACAAAGGCCAGCATGGCTGGAGTATAATGAGTGAAAGGTAAAGTGGTATAAATGAGATGAGTCACAAACTGGAACCAGATCATGGTAGACTTTGTCAGCCAGTATAGGAAGTTTAAATTTCATTCTCATTGTGATAAGAAGTTTTTGGAAAGACTTAAATGAGTTTGGGAAGGGAGAGGTGACAGGATCTAAGTTACATTTTTGAAACTATTTCTCTGGCTGCAGTGTGGAGATTATACTGTGTAGGAGTATATTAATTAATGTTAAATAAAGAAATGCTTTAAAAATCACTTAGGGTCTTTTAAACAAAGGACATTTAGTACTAGGAACTGGGTACACAGCTGATAGAAAAGCTAAGAATTCAAACAGGGTATGATGAAGCAATGTGAGATTCACCATAGCCGCTGCTACTTCAGGGACTGAAGGAACCAAGGAAAGAGGTAGTATGAGCAGGGTCCGGATGCTGCAGTCATCCAACTGACAGTAGCATGGAAAGGCTTTCCAGTAGAGTTAGGTGAAACTATCTGGCAGGAGCTGAAGCCACAGAGAAAAATGTGTAAGAGACATCACAAAAAGCAGTCTTCCACCAATTCCTTCTATTGGCCCAATCTATTCAGAAACCAGAGGACAAGGGAGGCTGGGAAATTTAGTTCTCTGAGGCACAGAGCTGAACAAGAGATCAGAGAACAAGAAGACAGTTTACCAGCCCAGGTAAAAGTAGAAACAAAGAGACCAAGAGGGCGCTTATATAGTAGGTCAAATGACAATTATGGAAGATTGGACTAGGAGGGTAAAGGTGGGAATTAAAACAAATGAATGGGGTCAATGTATCTGAGATATAATCAACAAAACTTACTAGGAAAGTGGATGCAGCAGGTGGGATAAATATAAACTTAGGGATAACTCCCAGTTTCTTTACTTGAGCAACTGAAGGGATAGTGACACCATTTATCAGCATGAGAAAGACTAAAAAAAAAAAAAAAAAAAAATCAGTGGAGTTCTGGGGTGCCTAGAATTAAATATTCTGTTTGGCCATGTTAAGTTTAAAGTATCAATTAGACTTCTATGTGGAGAGTTCCAGTAGGCACTGGATATATGAATCTAGAATTATGGGGAAATATCAGGACTCAAGATACAGGGCTGGGAGTCATCGGCCTATACATTTTTTTGTTTTGCTTTTTTTTTTTTTTTTAATGGACTGGATGAAATTATCAAGGGAGAATACAGAGAGAGGAGAAGGGTCCCAGGAACATTCTAATGCTGAATGCTGTTGAGAGGTCAACAAAGATAAAAAACAGAGAAGTAAACTCTACTCAATACTCTGTAATGGCCTATATGGGAAAAGAATCTTAAAAAAGAGCAGATATATGTATACGTATGGCTGATTCACTTTGCTGTACACCTGAAACTAACACAACATTGTAAATCAACTATACTCCAATAAAAATTAAAACAAACAAATAAATAAGCATTGTATTGGCAACGCAGATGTCATTTCATGATTTTGACAGGAGCCACCCCAGCTTAGTTGAGGGGATAGAAGCCAAATTCGAGTTGGTTGAGGGGAGAATATAAATATCCCATGGGAAAAAAGATAAACTATTTTGAAGAAATTTTGTTCCAAAGGGGAGCAGAGAAATGGGGCTATAACCACAGAGAAATGAGTTTTTCTTCTTTTTTAAGAAAGGATATTTAAGATAGAAGGGAAATTTCATTAGCTATCAATGGAAATTATACAGTGGAAAATCACAGAAGATGCAAGAGTCAGAGGGAGAAAACTGGTGGAGCCAAGATGTTAAAAAATTATGATATGATTTCAATAGTGAAATATGAGACAAAGTAATCAGCTAAGAGTGAGGAAGCAGGGTGTGTAAGAGACACACAGTTTGAAAGAGAGTTGGAAATTGTTTTGAAAAATGAAAAATAAAATATACAAAAGATGTATCGTAGGATTGCCCTGTATGACAGCCTCATTGGAGTAGCTGACTCATAGTGTCTAACTAGGCAAGTGCACCAGACGAGACGAAGGACTTTAGGGATGCTGTGGGTTTATAATGGTGAACCATGGAAACTAAGTTGTTTCGCGTGGGAAGTAAGTAAATGGCTAGCTCTCTCCAGAGTGGGTGCATGACACACTGAGTGAATTATTTACATGAGAGCATGCAAGACAGCTTTCTTTTAGTTCAACAGAAGTGTGTATATGGCAGAACATCTGCTCAAAAGGCAAGAATGACCAACCTGACCAAATCAAGGAACAGAATCCAAGAGTCTTCAATAAAATGTTACGTATGTCTTCTACCCTGGGAGTTCATTCTTAATTCCTTACAAAATACATGCTTGCATCATCCAATTCTTTCTTCATATGGGATAACTGGGTTTTTTAAATTAGTATTTTTATCTACTGACAGCATTTTTTTTAAAGTTTGGTGTTGAGACCCCCTAAATGAAGCTCTGTAAACCCCACTAAACTTGGTCAAGTGAAACGATTCTGTCTTAAACAAAGATGCCCTTATTGTACAAACGATATAATAAAATATGAAGTAGTCAAGCATTAGGAACATTTTTAGGAATCAGAAAATAGGTCATGATAAGATGATTTGGGGAAAAATCATTTTAAAACCATTTTATACACTATTGTTTACAGGATATCCAAGAAGTTGAAAGACATAAGGACAAAATTAATTGGATTATATATCACTATGTAGACCTAACCATAGTAATGGGAGTGTTCTTTTTTCTTTCAACAATTTAAGCAACTAAAAAACTTCCCCAAGCTCCATAAATATATTGAGCAATATTCAACCTTTTGGGGAACTTATTTCCTCTTCTGTTAAGTGAAGGGTTACTTTCCCATAATTTCAAAAGCTTTTTCTTATTTTATGATTCCGTAACTATGACGAAGGATCAGAGGCTAAAAATTTTAATGACAGAAGTCACAGCTAGGAATAAGAGTAAGCTTATTTAAAGGCCTTATACTGCATGTCTATGCCATTATTAAGAATGGCTGTGGCTTTATTTGTAGGAGGTGGGCCAAATAGAAGGAAGTAAGATCATAATGCAAATAGTTCCAACAGAATATGATATCAGTGGGGAAAAAAGATGCAGATAACTGGGAAAAAGAAATGTGATGGATGAAGCAGTGGTCTCACTGCTTAATCTATAACCAACCTCATACAATAAGAGTTATGAACGACTTTGATATTCAGAGTGAACATGCGAACAATGCTGTGTTGTGCACCATACCTAAGACCCAGTGAAAGAACAAAGCTTTGTAGTCACAGAGCTGAGATCATCCTCCAGCTCCTCCTCTTACTGTGTGGCCTTGGGCAAACTACTCAACTTTGCTGATTTTTAGCATCCATGTGCCTCAAAGGGCAATATTCTAATTGCTGCAAGAGTTTAATGATGTTGAATATGGTGAAGTACATAGTACAGTAACTGGAACTTAGTAGAGTTGAATAGATGATAGCTATTGTCAGACAATAATAAATAACGCAGTGATCCCTGTCTGCTAATGTGCTCCAAATTCTAATACTACAGAATATAGAAAGGGAGTCATATAGAAAGGGAGTCAAGGAGTAATGTGAACTGGTTGAAAATAGGTGCCAATCATTCACCAAACAGGTGCCAAACTTCACCAAGGAAGGTGAAGTTTCAGCTCTCCTTGGTTGTGGCATCCTGTACCCAGCAAACCAAACTCCCCGGGGGTCTGTAGAAACATTTAATTAGAAAGCTTCCGATATAAAAGGTGAGAAGCTGGGAGGCTATAAGCAGTTTTTTTCTCTATTATAGACAATTCTACTTGCTAAACTAGCAGCACCAGTGACAACTCAGGGGCTCAGCCTGTATAAAACTTGCTCCAAAAGAGTCCTAAAATACAAGACTAGGCTTTCTAGTGGATGTGAAACTTATTGGCTCTAAGGGAATGATTTCTTGAAACAACAGAAGACTATTGAAAGACTTGTCAGAAACCAGAAAAATAATTTTCTCTTCTGCAGTTTCAGTAAGCACATGGCAAAACATTCCCATCTAGGAATCAGTAATGTGACAAATTAGCTTTTGTTTTACTCTAGGTAGACAATAAATACGATGGCAGTGATTTAATATAACTGTACGAATGTCTTTCTCCTTTACTGACATGACACATGCATGATTTGTCATCTATCATACTAGCTGATATTATAAATGTACTGACATTTTACTCTTTAAAATAACCCATTTGACATCATTTGTGTGATATGCCCATGCAGAACAAATTTGACATAGAAATCAAATAACTGCATATAATCTTCTATTGCAGAAATCCATTTGGAGACTGAAATTTCCAATGAAGAAATTTAATCAATTTATAATCCCAAGATATTGGAACGACAAAGGATCTCAGGGACCGTCTAGACCAATCTTGTCATCTACAAACTGAGGAAAGTGAATATCAGAAAGAATAAGTGTCTTATACAGGGACACACAATTAGTTAGAAGCAGAAAAAGGACAAAAGCCCAGACTTCCTGACGCCACAGATAGTGCTCAAAACAGTGGGCTGGCAATCAATTTAGAGTAGATAGATCATTCCCAGAAATAACAGATTCATTTAAAAAATTTTCATGTAAAGTATAAGGCAGCTCTGTAAGCAAACACTCAGGATCTTAATGAAATTAGGATGAAATTAGTGAAAATTAATAACTAGACTAAGGAAGACAGGCAGCAATTATTAAACATAATAATTAATAAAATAAATAAAATATATTAATATGTTAATCCTTTTCCCCCACTAACTTGTGTTGGCTTACTGGGGAATTTAACATTGTATGAGATTGTGTCTTACATCTTTCATCCTAGGTCTTAGAGCATCTGGAAAGGCCACTAATGCCAAGAAGTAGAAGGAGAAGCAAAAGTAAATATAAATGTACAACCAAATTAATTTGAGAAAACTTAGGCAAGAGCCCATGCATCAAAAGTGATTTTGAGAACCAGGTGTTGTACAAACAGAAAGAATTTAGGCATGGAAATCCAATTTTAGTAATCCACTTTGTGCAAACCAAAGTGGATTCCTAAACTGCCTTTGTGCAAGGCAGTTTGCAATGAGGTTGTCTGTCATTACCGAGAACACTTGTACATTCATAGACGGTTCCTAGGCAAAATCATGCCAAGAATCACCCTCTTTCAGGATGGTATTGTTAAAGGATACAGCTGTAAAACCAATGTGTTTACCACAATAAAAATTCTATGTGTTTAATTTAAATATTGAGAGACATTTTTTAGCTGTGAATTCTAGTTCCCAAATTTAAAAATCCAGTGGGAAAATGGCTGCAATAAAAGATATTGAGCCTATGACTATCTATATTGAGGCACCAAATGCCACCAGCAGAGCCAGCCATCCTACAAGTTTCAGTCTCTTAATGACCAATAGCAATATCCATGGCTGAAATGATTGTGTGGTGAACCACATATATCCCTGAGAGGGCCAACAGGCTACTTCAGCATTGCCATATGTATACATTTTAATCTCATAGTTACAACCTACAAAACCAAAACACGAATATCTGAGATTTTAAAGTTATATCTATGCTTTATCTCAAGAAAGAGAACTCTAAGATTGTATCTGATTCATTAAAATATTGAAAATCAACACTATCAGCTACAAACATTAGTTCCCATATTCAGAGATCAGCATTTCCTTCTGTTTTTAATTATTTTTTACATAAGAAATAATGTTTATCATAGAAAATTAGAAAATATATCTATAAATTAAAAGAGAATAAAAAAGAATTACAAGTGACACAGTGAGAACAAGGCAAGGATGTTGGCTCTCTCCTTTTCTATATAATATTTGAGGTCCTAGTCAGTCTGGCTATAAGTCAAGAAAAAGAAAAGGCATTCCAATTGGAAAGAAAGAAGTAAAACTTTCTTTGTTTATAAATGACATAATTTTATACACAGGAAATCCTAAGGAATCTACAGAATAAGTATGTAAAAAATCAATCATATTTCTATAAAACAACGTTTATATTCCAATAAACAATTGGAACCCTAACCCTAACCCTAATTTAAATGCCATTTAGAATATTATTTAAAAGTAAAATACTGAGGATAAGCTTAAAACACATGTACAAGACCTCTAAACTAAAAACTACAAAACAATGCTGAAAAAACAAATGAAGGCCTAAATAAGTGGAGAAATATACCATGTCCATGGAATGATTGATACAAGGTTAAGATATCAATTCTCCCCAAACTGATCTATAGATTCAATGCAATTTCAAAAAAAAAAAAAAAAAAAAAGAAAATGCCATGAGGCTTTTTTTGAACTGACAAATTGATTTGCATAATCATGTGAAAATGGAAAGGACCTAAAATAGCTGAAACAATTTCGAATATGAAAAACAAAGTTAGAAGATGTAAATCACCTGACTTTAACACTTATTATATAAAGCTACAGTTGTCAAGACAGTGTGATAGTAGCATAAAGATAGACACATAAAAAATGGAACAAAATAGAGAATCCAAATATAGACCTACATGTGTCTGCTCCGTTTGGGGTGAGGTTTCTCAGGGAGTGGGGGTTTTGGGGGGAGGTTTTTTTTTTTTTTAACAAAGTCACCAAGGTAATTTGGGGAGGAAAAATTTGTATTTTCAATAAATGGTAATGAATAACTGGATGTCAGTGTGGAAAAAAAGATGAACTTTGACCCTTACTTCACATGGCAAACAAAACTCAACTCCAGATGGATTATAAACCTAAATATAAACATTGAAACTATAAAAACTACTAGAAAAAAATGAGCAAAACCCTCTGAAACCTTGAGAGAGACAAAGATTTTATAAAGAGAATACACAAAAATGAACCATTTTAAAGTAAGTGATTAATTAGAAGTTTTTAAAAATTTAAATCTTGCTCCTCAAAACACACCACTAAGAAAGTGGAAAAGCCAAATCAAAGAGTGGGAAAGCCAAGACTGGAAAACTTTTTGCAATACATATAGCTGGCAAAAGACGTATGTCCAGAAGATATAAGAATTTATACAACTCAAAAAGAAGATAATTAAAAAGCAATGTGTGCAAAAGATTTAAACAGACACTTCACACACTAAAAAACATATGTATGGCTAATAAGTGCATGGAAGGATGCTCAATATCTTTAGTCATCAGGGAAAAGCTAATTGAAACAAGAATGAGATACTATTATAAGCCACTCACAACTGTTAACATTAAGAAGACAGATAGTACCAATTGTTGACGTGAATGTGGAGCAACTGGAACTATTATACATTATTCATGGCAATGTAAAATGGTACAATCCCATTGGAGAATTCATTAGAGAAAGTTTTGACCCAGCAATTGCACTGTCACATATTTATCAAAAAGAAATGAAAATGTGTCTTTACAAAAGCCTTGAATAAATATTCATAGAAGCTTTATTAATAATAGCCCAAAAAATAAAACAACCCAAATTTCTATCACAAAATGAAAGGATATGGAGACTGTCAAGATGGCGGAGATCACCTTCCTCCCCACAAATACATCAGAAATACATCTACATGTGGAACAGCTCCTACAGAACACCTACTGAACGCTGGCAGAAGACCTCAGACCTCCCAAAAGGCAAGAAACTCCCCCACATACCTGGGTAGGGCAAAAGAAAAAAGAAAAAACAGAGACAAAAGAATAGGGACGGGACCTGCACCAGTGGGAGGGAGCTGTGAAGGAGGAAAGGATTCCACACACTAGGAAGCCCCTTAGCGGGCAGAGACGGGGGTGGGAGGGCGGGAGCTTCAGAGCCACGGAGGAGAGCGCAGCAACAGGTGTGCAGAGGGCAAAGCAGAGAGATTCCCGCACAGAGGATTGGTGCCGACCAGCACTCACCTGCCTGAGAGGCTTGTCTGCTCTCCCGCCGGGGCGGGCAGGGGCTGGGAGCTGAGGCTCGGGCTTCGGAGGTCCGGATCCCAGGGAGAGGACTGGGGTTGACGGCGTGAACACAGCCTGAAGGGGGCTACTGCGCCACAGCTAGCCGGGAGGGAGCCTGGGAAAAAGTCTGGACCTGCCGAAGAGGCAAGAGACTTTTTCTTCCCTCTGTTTCCTGGTGCGCGAGGGGAGGAGACTAAGAGCGCTGCTTAAAGGAGCTCCAGAGACGGGCTCGAGCCTCCGCTATCAGCGCGGACACCAGAGACAGGCATGAGATGCTAAGGCTGCTGCTGCCGCCACCAAGAAGCCTGTGTGCAAGCACAGGTCACTCTCCACACTGCCCCTCCTGGGAGCCTGTGCAGCTCGCCACTGCCAGGGTCCCACAATCCAGGTACAACTTCCCCGGGAGAACGCACGGCGCGCCTCAGGCTGCTGCAACGTCACGCCAGCCTCTGCCGCCGCAGGCTCGCCCCGCCTCCTCCGTACCGCTCCCTCCCCCCCGGCCTGAGTGAGCCAGAGCCCCCAAAGCAGCTGCTCCTTTAACCCCGTCCTGTCTGAGTGAAGAACAGACGCCCTCAGGCAACCTACACGCAGAGGCGGGTCCAAATCCAAAGCTGAACCCTGGGAGCTGTGCGAACAAAGAAGAGAAAGGGAAATCCCTCCCAGCAGCCTCAGGAGCAGCGGATTAAATCTCCACAATCAACTTGACGTACCCTGCATCTGTGGAATACCTGAACAGACAACGAATCATCCCAAAATTAAGGCGGTGGACTTTAAGATGAACTGTAGACTTGGGGTTTGCTTTCTGCATCTAACTTGTTTCTGGTCTTATGTTTATCTTAGTTTAGTATTTAGAGTTTATTATCACTGGTAGATTTGTTTATTGATTTGGTTGCTCTCTTCCTTTATATATATATATATAGATATAGATATAGATATAGATATATTTTCCTTTTTCTCTTTTTGTGAGTGTGTATGTGTATGCATCTTTCTGTGATTTTGTCTGTATAGCTTTGCTTTTACATTTGTCCTAGGAGTCTATCTATCCATTTTTTCTTTTTTTTTTCTAGTATAGTTTTTAGCACTTGTTATCATTGGTAGATTTATTTTTTGGTTTGGATGTTCTATTCTTTCTTTCTTTCTTGTATTTTTCATTTTATTACTTTTTTTTCAAATTTTTCAGAGCTTTATTTTTTTGACTTCTTTTTAACATCTTTACTGGAGTATAATTGCTTTACAATGCTGTGTTAGTTTCTACATTATAACAAAGTGAATCAGCTATACATATACATATATCCCCATATCTCCTCCCTCTTGTGTCTCCCTCCCACCCTCCTTATCCCACCCCTCTAGGTGGTCACGAAGAACCGAGATGATCTCCCTGTGCTATGTGACTGCTTCCCACTAGCTATCTGTTTTACATTTGGTAGTATATATATGTCCATGCCACTCTCTCACTTCGTCTCAGCTTAACCTTCCCTCTCCCCATGTCCTCAAGTCCATTCTCTATGTCTTTATTCTTGTCCTGCCCCTAGGTTCTTAAGAACCCTTTTTTTTTTTTTTTTAGATTCCATATATATGTGTTAGCGTATGGTATTTGTTTTTCTCTTTCTGACTTACTTCATTCAGTATGACAGACTCTAGGTCCATCCATCTCATTACAAAAAACTCAATTTCATTTCTTTTTATTGCTGAGTAATATTCCATTGTATATATGGGCCACATCTTCTTTATCCATTCATCTGTCTATGGACACTTAGGTTGCTTCCATGTCCTGGCTATTGTAAATAGAGCTGCAATGAATATTGGGGTGCATGACTCTTTTTGAATTATGGTTTTCTCAGGGTATAGGCCCAGTAGTGGGATTGCTTGGTCGTATGGTAGTTCTATTTTTAGTTTTTCAAAGAACCTCCATACTGGTCTCCATAGTGGCTGTATCAATTTCCTTTCCCACCAACAGTGCAAGAGTGTTTGCTTTTCTCCACACCCTCTCCAGCATTTATTGGTTATAGATTTTTTGATGATGGCCATTCTGACTGGTGTGAGGTGATACCTCATTGTAGTTTTGATTTGCATTTCTCTAATGATTAGTGATGTTGAGCAACTTTTCATGTGCTTGTTGGCAATCTGTATATCTTCTTTGGAGAAATGTCTATTTAGGTTTTCTGCCCATTTTTGGATTGGATTGCTTGTTTTATTTGATATTGAGCTGTATGAGCTGCTGTAAATTTTGGAGATTAATCCTTTGTTGGGCTTCCCTGGTGACACAGTGGTTAAGAAACTGCCTGCCAATGCAGGGGACATGGATTCGAGCCCTGGTCCGGGAAGTTCCCACATGCTGTGGAGCAACTAAGCCTGTGTGCCACACCTACTAAGCCTGAGCTCTAAAGCCCTCAAGCCACAACTACTGAAGCCCTCATGCCACAACTACTGAAACCCGTGCACCTAGAGCCCAGGCTCCACAACAAGAGAAGCCACCACAATGAGAAGCCCATGCACCACAATGAAGAGTAACCCCCGCTCACTGCAACTAGAGAGAGCCTGCGCGCAACAGCAAAGACAAAAAGCAGTCAAAAATAAATACATAAATGGATAGATAACTAAATAAACAAATAAAATTATTTTTAAAAATTCCTTTGTCAGTTGCTTCACTTGCAAATATTCTCTCCCATTCTCAGGGTTGTCTTTTCGTCTTGTTTATGATTTCCCTTGCTGTCCAAAAGCTTTTAAGTTTCATTAGGTCCCATTTGTTTATTTTTGTTTTTATTTCCATTTCTCTAGGAGGTGGGTCAAAAAGGATCTGCTGTGATTTATATCATAGAGTGTTCTGCCTACATTTTCCTCTAAGAGTTTTATGGAGTGTGGCCTTACATTTAGGTCTTTAATCCATTTTGAGTTTATTTTTGTGTACGGTGTTAGGGAGTGTTCTAATTTCATTCTTTTACACGTAGCTGTCCAGTTTTCCCAGCACCACTTATTGAAGAGGATGTCTTTTCTCCATTGTATATTCTTGCCTCCTTAATCAAAAATAAGGTAACCATATGTGTGTGGGTGTATCTCTGGGCTTTCTATCCTGTTCCATTGATCTATATTTCTGTTTTTGTGCCAGTACCATACTGTCTTGATTACTGTAGCTTTTTAGTATAGTCTGAAGTCCAGGAGCCTGATTCCTCTGGCTCCGTTTTTCTTTCTCAAGATTGCTTTGGCAATCTTCGGAGTCTTTTGTGTTTCCATACAAATTGTGATATTTTTTGTTCTAGTTCTGTGAAAAATGCCACTGGTAGTTTCATAGGGATTGCACTGAATCTGTAGATTGCTTTGGGTAGTATAGTCATGTTCACAATCTTGATTCTCCCAATCCAAGAACATGGTCTATCTCCCCATCTGTTTGTATCATCTTTAACTTCTTTCATCAGTGTCTTATAGTTTTCTGCATACAGGTCTTTTGTCTCCTTAGGTAGGTTTATTCCTAGGTATTTTATTCTTTTTGTTGCCATGGTAAATGAGAGTGTTTCCTTAATTTCTCTTTCAGAATTTTCATCATTAGTGTATAGGAATGCAAGAGATTTCTGTGCGTTAATTTTGTATCCTGCTACTACTACCAAATTCATTGATTAGCTCTAATAGTTTTCTGGTAGCATCTTTAGGATTCTCTATGTATAGTATCATGTCATTTGCAAACAGTGACAGCTTTACTTCTTGTTTTCTGATTTGGATTCCTTTTTTTTCTTTTTCTTCTCTGATTGCTGTGGCTAAAACTTCCAAAACTATGTTGAATAATTGTGGTGAGGGTGGGCAACCTTGTCTTGTTCCTGATCTTAGAGGGCAAGGTTTCAGTTTTCACCACTGAGAATGATGTTGGCTGTGGGTTTGTCATATATGACCTTTATTATGTTGAGGTAAGTTCCCTCTATGCCTACTTTCTGGAGGGTTTTTATCATAAATGGGTGTTGAATTTTGTCAAAAGCTTTTTCTGCATCTATTGAGATGATCATATGGTTTTTATCCTTCAGCTGGTTGATATGGTGTATCACATTGATTGATTTGGGTATACTGAAGAATCCTTGCATTCCTGGGATAAACCCACTTGATCATGGTGTATGATCCTTTTAATGTGCTGTTAGATTCTGTTTGCTAGTATTTTCTTGAGGATTTTTGCATCTATGTTCATCAGTGATATTGGCCTGTAGTTTTCTTTCTTTGTGACATCTTTGTCTGGTTTTGGTATCAGGGTGATGGTGGCCTCGTAGTATGAGTTTGGGAGTGTTCCTCCGTCTGCTATATTTTGGAAGAGTTTGAGAAGGATAGGTGTTAGCTCTTCTCTAAATGTTTGATAGAATTCACCTGTGAAGCCATCTGGTCCTGGGCTTTTGTTTGTTGGAAGATTTTTATTCACAGTCTCAATTTCAGTGCTTGTGATTGGTCTGTTTATATTTTCTATTTCTTCCTCGTTCAGTCTCAGAAGGTTGTGCTTTTCTAAGAATTTGTCCATTTCTTCCAGGTTGTCCATTTTATGGGCATATAGTTGCTTGTAGTAATCTCTCATGATCTTTTGTATTTCTGCAGTGTCAGTTGTTACTTCTCCTTTTTCATTTCTAATTCTATTGATTTGAGTCTTCTCCCTTTTTTTCCTGATGAGTCTGGCTAATGGTTTATCAATTTTCTTTATGTTCTCAAAGAACCAGCTTTTAGTTTTATTGATCTTTGCTATCGTTTCATTCATTTCTTTTTCATTTATTTCTGATCTGATCTTTATGGTTTCTTTCCTTCTGCTAACTTTGGGGATTTTTTTGTTCTTCTTTCTCTAATTGCTTTAGGTGTAAGCTTAGGTTGTTTATTTGAGATGTTTCTTGTTTCTTGTGGTAGGATTATATTGTTATAAACTTCCCTCTTAGAACTGGTTTTGTTGCATCCCATAGGTTTTTGGTCGTTGTGTTTTCATCATTGTCAGTTGTTTCTAGGTATTTTTTGATTTCCTCTTAGATTTCTTCAGTGATCTCTTGGTTACTTAGTAGTGTATTGTTTAGCCTCCTTGTGTTTGTATTTTTTACAGATTTGTTCCTGTAATTGATATCTAGTTTCATAGAATTGTGGTCAGAAAAGACACTTTGATATGACTTCAATTTTCTTAAATTTACCAAGGCTTGATTTGTGACCCAAGATATGTTCTATCCTGGAGAATGTTCCATGAGCACTTGAGAGGAAAGTGTATTCTGTTGTTTTGGGATGGAATGTCCTTTAAATATCAATTAAGTCCATCTTGTTTAAAGTATCATTTAAAGCTTGTGTTTCCTTATTTAATTTCACTTTGGATGATCTGTCCATTGGTGAAAGTGGGGTGTTAAAGTCCCCTACGATGATTGTGTTACTGTCGATTTCCCCGTTTATGGCTGTTACCATTTGCCTTATGTACTGAGGTGCTCCTATGTTGGGTGCATAGATATTTACAATTGTTATATCTTCTTCTTGGATTGCTCCCTTGATCATTATGCAGTGTCCTTCTTGTCTCGTGTAATAGTTTTTATTTGAAAGTGTATTTTGACTGATATGAGAATTGCTACTCTGGCTTTCTTTTGATTTTCATTTGCATGGAATATCTTTTTCCACCCCTTACTTTCAGTCTGTATGTGTCCCTAGGCCTGAAGTGGGTCTCTTGTGGACAGCATATATATGGGTCTTGTTTTTGTATCCATTCAGTAACCCTGTGTCTTTTGGTTGGAGCACTTAATCCATTAAAGGTAGTTATCGATATGTATGTTCCTATTACCATTTCCTTAATTGTTTCTGGTTTGTTATTGTAGGTCTTTTCCTTCTCATGTGTTTCCTGCCTAGAAAAGTTCCTTTAGCATTTGTTGTAGAGCTGTTTTGGTGGTGCTGAATTCTCTTAGCCCTTGCCTGTCCGTAAAGCTTTTGATTGCTCTGTCGAACCTGAATGAGATCCTTGCTGGATACAGTAATCTAGGTTGTAGGTTTTTCCCTTTCATCACTTTAAATATGTCCTGCCACTACCTTCTGGCTTGCAGAGTTTCTACTGAAAGATCAGCTATTAACCTTACGGGGATTCCCTTGTATGTTACTTGTTGTTTTTCCCTTGCTGCTTTTAAAGGGGCTTAATGGATACAAAAACAAGACCCATATATATGCAAGAAGAATCCTGTAGATATATAATCCTGTAGATATGCAATCCAAGAAGAAGATATAACAACTGTAAATATCTATGCACCCAACATAGGAGCACCTCAGTACATAAGGCAAATGGTAACAGCCATAAACGGGGAAATCGACAGTAACACAATCATCGTAGGGGACTTTAACACCCCACTTTCACCAATGGACAGATCATCCAAAGTGAAATTAAATAAGGAAACACAAGCTTTAAATGATACTTTAAACAAGATGGACTTAATTGATATTTAAAGGACATTCCATCCCAAAACAACAGAATACACTTTCCTCTCAAGTGCTCATGGAACATTCTCCAGGATAGAACATATCTTGGGTCACAAATCAAGCCTTGGTAAATTTAAGAAAATTGAAGTCATATCAAAGTGTCTTTTCTGACCACAATTCTATGAAACTAGATATCAATTACAGGAACAAATCTGTAAAAAATACAAACACAAGGAGGCTAAACAATACACTACTAAGTAACCAAGAGATCACTGAAGAAATCTAAGAGGAAATCAAAAAATACCTAGAAACAACTGACAATGATGAAAACACAACGACCAAAAACCTATGGGATGCAACAAAACCAGTTCTAAGAGGGAAGTTTATAACAATATAATCCTACCACAAGAAACAAGAAACATCTCAAATAAACAACCTAAGCTTACACCTAAAGCAATTAGAGAAAGAAGAACAAAAAAATCCCCAAAGTTAGCAGAAGGAAAGAAACCATAAAGATCAGATCAGAAATAAATGAAAAAGAAATGAATGAAACGATAGCAAAGATCAATAAAACTAAAAGCTGGTTCTTTGAGAACATAAAGAAAATTGATAAACCATTAGCCAGACTCATCAGGAAAAAAAGGGAGAAGACTCAAATCAATAGAATTAGAAATGAAAAAGGAGAAGTAACAACTGACACTGCAGAAATACAAAAGATCATGAGAGATTACTACAAGCAACTATATGCCCATAAAATGGACAACCTGGAAGAAATGGACAAATTCTTAGAAAAGCACAACCTTCTGAGACTGAACGAGGAAGAAATAGAAAATATAAACAGACCAATCACAAGCACTGAAATTGAGACTGTGAATAAAAATCTTCCAACAAACAAAAGCCCAGGACCAGATGGCTTCACAGGTGAATTCTATCAAACATTTAGAGAAGAGCTAACACCTATCCTTCTCAAACTCTTCCAAAATATAGCAGACGGAGGAACACTCCCAAACTCATACTACGAGGCCACCATCACCCTGATACCAAAACCAGACAAAGATGTCACAAAGAAAGAAAACTACAGGCCAATATCACTGATGAACATAGATGCAAAAATCCTCAAGAAAATACTAGCAAACAGAATCTAACAGCACATTAAAAGGATCATACACCATGATCAAGTGGGTTTATCCCAGGAATGCAAGGATTCTTCAGTATACCCAAATCAATCAATGTGATACACCATATCAACCAGCTGAAGGATAAAAACCATATGATCATCTCAATAGATGCAGAAAAAGCTTTTGACAAAATTCAACACCCATTTATGATAAAAACCCTCCAGAAAGTAGGCATAGAGGGAACTTACCTCAACATAATAAAGGTCATATATGACAAACCCACAGCCAACATCATTCTCAGTGGTGAAAACTGAAACCTTGCCCTCTAAGATCAGGAACAAGACAAGGTTGCCCACCCTCACCACAATTATTCAACATAGTTTTGGAAGTTTTAGCCACAGCAATCAGAGAAGAAAAAGAAAAAAAAGGAATCCAAATCAGAAAACAAGAAGTAAAGCTGTCACTGTTTGCAAATGACATGATACTATACATAGAGAATCCTAAAGATGCTACCAGAAAACTATTAGAGCTAATCAATGAATTTGGTAGTAGTAGCAGGATACAAAATTAACGCACAGAAATCTCTTGCATTCCTATACACTAATGATGAAAATTCTGAAAGAGAAATTAAGGAAACACTCTCATTTACCATGGCAACAAAAAGAATAAAATACCTAGGAATAAACCTACCTAAGGAGACAAAAGACCTGTATGCAGAAAACTATAAGACACTGATGAAAGAAGTTAAAGATGATACAAACAGATGGGGAGATAGACCATGTTCTTGGATTGGGAGAATCAAGATTGTGAACATGACTATACTACCCAAAGCAATCTACAGATTCAGTGCAATCCCTATGAAACTACCAGTGGCATTTTTCACAGAACTAGAACAAAAAAATATCACAATTTGTATGGAAACACAAAAGACTCCGAAGATTGCCAAAGCAATCTTGAGAAAGAAAAACGGAGCCAGAGGAATCAGGCTCCTGGACTTCAGACTATACTAAAAAGCTACAGTAATCAAGACAGTATGGTACTGGCACAAAAACAGAAATATAGATCAATGGAACAGGATAGAAAGCCCAGAGATACACCCACACACATATGGTTACCTTATTTTTGATTAAGGAGGCAAGAATATACAATGGAGAAAAGACATCCTCTTCAATAAGTGGTGCTGGGAAAACTGGACAGCTACGTGTAAAAGAATGAAATTAGAACACTCCCTAACACTGTACACAAAAATAAACTCAAAGTGGATTAAGGACCTAAATGTAAGGCCACACACCATAAAACTCTTAGAGGAAAATGTAGGCAGAACACTCTATGATATAAATCACAGCCAGATCCTTTCTGACCCACCTCCTAGAGAAATGGAAATAAAAACAAAAATAAACAAATGGGACCTAATGAAACTTAAAAGCTTTTGCACAACAAAGGAAACCATAAACAAGATGAAAAGACAACTCTCAGAATGGGAGAAAATATTTTCAAGTGAAGCAACTGACAATGGATTAATCTCCAAATTTACAAGCAGCTCATGTAGCTCAGTATCAAAAAAAAAACAATCCAATCCCAAAATGGGCAGAAGACCTAAATAGACATTTCTCCAAAGAAGATATACAGATTGCTAACAAACACATGAACGTATGCTCAACATCACTAATCATTAGAGAAATGCAAATCAAAAGTACAATGAGGTATCACCTCACACCGGTCAGAATGGCCATCACCAGAAAATCTACAAACAATAAATGCTGGAGAGGGTATGGAGAAAAGGGAAACCTCTTGCACTGTTGGTGGGAATGTAAACTGATACAGTCACTATGGAATACAGTATAGAGGTTCCTTAAAAAACTAAAAGTAGAACTACTATACGACCCAGCAATCCCACTACTGGGCATATATCCTGAGTAAACCACAATTCAAGATTGTCATGTACCACAATGTTCATTGCAGCTCTATTTACAATAGCCAGGACATGGAAGTAACCTAAATGTCCATCAACAGATGAATGGATAAAGAAGATGTGGCCCATATATACAATGGAATATTACTCAGCCGTAAAAATAAACGAAATTGAATTATTTGTAGTGCAGTTGATGGACCTAGAGGCTCTCATATAGAGTGAAGTTAAGTCAGAAAGAGAAAAACAAATACCATATGGTAACACACATATATGGAATCTAAAAAAAAAAAAAAAAGGTTCTGAAGAACCTAGGGGCAGGACATGAATAAAGATAGAGACGTAGGGAATGGACTTGAGGACACGGGGACAGGGAAGGGCAATCTGGGATGAAGTGAGAGAGTGGCATGGACATATATACACTACCAGTTGTAAAATAGATAGCTAGTGGGAAGCAGTCACATAGCACAGGGAAATCAGCTCGGTTCTTTGTGACCACCTAGAGGGGTGGGATAAGGTGGGTGGGAGGGAGACACAAGAGGGAGGAGATATGGGGATATATGTATAGGTATAGCTAATTCAGTTTGTTATAAAGCAGGACCTAACACACCATTGTAAAGCAATTATACTCCAATAAAGATGTTAAAAAAAAAAAAGATGAAAGCATAAGCTATGGCATATCTACACAATGGGGTACCACTCAGTAATAAATAAGGAATGAATTACAATACATGCAACAGCATAGCTAAATCTCTAAGTCATTATGCTAAGCAAAATAAACCAGAATCAAAAGAGTACTTAAGGAGTCTATTTATATAAAATGTTAGAATATGCAACACTAACACAGAAAACAAGTTAGTGGTTGCCTGGGTGAGGAATTAGGAGCTTGGCTGCAAAGGAGCGTGCAAACTTTGGTGGTGGGGGGGGAGTGATGGAAGTGTTTTACATCTTTATTTTGGTGGTGGTTATATAGGCTTATACATTTGTCACAACTTAAAAGTATAATAGAACTTCCAAACTGACAAGCAGATAAAAGGAAAATTTTAGTAAGCCAACGAAAGTAGAGAAATGGAGAGGGAAAAATAAATGTTAAGTATCAATTTAAAAGGTATAAAATCAGGTATACCGCATGCTCTGATATATTTTTAAAGGCTTTCTGGCTTCTGTTTTGAGAAGAGACTGAAACCGTAGAAGCAAGGTTTCTTCTATCTGCTCCTTCTACATAGAAGTCTTCCCTGGCTCCCTTGTCTAAAGTAGTCACACAAAATGAGATGATTGTAATACACAGAAAATTTTGTAAACAAACAGATGAATTATTAGGATTAATTTGATGCTACCAAAAGTTCTGGATACAAACATCAATATACAAAAATCAATTTTGTTTCTATATAGTATAAATAACTAAGTTTTTTTAAAAATAGCATTTAAAATAGCATCAAAATATCAAATACTTAGGAATCAATAACTTTTAAAACATTATTAAGAGAAATTAAATAAGACCTAAATAAATGGATGGTTATAATTGTTTTCATGAATTGGAAAACTCAGTGTTATAAAGATGTCAATTGTTTCAAAATTTGTCTATGGATTCAAATTTCTACAGCTTTTGATAGAAGCTGGCAATCTAAACTCCATATTAAAATGCAAAAAATCAAGAATAACCAAGATGATGAACAAGGTGGGAGTATTTACTCGACTAGATATACAACTTCAGTAATTAAAACAGTGTGGTATTGCCTCAAGGATAGAAAAATAGACCAATACAGCCAATTAAAGTGTCTAGATAGAAACTTACATATATCTGATGACTTCATTTATGATAAAGATAACACTGCAGAGCACTAGAGGAAAGAGAGTCTGTCAATAGATCGTTCTATGTCAATTGGATATCCAACTGGAAAAAAGTGAAACCAGGTCCCTACCTCATGTCATATAGAAGAGTCAATTTTAGGTGGATTGAAGATCTAAATGTGAAATGCCAGACAAATTTCCTAGATGAAAATGTTTTCATATATCTTTAGGACCTTGAAGTAGTTTGACTGAATATAAAAAGTCCTAGTGTTAAAGAAAAAATTTGGTACATTAGGTTAAAATGAAATGAAGAACTCTATTGAAATATCCCAAAACAAAACAAGTAATTAGGCAAGTCACAGAAGTGGAGAAGATATTTGCAACAATTATAACCAACAAAAGGTTCATACATAGACTAAAGAGCTATTACAAATCATCATTGAAGAGATAACTCTATAATTTTGAATAGGAATTTCACTAAAAAGGATGACCAAATGGCCAATAAAATCATGAACACTGTCCAACTCAATAGTAATCAAGGAAATGCAAGCTAAGATCATAAATCACTATCACTATAAACCCACCAGAGTGACAGAAATTTAAAAGATTGTTACCATTTGTGATACCACAATGATATTGTGATAATTCACTAACTGGTGTTTTTTAATGTTTATATGCATATGTCCTTCATAATAAAAGTTACAACTCCAAAATCCACTGAAGTGTACATTTTAAATGGATAGATTGTATGGTATTTGAATTATATCTCAATAAAGCTGTCATAAAAAATAACAACAAAAAAATAGTAATAAAAGTCCCAACTAATTAAAAAACAAAAAGGGTGTGTGTTGGGGTGGGCGGAATTAACATTATAAAGTCATTTAAGAGAGGAAGCAAAAATAGTCTACTGAGTGCACAAATACCCAAACAATTCTTATAAAAAGTTGGCGCTTCTTCCAAAAATTTTGTTCAACCAATATTAATTTAATAATTTAATGCAATTTCAATCAAAATCCTAATTTTGATGATCCTTTTGTTGTTTTTAGTGGAGGGATGGATCAAATTGTTTTAAAGTTTATAAATAAAGGAAGTGTCTATGTTAGAAAATAAAATTATAAACAAAGAAAAACGATGAGGAAAATATGTTCATTATCAGATATTTAAATTTACTATAAAGTCACTATAATCTCTAACACTGACACAGAAATAGACAAATATATTTGTGCAACAAAACAGAGGGCAGAAGTAAATCCACAAAAGTGACATTTTAATTCAGTGGGAAATAATTGGTTTATTAATACATGATCCTGGCATAATTGGCTACCTGTCTAGAAGAAAACAAGCTAGATCATCTATCTCATACCATATGCCAAAATGAATTCCAGATGGATAAAAGTTTAGTGCAAAAATATTTTTCAAGTTTTTAAAAATTAGAAAAGATATTCTCATAAACCTGAGGTAGAGGAAAAATTTCCTATGCAAAATGTAATTTCCTGAAATCATAAATAAAAGAAAGACATATTTTGACTTTAAAAAATTAAAACATATTATATGGGCAATTCACTACAAACAAAGTCAAAATAAAAAGGATAAACTAGGGAAACATTTGCACTTCATGTGACAAAGGGCCAGTCCTTCTAAAAAGCAAAAAGATACCTCTAATTTGAAAAAATGAAAAATAGACAAAAGCTGCAAACAAGCAATTCACAGACGATGAAACACAGTTGGCAATAAACATGAAAAGATGCTTAGCTTCACTAGTATCCAGAGAAGAGGTATTTTTCACCCTAATCAGCAAAAGTAAGATTTGGGGCATTCGATGCTGATGAAGATATGGGGAAATGGGTGCTCCCATATTTTATTGATGGGACTACGAGTTGCTCAAGCTCCTTATGGTAAGCTAACGTTAAAGAGGTCCAGGAATTGCTATCAACATCCAAAATATACATACCTTCTGGACAAGCAATTTCCCTTTGGAAATTCTATCCTACAGAAAGAAAAGTCTCAGTGCATGATAATAAATACAAGGATGATTGTTGCAACTATTTTTGTGAAGATAAAAAAGAAAAAGAAAAAACCCTGGAAACAAAGTACGTCATCAATACAGAAATAGTGAAATAGATTGTGAAATATCCATTCTGTAGATATGTCTCTTGAAAAGGAGAATAAAGGAAGAGGGAAATGGGGGGTTGCTAATCCACAGGTATAAAGTTGCAGTAATGCAGGTTCTGAGATCCGGTGTCCAACGTTGTGCCTATAGATAACAATGTTGTATTGCCCGCTTAAACATCTGTTAAAAGAGCAGATATCATGTTGTGTTATTACCACAGTAAGACAAAATTTTAAATTAAGAAAAGGAAAGAAAGGAAAGAAAAAACGGAAAAGAAAAAGAAAGGAAAATAAAAGAAAGGAAAAGACAGATCATTATTCACTACAGGGATATCCAAGATGCATTGCTAATTTGCATGTGAGGAAGTATAGTATGATAATTTTTTTGTGTGAAAGAGCACATGAGATCCTATAAATGTACATGCATTTGTATGAGCACTGAGAAAATCATGGAACCATAACATCCAACAAGCATATTAATTTGGGACAACTGGGAATAAAGGAAAGAAAAGCAAATCTTTAAGTACACCTTTGCATTGTTTCACTAATTTCAATAAACACATATTTTGTAATTACAGATTTTTATTAAAGTACTCTTTTCTAGAAAAAAACAGTATTTTCTAGAATACTTGTTGACTGATTCAAAATGGACATTTGACCCTGTTGATCTCACATATTCGGATATAAACTCTTCCCTTAACTTCTCTCTCACTCTTCTCTCCTAGATTTCCTTTTGACTTCTTTCTATCTCTTATCTATCTCTTATTTTAGCACATTTTCCTTACTCATTCTTGAAATAAATTATTTCTGCTAATTTCTTCCCATAGCCATTTTCTCCATGTGTTTATGGTCTCTTATTTATTCATTCTACTTTTTTGTGATACCAAATCCCCCTACAAATTCAGAGAAATGTAGGAGACAGATATGGAAAATGAAAAATTAAAATAGAAGTGAGATAATCCCTTAATGTAACAAAACGTTGAATCCTTAGAGGGAAGTATGCAAAAACACATTTTGAAATACCAAGAAGTAACCAGCTTCCTGAGGCTAAGCCTTTGGAGCAGAATCCTGGAGAAAGAGAAGTAGCTTTGGCAGATGAACAAAAAGGAGGGCTGGCATTCCTGACACTCCAAACAGTGATTGTATGTTACCATTCATTCATTCTCTCCTTTTATCCAGTAACATTCGGTTTTTAGATAAGCTGCATGAATTATAGAAGACTGCCTGCTGGACTAAAATTGTGCTAAAAGTAGATTTCCTTTTCTGAAAAACGTAGAGAAGTAAAGATATTGCCTAGCTAGTAAAAATGGTCCATAAAAAGTATTAATTTGGAATTCCAATCAAGGAGGAGAAACAAGAACATCATGTAAATGCCATCTGTTTTCCTCTAAGTTTCTGGCATTTATGTTCTTACTCATTTTATAGGACAAGTACAGTCCTTAGCCTCACAGAGCCATGAAGGTATAATGAGCGTAAAAATGAAGGAAACACAGGGTGCTGCGGTAGTGCATATATTTTTCATCATTTTGTTTGCTTAGTTAGTTGATTATAAAAATATTTTGTTATACATGTTGATCCTCATGGTTTGTTGGGGGGTAGTTTTCCTTGAGGTTGGTTGGTGGTTTTTCTTTAAGGAGAAATGAAGATGTTTGAGTTGGGAAGTGGAGTGAAAAGAAGCATTAAAAGATGATTGCTACTTGCAACTGCTCTGTTGGAACAAAAGAACCTGGAAGAATTCAGATACAGCTCTACAGATTTCTTCTCTTCCCATCACACCACAGATCATGACTGCTACAGGAACAGGAACCAGAGGGGAGAAGGTGTTAGAATCAGATAAGCCTCTTCTGCTCTTTGGCTAGGTTATCTTTTACCACACAGAAATTCATTTGCACAGTGACATGAAAGAGATTTTTTAAGAAACTTTGTCTTGTATAGAGCAGAATTATAGACCTACAGAAAAGATAACTGGAAGCTATCTTAGAAATACCTATCTCAGCTCTTTCCTTTTATAGATTAGATCAGAGCAGAGCAGTTGAAAGAGATGCTCAAGATCTCACAGCTACTGAGTAATCTTTCCTCCATAATTCTACGCCCCTAATGTAAATCTTTTAAATAAGAAGCAAGCAACTTTTGAATTTCCGCAAGCATGAACTTAAATCTTTCTGAAAATTTGTACAATAGGAATGCTGCTTTAAATACACAAAGGAAATTGTCTATTAAAAGAAACTCTGAAATTAATTATTTTTAATGCAAATAAATATGCTTTCCTCAGTATTAGGTTGGGATTTTTAAATACTATTGTATGTTTCTGAGAGAAGGAAGTATCTGTATTATATTCTTAAGCAGTGCCAATGAAAAATCAATGCTCTTGTCACAATAACTAGAGAAATCTCTGCAATGATCCCATCAACTCTATTATTAATTACTGAGAGATGCATAATGTTTCTATTCTACTAGAAAATGTGTATTTTTACCAATAAAGGAAATCTTGAGATTGTCCAATTAGAATCAGATCAGCACATTTAACCAAATTCAACTCCCCCTGGAAGTCCCGTTAATTCTGACTTGCCTTTTGCTTCTCTATCTACTGTAGACCTTTTTTTCCCCTGGGATTTTAATTTATTGACTACACTTTTTTGTCAGCTGCAGGGCACCACAGATTTCTAAACACTTGGCATTCACGTCTGATAAACTGTTATACAAAATACTTCTGAACCTTTCTTTATAGCACTTGTCAAGCTTTCCCTACTACATTTCAATCTTCAGTGATTATATTTCCAATCATACCTTAAATAAAAGAAGATTATTCAGTTATGGTCTAAGAGAAGGCACAAAGTTTGTAAAGAAAGGTGAGTGAAATCATGTTGTATTTTGGAGAAGGGATATGAGATATCACAGCATAGTCTCTTCTTCCCTATCTTTATCCAAGGTCTTGCTTTCCCTTTCAGTGGTTATAGCTCAATTTCAACAACAAGTCACACCAATGCAACACTATATTTCAACAAATATTTCAGTGCCCAGTGTGTTGCAGGCACTGGAACATCACAGACAAGTGAGACACAGCCCATTGCTTAGAAGTAGACAGAACAGCAGAGGAGAGACATAATCTACTTACCATGTTACAAGATGGTCAGTGCTATGTATGCTGATGTGATGGAAACTTTTAAGCTGCTCTTAAAATGAATATATGGAATAAAATACATGAATTGTGCATAGATGAGAAATTAGAATCCAAAAGGGGTGATTACTTGATTACTTGCAGAGGAAATCTCTGCTTAGAAGATTCTTTGGTCATGGCTGTCTTCGGCCATTGAAGACCAAACTATTCTTGAAATCGGTCCTCCCTCCTGAACATCCCAAGGTGTTTAGATTCTCTTTCAAATTCCAGCCTACTACTATCCCTTCTGCCCAGTTCCATCCACCTCACCAGGAGGCTCTTTCAGATATATATACATATACCTAACCTACTCTCCAAGTTCTTTGTCTGTCTCAAGACCCCTTCTCCCTGGCTGTTCCCACCACGGAGCTTCTCCAGTTCTTACAAACTATAATTCCTCACTCTCATCTCTAAACATTCCCCTGGTGGCTGGAATTCACTTTAGAGTCTGGAACTAGAATCAATCACTGATTTAGGGAGCCCAAAGCACTTCCTGCTTTCCACCCACAAACAATAACTGATATTAGCACAAATAAGGCATCAGCATAAGAGATCATGAACTCAAGATTATGAAACCTGGCCAAAAACTAGAAATGAAAGAGGTAGTAAAAAGAGTCAAAGCCTATCAAGACAGGGCAGAAACAAGATTTTAAGTGGAATAGCAAAGTCTGAGTGGGTTTTCAAAGGGTTCTCCAAGGTCAGCAGGGTGATTGCTTCTTTTTCTCTTGATTTGGAGTTTTCGTTGGAGTTCTGTTTTGTTTTGTTTTAAATGCCTTCAATAGCTTCTTCCCACATCTTGATCACCCAAAGGAAAAACTATAGTTTTCTTATCATCCAGATGCCACATTTAGCCACTTCAACCCACACCTAAGGCACCAAGAATTCTGTCTAGAGAACCAAGTGGGGAGAAAAAGTTAAGGGCTCTGGTTGCATCTGGGTTTGATCAGTCCCAACCTTCCAGCGGGCACTTGAAAGGCTTTTTAAGCCTCACGATACTTTGAAGAAATCCTGCCCCTTCAAAGGCGTGTCAGTGAGAACCTTCCCTCAGCGTATTTTCTAGCTTCTCTGTGATCTGAATCTTCCCAGCTGAAACTCTGAGGTGGACCCTCGTGTCTACAGACTTCCTATCTCAGCCTGAGCCATGGAACACATAGCCTGGTTTCTTTCTGTGGGAGAAGCTGATTCTTTGCTACTTGTCCCAGACTTTTGTGTGGTTATCTCGTGCCTTTTTTGAAACTATAAACGTCTTTGGGCAAGGAATTTCTACATGTTTTCTAAGCCAGGGTTTAAGAGCAGCTATTATCTAAGGGCAAGTTCTCCAGCTCTACTTCTCACAAAAGATGTAGTGTTTTCGGGACTTCCCTGGCAGTTCAGTGATGAAGACTCCACACTCCCAATGCAGGGCTCACACGGGCTCGATCCCTAGTTGGGGAACTAAGATCCTGTATGCCGCACGGTGTAGCACGCCCCCCCCCCAAAAAAGATGTAGTGTTTTCAAACATCATCCTGTCTATTATCTTATAATATGCATCTCCACTGAAACCTTTAGTCATTATTCATTGTGATAATATTTCTTGTGTAAACTTGTGTCATGAAAATATTACCTTATGAATATTAAATAATAAATGTGGAAAGACAAAATTATTCAGCATTTTCTCAGAAAATTTGGATAATTTCAGCATATTTAACCTGAAATGCTTTTATGAATCCTATGCAGTTCAGACCAAATAGGGACCAGTGTTGGTTCAAAAGTGTATCATCATCCTTATTTAGGATTCAGTGAATTTCTTCATAGAGACCATATAAGTGATGTTTAAATGATGGTACCAATCTTCATTAGCATATTTGATTCCATTTGGCACTAGTTGTACCATTTTCACTGTAGCAAACCTCCAACTATACTCAAGAATCCAGAGCATATCACCTACTTCACCATACCTCCTCCTTGTGATACCCTTCCTTGTCCCACCTCCAGGACTGCACAAAGGGGTAGAAGAAAATTAAATTTTATTTAGCAACTATTAAGTTCTGAGGTAGGGTAGAATTTAAGTCCTACTTAATTTTCTATCAAGAGATTTGAAAATCCAGTCTTTGAAAATCTGATAGGGCCTATAATTATTATATATGTTAATACTGCAATCTTTCCAATTATTGCAGACATAGAACATTCCTCTATGTACCAGGGGATACTGCTTGGTGATAGATGTAGAGATGAAGAAGACAGTATTTCTACTCTCAGTGGAGCTCATAGAAGAGAGAGCAAAGTAAATACCTAAACAGGCAATGCTCTTGTAACAATATTGCATTCATCCTGCATCTTCACAAGTAGCATGGGACTCATAACATGTTTGGAGTCAGAACCAGCTGAGCAAGACAGTTTTGCTAAGTATTAACCCTACAATTTTAACACATCATGAAACCTAACTTCCGCCACTGTCTTGAGGTTTCCCCACCTCATGACAGTGGTGGAAGTTAGGTTTCATGGGAGAACACATGAAAACTACAACTTGCCGTGTCCCATGTGAAATAAGAAATTTTAAAAATGCTTGCTCTCTTTTCTTCCCCCGCCCCCTAATATTTCACACCATATGTGAAATTTTAAACACTTTTTAGAAAGATGAAATTCCAGATTTCTGAACCACAGAGAAAAACAAAAGCTAGGAGCATAATTGCTACTCTGTTGGAGAGCCTGCAGAGTAATCATATCTTACTGGTACCTTACTTCTTCCACTGTAAACAGTTTGTTTCTGATCCAAAAAGTGGTGGGAACGCGGATCATCTAGACGGGATGGACCTTTCATTATCACTTAACACAGACCACAACTTGCTGTGGAGTGGAGCCCTACATACAATAGCAGAGGCTGCATTGCTGAAAATACAAAACAAAAACAAAAACAAAACAAAACAAAAAACCATATTTCCAAGCTGATCCAGTACCATTACTTAGAAATAACATTCTACTATTTTCCTTTATTTTCTCATTTAGTAAGTGTCCCTTTGTTCAGAGTGACCTGGCAAAGTGTAGTTAACAGAAACTTGCAGTATATTTTAAAAATTTCATTCAGAAGGCTCAGTGGAGGAAGGGAAAAACTGAGAGCCCAAGAGCATTTGAGAAAATGCCAGGGGCTTATTCAGAACTTGCTTATTAAAACTCAAGACCTGGTTAGCAACAAGTTCTTCTCTTTTAGGTGAATAAGGAATGATCTCTAAGGGGTCTTCTGGCTCGAAATTTCTATGATTTAAAGTGAACAGGGTTTCCTTAAGAGAGCAAGTTTTTTTAATGATATGAGCAGTGGATCTGAACCCTTAAGCTCTTCTTCAGAAATTCATTTCAAGGGACTGATTTCTGCTTTCAGTATTCATCAAAGCCCAAGCCTGTACATACTCCGTGGAGGCAAGCTTCTTTAGAGGAGCTTGCCTTTATGCGTTGTGCACTGCCAAAGTAGCATGCATTTTTAACCCAGGTTCACAGTATTGGAGTGAGTCCACAGGAAATGTTTTGAGCTGATCAAAAGTTCTCTAACCCCTTTGACCCAGTCTGTGGTAAGAAATGAAATACAATAGTCTATGAATTTTAGTTGTCTATTTAATTAAAATTCTTATATGTCCTCAGTCTAAATTCTTAATCTAGGCTCATCCTTGATTCTTTCCAACACACACCGCTGAGTGATTTGAGACAACCCAATACACAAAAATTACCATGGAGACTGTCTTCTTCGAGATAGTCTTCTCCAAGAGGTCCCATTAACAGGAAGAAACTGAGCTAAGAGGGACAAATAAGAGCTAACATGCCTGACATTCATCTAAGGGCCTCAGATAAACTCCTTTAATCTTCATAATTACCCTCAGAGGTAGGGACAGTTAATATCACCATTTTATAGCTGGGAAAATAGAGGCATAATGTTTCCTAACGTTACAAAAATATTAAGGGATAGAGACAGGTTACAAACCCAGGGTGCCCAGCACTGCCTTACAAGGGTTCTATGTAGACAGATTTCCTTGGCTTGATCCTCAGAGATTCTGATTCATTTACGGCGGGGCCGGATGGGTTGAGGGAGGAGGCAGTGGATGCTGGTGCTGATGCTGGCTTGGGAAACAGCCACTACCCCCGCCTCACCCCACAGAGCCAGCTGGAAGGTATCAGCATATTTTCCAAACTCCTCCGATAATTCCAACAGGCAGGTATACTTGAAGACTACTCCTGATAGACTGTTAACTCTAGTTTCTTCAAGGAGTGAGATCAGATGAAAATAAAGGTGGACTGTTCACTGCTTTTTACTACTTGGTGTATTTGATATAAACATGCATTTCATAAAAATAATTTGCTGAATTTAAAAAAAGCAATAAATAAATACCTTTTTCAAGTTGCCACTGTCTTTTAATTATAAATACAGAAATAGCAGTTGATGTCATGCTTCAGCCATGGCAATGGGGTGGAGACAGCAGATAATGAGGAAAGATCCTTATCACTTTCTGTAAGGAAAAAGCAAAGCTTCAAAGAGTCAGTACTGTGAACAGCCAAGAGCAGATTCTCAGCAGACAGAGCATAGTTCCAAGGAGGAGACTTCAGGGGGCTCTGGTACCAGGTAGGACACAAAGATGGAGGAAACTAGGCAGAGAGTTCTGACACCAAAGAACCGGAATCCAGTCCTGATGCCTGGGATTTGGAGACAAGAGAAGGGTTCAGACCTGACAAGATTGGCAAGAAACAAGAGAAAATTTGGTCATGGAGGAACTGAGATCCTAAGCAGAATGTCTGGATATAAAAAGAATGTGGAGAAGTAACACTGAGGCCTGGTTACTGAAAGACCAATTAACTAGGCCAAGGTTCTGAAAGGACTAGCAACAAAGCTGACCTGACTATGAGCCCCTGCCTGAGCTTGTTAAATGCCTGGAGCCTTGGCCATGTCCCTACCATGTCCACAGGAGCAAAGACAATCAGACTCCTGGCACTGAAGTTCTGCAGGGGCAGTGGGCCAACAAATTTGAACATATATAGTGTCACTTCAGCAATTGTGACACTGTGATTTATAGCTTTTCTTGCTGTGCAACTTCAGTTACGTAGGCCAAAGAAAATAAAATAAAATCAGACGCCATTACAATTAATGAACATATGAGGCCAAAGCACCCCTGTTAGAAAATTTCTTATATAACACAAACTCTTTATCTTGGTCTAGTTTCATGAACTTCAGCAAAAACCAACTCATGTAGTAAAAGTGAACAAATTAATATATAGGAAGAGTTGATGTGGACAGAACAGCATGGATGCAAAATATAAGGGATGTCTATCATATCAAAGCCAAAATTTAGAGCAGAGGACATGGCCCCATTATGTTCATATAACGCTTAAGTTATCCTTAAATTTTTTCAATCAGCACAAGAGAGAAAACTTTTGAGAATGAGAAATGGCTCCTAATGCTGACCACTAAGAATTATGTGGATAGACAAGAAACCTACTGTATTGGCAAAATTTTTTCAGCAGCCTAATTCAGACGTATCCTTTGAAAACAGCTTTATCCTTTCAATCTGACCCATTTACTTAGCAGTGATAATGATAGAGCAAATAAAGTTACTGCCCATAAAACTTCAAATTAATGGAGCTCCCTGGAGACAGAAACTACAGTAGTGTCTAACACATAGTAGATATTCAATGAATATTTACTGAATTGAAAAGATGGTGTGTGATGATCTCAATATTGTGTATGACTGGGGCAGATCTGAGATTGAAAGCATAGAAGGAATTTAGGTGATCCTCCAGAATGAATTCTTGATGAAGGCTTTTTGGTCAGTTAATGGAGTAAAATAAGGGTCTTTGGTGGGTTACACTTACTAGAATGATATGTGCTACAGACATTTGCAGTCTTTTAAACATTAGAATTACTTCATACCATATATGGGACTATGTGGACTCATTTCCTTATTAATCTCTAGTGGCATATTTACCTAAAATCCATTTTTATCAAAATTTAATTTATTTATGTTATATCAGTATAACTCTTCCTGAAATTTTTTTCTATTGCTTTAGTTTTCTATTTTAACAAATTAAATATTTCAAAAATGCCTTTAGTCAACTTGGAGACATTTCTGTTTTAATTTCTTATTTCTAAAAAGGGTTCAATAACTGACAGCATTTCATACATGTTTGCATGTTCTCAGCTTCTTTGATACTTTTGTCATCCTTTCAAATGTATCTTTTTCAATTTTGTTTATATTCAGAATTTTTTTGCCCAATTTATCTAAGACAACTTTCATTTTATTTACATTTTTGTTGAGTATTTAGTTCTGTGGCTATGCCAGGAGGCTCGACATTGGAGAATTTGAAGTTGCATAACAGAAAAGGCATGAATCACTCCTTTTTGCCTAAAATCTCTAATTAGTTGGCAGGTAAATTCCACTTGAAATAGATGCTCTGGCAAGGAGCTCAAGCTGCTAGACAGTAAAGGAAAGACAGAGAAGAGATATCTAGAGTATTCTGCCTCAGGCTCTCCACTCACCAGGGGTTCCACCCCAGAGAGGGTTTCCATTCAGGTGGGGCTCTTCAATTCTATAGGAAGCCAGAGCCAACTCAGATCTCTTTTAAAAACTTCAGTCATAGTTTACCATGACTGCTATCACAAAGTACCACAAATTTGGTGACCTAAAATGATATTTATTCTCACAATTCTGGAGACCAGAAGTCCAAAATGGTTTCACTAGGATGAAACCAAAGTGTTAGTAGGACTGTGTTCTAGAGGAAAATCCATTCCCTTGCCTTTCCCATTTTCTAGAGCTGCATTCCTTGTATTGTGGCTCTTGGTCCCATGTTTCATCTTCAAAACCAGAAGCAAAAATCTTGCTTCTGTGGTCACATTGCCTAAACTTGCAATTGCATTTAAGGGCCACCCAGATAATCCAAGATAGCTTCCCCTCTCAAGATCCTTAATTTAATCCCATCTGAAAAGTCTCTTTTATCATGTAAAGTAATATTCACAGGTAACAGGGATTAGGATCTAGATATCTTTGGGAGTGCTTATTCAATCTATTACAGTGTGTTACCATTCTTTCCACTTTTTATCTTTTTTTTTACTAAACATATATCTGTATGCTTTTAAACCTTTGTACTTCAGTAAGAGATTTCTGTTGTACTTACTTATTCTACTTTTCATTTTCTCACTCTTCCCACTTAGAGTTGAAACCTACTTTGTGCCAGACAAAGCAATAATAAAAGCAGATTAGTATATGACACAGATGTTGACGTGATTAAACAAAAAAAAATTTAAGATAACTATGACTTATGCATAAAGAGCTCTAATATAAAAAGGAGACCACAAGACAGGATAGATGGGTAAGGTAAGCAGACAGAGGGAAACTATTAGAAAGAATCAAAAGGAAATACTACAAATCAAAACACTAGCAGAAATGAAGAATACCTTTGATGGATTCATTCATAGATTGGACAGCTAAGGAAAGAATCAGTGAGCTTGAATATAGGGCAGTAAAAATTTCCCAAAGTGAAATTAAAGAAAAACAAGAATTAAAAATAAAATAGAGAAGAACATCCAAGAACTGTGAGACAATATGAAAAGACATAAGTACACATAATTAGCCTACCAGAAGGAAAGAGAGAAAGAATAAAGCAGAAGAAATATTTTAAGTAATAATGACCAAGAACTTTTCAAAATTAATGATAGACACCAAATCACAGATCCAGGAACTCAAAGAATACCAAGCAGGATTAAAAAACAAACAAACAAAAAACTTAAACCCAGGCATATCATGTTCATACTGCAGAAAATCAAAGACCAAGAAAGAATCTTGAAAGAAACCAAGAAGCCAGAGGGAGAAAAAACACATTAGCTCTAGAAGAACAAGAACGAGTATGAGAATGAAATATGTAAAGTACTGAACAAAAATCACTAACCTAGAATTCTATTTACAGTAAAATTATCTTTAAAAAATGAAAAGAAGTAAAGACTTCCTAAGAAGTTCTCAGACAAACAAAACATGGAACTCATCACCATCAGACCTACTGACAGAAGGAAAAGAACGTTGGTCAGAACTGTGGATCTACATTAAGAAGGCAGAGTATCAAAGAAGGAATAAATGAAGGCATGATGGTCAGTTTTATGCATCAAGTTGGCTGAGCTACAGTCTTCAGTTGTTCAGTCAAACACTAATCTAGGTGTTGCTGTGATAGTATCTTGTAGATGTGATGAAAGTACCTAATAAGTTGACTTTAAGTAAGGGAAATTATCCTAGATAATCTGAATGGGCTGACTCAATCAGTGCAAAGTTCTTAAGAGCAGAGCTTAAGTTTTCCTGAAAAAAGAAATTGCTTGTGTGGACAGTGGCTTCAGCTTCAGAAGCCCCAGAGTTCCAGCCTACCCTTCCTGACAGCCTGCTCTGTGGAATTTGGACTTGCCTAGCAAGCCCTCAAAATTGCCTAAGCCAATTCCTTGCAATAAATCTCAATATATATCTCCTACTGGTTCCATTTCTTTGATTGAATCTCGACAGATATAGAGTTAAAATATTTTAAATTTTTTTCTCATTATTAACTTATTTAAAAAATAACAGTTTGTTAAACAATATAGTAACACTGTATCAGGTAATTATAGCATATAGATAAGTCAAATGAATCATAGCAATATCATGAGGGATGGAAGGGAGGAATTGAGAATATTATGCCATAAGTTACCTGCACTATATGTGATGTGGTAGAGAGTTATTCAAAACTAGACTGAGATTGGTTTAAAATGTATATTTTAAACTCTAGGACAACCACTAAACATTTTTAGGGAAATATAATTGATACATTAAGAGAGAAGATAACTTGGAATCTTATGAAATGGTCAATTAAAGAGGGAGAAATACAAAGAACGAAAGAAAACAGTTACAAGTATTGTAGATATTTTCTAATTATATCAGAGGGTGTTATATGCATGAAGCATGGAGGAGTTTTAGGGTGGTGAATCTATTTTTTATGATATAGTAATGGTAGCTAAACGACATTATACATTTGTCAAAATCCATAATGCTTTTCAGCACAAAGAGTAAACGTTATGCAAATTTTTTAAAATTTAGAAGGTCAGGGAATACCAGGATGGAATATAGTATGTGACAAAAGAATCTAACTGTATTACAAATATGTGAAACAACCTCACTGAAGGGAATGGAAGAAAAAGTGCCGATCTAAGTAACTTTGGAAATGAGTGGAGACTGTAAGACTAAAGGCAAAAGAAATTATGTATAAGCACTATACTCTAGTTGACAAGTTATTTCCCATGGGAGTTCTGGTTAACAATTCTGAAACCACTGTACAAGTATACTGGAAGTTAACAAATAGTGGATGGTGTGGATGGTTGGAACCATCTCTCACTGTTGGAGTAGGAGCTTACAGACAAGCAAGGGGGGTGGGGGGAGGCTAGAATTATCTACCTGGTAATGGATTAGAGTTGGAGTTATATATCCATCCATAAAAATTGATGTTTAGCTTAATATAGATATGGATGGATATATTATGGAAATATTTACAGACATATGTATATGCACAGATAAGTGTACACACATATATTTCCTTGCTCTGTCAACTGAAAGGTCCAAAAAGCATCTACACCCCAGTAGCAGCAAGCACACCTCACACCCAAGTTGTGGTTTCTAATACCCGTTCTCCAATAAAAGAAACTGGGATTCCTTGGAGAAAAGGCCAATTCTAGAACTGGAGCACAAAATACACAAAATGAGCTTGGAGCATCTTGTAGTTCCAGAAAGTAAGGAAGTGGGTTTTTTTGTTTTGTTTTGTTTTGTTTTGTTTAAAAAAAAAAGGTAAAAACACAATGATGGGTATATGTAAAAGGGACACTGAAGCCAACTGAAGGAGCTTGGAATAGCCAAAGATGCAACAATTTGAGCAACAAAATAAATAAAGTAGTATTGGCTTATAACCCAGAGTATAAAATAAATACCTGAATTCATACTGGTATAAACAAATAATTGAGGGAGAAAATACAAATCTATGCAGAAGAATTCCAAATAAGAATTCCACATTTATGTAGATACACTGCTCTCAAGGAAGTGAAATATAACTCTCCTTAAATATGGGATACACATAGTGACTTCCTTCCAGAGAGTAGAGTGTGGAAACTCTAGGAAAAAGAGTAACTTTACCATGGAGAAACCTGACAAACTCTATGTCCCCCAGATGATCGACTAATATCAGCAAGGAGAAATCATGTTGATAGGATATATCTTTGATATGATACGATGAGCGTGATTATTTATTTCTGTGGTCTTCCTCCACTTCCTTCCTCTGATCATGAGGAAAAGATCAGATCCAATTGAGAGATATTCTGCAAAATACCTGAACAGCACTCCTCAGAACTTTCAAGGACATCAAAAACAAGGAAAGTATGAGGAACTGTCATAGCCAAGAGGAAAATAGGAGACATGATAACTAAATGTAGTGCGGTGTCCTCGATGAGATCCTGGAACACAAAAGGACATCCAGTAAAAAACAAGGAAATCTGAACAAAGGATGGACCTTAGTATAAAATGTGTAAGTGTGTGTGTGTGTGTATATATATATATATATATATATATATATATATATATATAAAATATTTATAATGCATATGTAATATTTATATATGTGTATGTATATATATTCATGTATATTTAATTGGAATTTCAATTTGAATGTCAGCTGTGAGTAAAATTGATTATCATTTCGTATGTTTAATTCTTTTTTATGAGGACAGGTTTTACTTGAAAATTGGTTCTTTGTGAAAGGAAGGGAGGAAGGAAAGAAGGGAGGAAGGGAAAGAGGGAGAGAGGGAGAGAAGGAGGGAAGGAGGGAGGAAACAAGACATAGGATAAGGAACACTGAAACAAAAAGTGGATTTCTCATTTTAACATTTTTAATTCATTTTATTTATATTACTCCTAACTTTGATTTTATTTTTTTATTAATTTTTTTAATTTTATTTTTTGAAAATTTTTATTGGAGTATACTTGATTTACAATTTAACTTTGATTTTAAATTTTACTTTAGTTTTAAATTTTTTTCTTTTCTTTTACTTTTATTCTTAATCTTTATAGTTTTAATTTATATTAATATTTTCATTGTTAATTTTCAATCACTTCACTTTTTAAATAACCATTTTAACCTTTTATCCTCCTCTTGGAACTCTATTTCAATTTCCTCTTTTTGTATACAAACTTCATGTATTGACTTTGTTTATGAAGAAGGATGTCCTGACTACAGTGGGAAAAGCCAGCAAGCAGGAGAGGGGGAAAATTACTCTGCTGATTGTACTGAAACCTGCTGCTGCATAATAATCACTCCAGAGTGTAGTGGCTTAAAACCACAATAGTCATTTATTATTGCTCATGATTTCTGTGTGCCAGAATTCATACAGGGCACCGTGGGGGAACTGGGGTCCACTCCATTAGGTCTGGGGCCTCAGCTAGAAGACTGAAGGCTGGCACCTGGAATCATCTGAAGGCTTGTTTACTCACAAGTCTGGCATTAGATTCCAGCTGTCAGCCGAGACTTGAGCTAGGGCTATTGGATGGAGATGCATACACACAGCCTTACCATGTGGCCTGGGCTTCACACAACATGGTGGTTCTGTTCTAAAAGTGAGCAAGCTGAAAGAGAGAGAAAAAGAGAGCAAAGTGGAATCATACTGCCTAATTATATCATAGACTTGAAAGTCACGCAGAATCACTTCTGCCACGTTCTGTTGGTCAAGGCAGTTGCAAACACACATCTAGTTTTAATGGGCAAAAAATATTGTCAATGTCATATTCTCTGAAGAGCATATGGGATGGGATACATATTGATGCAGCCATATTCAGAAAACGCAATTGCTGGTGTGCCAGATGCATCTGAAACAATCCTTCAAGTTCTGCCTAAATGAACTTCATGCCTTCCCAGTTTGGCTATAAAAATAAATGAATAAATGCATGAATGAGTGAATGAATGAATGACTTCACCTGGTTAACTTAAAATGATTCAGAACAATACTTTTCTCTGCCCTCCATTTGGTGCATTGGAGATTGTTTCTCCTAGATATTGTCAAAAACTTACACTTTCTACATATACTTCAGAGTGCCTACCATGTCTAAGTCATTGTGCTAGTATCTGGAGAAATAATGGTAACATTACAGAATCCCTGTAGCAATGGCTACAATTTTGTGGACAACACAGAAAGTCAACCAGAAATTATAATTCAATGTGCTTTGTATAATGACAATTGTTAAGTACAAGAGTCTATGGAAGTACATGGGATAGACTCACTACCTAGGCCTGGGAATCAGCAACAACTTCCCAAGGGAAGAGACATCTGACCCAGAAAGGATGAATGAGTAGCAGTTAGCCAGGAAATAAGTATCCAAGATGGAGGAAGGGGAGGAAGCAGAATTATTCAAAACAGAGAGAAGAGCAGGTTCACAGTTTCAGAGGTAAGAAAGAGGAATGCAGAGTCATAAAAGAGTAAATAGTTCATTACGGATAGAATGATCGTTTTGAAAACAGGCATAGAAATAGTCAAGACTAAATTGTTAAGTGAGAGGTAGATCAACAAAGGTACTGTAAGTCGTGCTAAAGAGATTAAATGTATCCCATCACTCAGACCTTTCGATCTCAAGCTGCTCTACCCAGGGCTTCAGAAGGCCTATGCAGAGCATCTGGGTCTACACTCTTCAGCACAAAGACTCCTTCAGGCTCTACTCTACCCCCTACTCTACCCTTATATGCCATCTATGTATATGTGCTAGGTATACAGGTTTAGTATGCCTAAACCTGTGCCTCGTATATCTTATTGTACATAAGGATGCAATAAATATTTGTTGAACGAATAAACTTCTTTCATCTTATCTTTTCCCTATGGCTTCATACTTGGACAGCTCCAACTCCCTCCACTCCTGACTATTCCTTTTGGATGAAAACACCACTGGAAAGTCTTGCTATCAGTCAATTTCCACCTTGGATGCTGCCTTTTGACTCATTCTCAACTCCATTAACTGTGGCCTGAAAACAAAATCTGTCCTCCTGCACTTCCCAGCCACTGCTCCAAACCAGGCTCGCAACCAGAGCTACTGCTGCCCTGAAAGTTTGTCAGACACTTAAAAAGAAGGGTGCTTTTGAAAATTCATGGTCTCCAACATCTTCAAAATTTGTCAGAAGTCATGGTCATAGACCCAGGAGTTGGTTATACTCAGGGAATAATAGGGCTCACGCAAAAACCGCTGATCTACCTTGGTAATGAGCCAAGCGGTGCTGGACCTCCTGATGTACATGCATACAAGATGGCACAATAGAAGGTCTACGGCCACAGAGCTGGGATTATTACATCAGCCTCATCCTAGAGACTCATCTATAGTTTGGTTCTAAACTAAAGATCTATCTTCTTTATCAGCAGTATTATTGAAAATATTATGGATACCCTATTTACTACCACCTAGATCTGTTCCTGTTTCATTCATCAAACTTTCTGGAATTAGAGCATTCCACAACAGCAGGGAATCTCAAACTTTAGAGTTTCCTTGGGCAGTTTAAACAAATGATTCAATGAGATCATAGAAGTAAGGATCTCCAACATATTGCCTGGTTAGATTTTGATAACCTGATTTCTAGCCACTAGAACTAGCAAAGGGAAAAAACCTGAGAAAATATTTATTTTTGTTTGGAATATGGTCAATCACATTGTGTAAGTTAAGATCTTGATTTTTACCTGGGAATTCCTTTCTGGCAGCAATGTAAAAGAAGACCACCTGCTCCAAAATGGGTTGAGTTTTCACCTCTGTGTGTCTAGGCCAGGCTCTGTTCCCTCCTATAAGTGACCTGAACTCTTAACTAACATTCTTAAGCTGGATAAAACATCCGCTGACAGTTCTATGTCTTCAGAATTGTTCAAGGCCACTCTGCATGGCAGGCACACATATGTATCCTGTGACTCATTAATTATTAATTCTGGAGATATGGAGGTATCTGGGGCAGCCCTTATCTCCTACAAATTTGAAGATGCAAAGTTGTTTAATTTCAGTCACAGACATCCCTGAAATTGCCAGTCGGCTTCACCCTTGGCCTTCAGAAAGCTGAATAGCCAAATGCATATTTCAACATCACTTGCAGCATCGATAAACTTGCAGCTAATCAATTTTCATAAGAATGATTAGTTATTATCATAACTACTCAGCCTAATAACATCTAATAAATGCTTGTTCGCATTCTTTATAGCCTTCATTATATCTGGATCAGAGATGATTTTCATGGATGTTGTACATTATTTTGAAGATTTTCCTGCTTTGAAAATCTTCGAGTGGCACAACTGATCTTCTGTTCTTAATTTTCCTCACAAATGTGAAGAAAGGATTTTTTTCTTGAAAGATTTAAGCCCTAAATGGAAATAAATAAGTAAAAATTAAATGCAATTTTTACAAGTCATTTTGTTGACATTTATACATGTTAATACCCCAAATGATTCTATAATGTTTAAAATTATATTATCTACTCCCTCTTACTCTGTCTTGCATTATTTAAACTTCTAGAACCATATATCTAAAAGTATATACTATCCTTCCTAAAGTTTCCGAGTTAAGGCACTTGTAATATTTTAGTAACTGCCAATCTGTTTCCTTACTCAATTTTTAAAAAGTTTTCGTCACTGTTTTTATATAAAACTAATGACTTGGCTAATCATCTTTTATTACTGTACATTTGATTTCAGACATTGATAGAATTTCAACATGTAAAGCACATAAAGATATTATTTGGCTCCAAGATATATCAAACATTCATACCTCTACTTGAAAGTGAAGTCAAATATTAACAATGACTCCAAAAACATGCCTTGCTCATATCACTAATTTGTTATGGTTGATAAGACATGATAGAATCTACTTTGTTCAAAGTGCAAATCACAGGATGCCAGAAATGAAGTAAACCTTCAGCTATTTGGTTTTCCAAGGGCTAAGATGCAGGCCTAAGAGCAGAGCTGAGCCAAAAACAGTGGTCCAAGGTGCCCTTTGCTGCACTAGGAGTTCTGATGGTAATCCTAGAATTCCCTAGGACCCAGTCAGCAGTGTCACAAGACATACAAGTTGAAAACTGCAGCTTTGGGGTTGGTTAGATACTTTTTCTCAAAGTTTTCGCCTCATATTCTAGTTCTCATTCAACCCTGGATTTAGGCTTTGAAAAATATATAAAATATTATTCATATGAAAGGTAATTCCTCATAGTAGCTACTTTCTGCATTTTCCACATTTGTAAACATGCTGACTTTCCCCTCATTTTTTTAACACATAAAATGTGCATGCTAAAGCTGTAGATAAGGGAAAATGCTTCCGTGATAGTCTCAGATTTCCAATTGTCAGTATCTTATAATGTCACTGTCCTGAAAATTTGTCTCCACTTTTAGGAATTGGCTGGTCTCAGAAAAATAATCAGGTCAGCAAAGTTTATCCTTATAGCTACTTGTGCCCACTACACACTCCCTTCTTCCTCCAGAGGACTGCCATTCCAGACATCTGGGCCTCCACCCTTTCACCAACTCTCTCCCAGCCTTTTCGCCGCAACTCTTTTATCCTTGTTCGTATTCCCAAAGCCATGACCTGCTTCCAGGTAACAAGGAAGAAAAGAAAGGGCAGGGGAATATGTTCTGAATGTCACCCCACTTTTTGGACATATTTGTATTTTATTGAGGTTCTTTAGAGAAAAGATTTATCCCAAAGAAGTTATTACAACAGAGGCAATTTTAGGCATTCCAGCATTATGCTATTGAGAGTAACAGTTGATAATGGAGAGAAATATTTTTGAACAAGAGAGCTTTCCTGCATCTCACAAATTACACTGCAGACCTTGATATTAGCCTCTCAGTCGCAGAAGGTCAGGTATGACCTCTTCAACGTCCCCAGCCTTGCTGGGGCCCCTTATCCACATTTTCATAGCATCCTGGACTTGTCCCAATCAGTGCACATGCTATGCAGATTCCATACTTCTATTTGTATGTTGGTTTCCCCCACGTCATGTTGGCCATGAGTAACAACCAGTAGATGATGGAGTTAGGATTTGAACCTGGGTCTCTCTGATATCAGAGCCTATGTTCCTGTGATTATTATGTTGCGGCTTCTTATCTGAAAATGTATACCAAAAGTGTGTCAAACCATTTATTTGGAATCATTACTCATGAAATAACAAATCCTATTACTTTGTATTCAAGTGCCCTTCTTTTAGGTGAATTATTTCTGTCATTCGTTTGGTTTGCTTAGGTCCAATTTCTTAAACAAAATTTATTTAAATAACTGTTAATGTATTTCTCTCAGTATATATACTCTGAAGTTTGGGAAGCCATAAAGATTAAGGAGAAATATATACCATATAAAAATAGCATCCTAAGCAAAATGGTCGAATATGTTCCTCATACATATCCCCCCTCAACAACAATAATTTGGCATACCTGCATGGACAAAAGTGCCTTTGTGGGAGCTTTGGGATCCAGGTAGAAGACAGTGAAAGTGCAGTCCAAGACCAAGGAGAGCTGTTTTGAGAAGACAGGCTTGTTTTCTGGTAGCTGACTTGCCAACTCTGGTCTTAGCTGCAGAAATGGAAACAGCTCCATAACCCTGAGGACTTGGCTACAGCCCCATCTGGCTTTGTATCTTCACCAGCACTATACACCAAGGGACCCAGGAGACGCCCCACCCAACTCCGTCCTGGCTGTGGACTTTGGAGTGGCCCGTGAACTGGCTCCAGCCCTTCTCAGTCATTATTGGTGGTTTCACAAAATTGGCCCCCATACACTGAGGGCAAGGAGAGACAGAAGTAAGAGGCAGCCCACTCCAGATTGGTAGACGGCAGGTTTAATAAACAAGGGAACTTATATATGAAGCTTGTCTTAGGCAGCCACAAGAGGAGTAGATCTCCCCACCCTCCCACAGAACATACATTCCAAGGACAGGGGAGGGGAGAAGAGCCTCAGATTGCCCTGGTCCAGCTCATGGGTCAGCCAGTGGTCACAACCTCTTGATGATCTCCTCCAACAGTCATCAAAAAGACAAGAGCTAACAAGTGTTGGCCAGGATGTGGAAAAAAGGGAACCCTAGTGTACAGTTGGTGGTACAGCTATGATGGAAAACAGTATGGAGGTTCCTTTTAAAAACTAAACATAGAACTACCATATGATCCAGCAATCCCATTTCTGGGTGTATATCTGAAGGAAATGAAATCAGGATCTCAAAAAGACATCTGCAACCCCATGTTCACTGCAGTACTGTTCACAATGACCAAGACATGGAAACAAACCAAGTGTCCATCAACGGATAGATAGATAAAGAAAATGCTTATATATATATATATATATATATATATATATATATATATATATAATATGTATACATATATTATATAATATATATATAATATAATATATAATATTATTTAGCCATAAAAAAAGAAGGAAATCCTGCCTTTTGCAACAACATGGCTGGACCTTGAGGACATTATGCTAAGTGAAACAAGTCAGATAAAGACAAATACTGTCTGATTACATTTACATGTGGACTCCTAAAAATAAAAAAGCCAAACTCATAGAAACAGAGTAGAATGGTGGTTGCCAGGGGCTGGGAGGTGGGGGGAATAGGAATATGTTGGTCAAAGGGTGCAAATTTCCACTTATAAGATGAATAAACTCTGGGGATCTAGTATTCAGCATGTTGACTACAGTCAACATTACTGTATTACATACTTGAAAGTTGCTAAGAGAGTAGATCTTAAATGTTCTTACCACACACCAAAAAAATATTCTAATGATATGAGGTGATGGATGTGTTAACTAACCTTATTGTGGTACCATTCATTTTGCAATATACACACGTATCAAATCATCACACTGTACACCTTAAATGTACATGATGTTATGTGTCAATTATATCTCGGTAAAGTTGAAAAAAATTCAATTAAAGAAATGTTTTCTATATAGTCTTGGCATGCAGTAGGAGCTCAATGAATGTGGAAGGGTTTCTGGATGAGAGGCAGCAGGTTGTGCCCAAAAGAGCACTGAACTCTGCCGGTAACTTAGATGAGTCACTTTTCTTCTATGAGTTTCAGCTCCTTTTCTCCAAAATAAGGGGATGGGTGCTATTATTAAGAAAGCCTAGTGTTGAATAATTCGCTGCTGGCCCTGCAACTCCAAATCAAGCACACTTATAATGTTTTTCCCCAGAAAGGGACATATTTCTACGGAATAATCCAATTCTAGAACTACAAGAAGAGAAAAATATTCTACTTACTCAACATATCAGTTTATATAAAAATAGAAGAGCCCAAGAAAACACTAAAACCTAATAAAGTGTTTTAAATGCCTAAGTGAAAATAATATGTATATGTAAAAACCCCGAGAGCAAAGAATAAACTTTCTTTGATATTTGGCAACCCCAGAAAGGGGTGATAGATTATGCATTGGCTTGTTTGGAATTCTATTTATATCCAATTCAGTGCTATAAGATTTAGAACATCACAAAAATGCTTCAGCTCCTAGGGAAGAAAAAAGAGAGAAGAGATAATAAAGTTAATCCTTGGATTAAATGAAAAAAAAAATTAAAGGAAGATTAAACACATCTCAGAAAAAGACAAAAAGAGATACCTTCCAAGGAAAAAAGGGAGTGTATCATGCAGGTAAATGCAAGCTTAATAAAAAGAAAGATAAATTTATAGATTTGCCGTATGGCTGAAGCATACACCAGGGCTTCACTCTGTAGATTTAAATACATAATTGCCTCAGTGTCCTACGTACTGAATTCAAACCTATAATTGTTTAAGTCCCTATTGTAAGCAAAGTTTTGCAAACTCTCAAATATGTTCAGGAAAAAAATACTACACTCAGCTGTGGCTAGAAAAACAATCGGAAGACATTCAATAGCATTTGTTAAGCTCTAAGAGAATATTCAGCTATCGTTTATTCCAAGTTAGACCAGCATCCAATTAAACCCAAATCTTGCACAGATCTTCATTTGAGTATTAAAACCTGTTTTTATTAAAAACTTTAAAAAGCATTCATTTGAGTTTTCTTAAGTATTCCCAGCTGGTTGCATTATCTGTACTGAATTTATGATTCAGAGTAGGAGTACCAGGTGGTCCCATAGGCTTAATGAGGATTTGATTATAAGTGAAGGGGGAAAAACGGCAATGGAAATATTTTTAGGACACCTATATTTCTAACTTTTCTCAATATGCTACCTTTTAGCTAAAGCTTCATCTTTATCCCTAACAGAGACGTGGCAGAAATAGCAGGGCTTATCAACATCAACTGGACAAATTCCAACTGTGTTGGAATTTTACTTGGGGCCCACTTTCCCAGACCATAGCCTATGTAACTAGAGACTCTGGAATAAACAGAGGCAGGTTACCTCCAAACGGTTCCAGATGGGTTGCTATGCCGTGGAGCAATGTTTGGGAGATAATTTTAAAGGAAGAGAGGCTGTAAAAGGAAAGAGGAAGAAATTCTTTTGCAGCTGATATTTGGGGAAGGAGAGCTATTGTAATCAAATATGACATATGTCTAATAAACTGCTATTTTGCCAAAGTGACTAGTTACCCTAGAGAAAATCATCTCTGAGTTTAGGTATGAAGGTTCAATGGGGGAGAAGGAGGGAGTGAAAATTACTTTGAAAAAAAGCAGGAAAATAATTTTGAACTCTGTGGTTGATGTGGAATAAAAGAGAAGCAGAAAAATAGAGGCTTTTCACTATATGAGTGAAAGTTCTGAAAATTAACAGAAATGATGAGGCAAGCTCTAAACTCTCAAAACCATGTATTTTAGCAAGGCTTTAGAAAACAATATTTAGACATCAGGAGCATAAGAGGCGTTATTTCATATCTGGGTTACATACGAAAATAATCAATGGGGCATATAGGGGTCTAAATATGGAGACTGAAATTGCAGATACTGAACAGCAATTACAGTTAATTACAGGAAATGCTCTTCGGTCTAGAAGAAACCTCTAAAGTCATTTAGCCCATTCCTCTGATTGCAGCCTGGACACATTCACACCATCACAAGCGAACAGCATTCCTCACACCCTTCCTCCTGTAAAAGGAATCCACTGTCTCCTCCAGCTACATCTCCCAGTTTTCACATTTCAGGGCAGTGTTCACCGAGGATTTGCATAACTAAATGACCACCTAGTGCTTACAGATTTACCTACCATATAAAATCAAGAGAACTTGTCGGGTTTCATGAATTAATCCATTTTCCTAAGAAATACTTTAATAATTTAGCAATAAGATTAATAGTAGAAAATGTTGCTGAAACTACAGCTAATATGTTTCCCAGAAGGAATTAGCAATTGCATCAAGACTTTCAAATACCTTTTCTCTTACTTTAAGTATGATTTCAAATTTAGTTTCTCCTAGAGTGAAAAAAATATTTTATGAAAATGTACTGGCTGAAAATTAATTTTTCAGAATTGTTTACAGTTAATTGGGATAGAATCACTGTCAATTAAAATAGGTTGCCATGCCTTACTAGACCAAAACAGCTGAGAGGCTACACGAGAAATTCAGCACATCATTAAAATTTAGTGACACTCAGGGTTGGAAGTGGCCTTAACAAATGAGGAGACAAGGCCAGAATGGGTGACTAAAATGTATTTCAAACAATATAATTTAGCCATCACTGTTAGTTCACTCTTTGTTAATCTTTAATTTATATTTTCTCTGGTGGAGTGACTAAAATGAAGGCAGGTTTAAAAAAAGGAGAGAATATAAAGGAACTAGATAATCCATGAATTCAATACACATCTGTTGAATAATGTAACATTTACCACAATAGAAATAGCCTACTTTTGGTTTTAAAAATGCTTTTTTTTTTTCAATCAAAAGTAGAGGCACCAGTGCTACAACTGAAACAGTACACTTTTTTTAGCCCCCAAACTTCTCTCTTTCATTCACCAAAAGACATTATAAACTTTGTTTTTTGTTTACAAATGGCATTCATAAAAATATACGTTATACTATATTTAAACAATGGTCTATTTTAAATAATAGTTGGAAAGAAACATTTTTATTCTTAAACTTTTATTACATATTACTTCTAAGTGTCATATTCTGATAGAATGCCAATATATATTTTTATGTCAATATTTTTCTTCCTGTGAATGTGTGCAGGCTACACATCATGGAATAAAGATATTTATTACCTACAAAAACCTTTGCAGCGGGCTTCCCTGGTGGCGCAGTGGTTGAGAATCTTCCTGCCAATGCAGGGGATACGGGTTCGAGCCCTGGTCTGGGAAGATCCCACATGCCGCGGAGCAACTAGGCCCGTGAGCCACAACTACTGAGCCTGCGCGTCTGGAGCCTGTGCTCCGCAACGAGAGAGGCCGCGATGATGAGAGGCCTGCGCACCGCGATGAAGAGTGGCCCCCGCTCGCCGCAACTGGAGAAAGCCCTCGCACAGAAACGAAGACCCAACACAGCCATAAATAAATAAATAAATAAATACATTTACAAAGCTCAGCTCCCTAGCTCTTCTGGGGGCAAATGCTTTAAACAAACAAACAAAAAAAACCCTTTGCAGCAACTGTCCATGCAGATGACCTTGTTGACTTTGGTTGTAATCAAAGCATTGAAAAAACCAAAACAATTTGGGAATGAGAAACAGTTCAAGGTGCAAATAGAAAACAACAATTAGCCTACTTTTCAAATGAGACTAAACAGGTAAATGCTGGTCCACTGCCACATCTTTATCCATCCGGGTTTAGGTTCTATCCTTTGGCTCAATACTTTGGGTCTTTTATGGAGGAATCCTCCCAACTAAGCCTGTGAATGGAAAAGAACCCACACAGGTGTTTCCACTGGAATCCCCAGAGCACCAGTCACAAATGGAAGCCATAAGAAAACATAACACTGTACAATGTAATTCATTTAGAAAGTTTAGATTAAAATAACATAATTTAATAAAAATAAATTTATTTATGACAAAAGTGATTGGTCTCAGATGTCTTAAACTACTCAATTAAGGTAGATTTTGTTGATTCTGCTGCTGTTATCTTATCCTGAACTGCATATATTAGGTGACTGAGCCATTTCCAATTGAATGTTCTCCTCTCTCCTGAAAAAGCCCTGCTTGGAAGTTGGTAATTCTGTTTGCTTCTGCTGAATGCTTTCTGTTTCTTTATCGCTTCTTTCGGTCTGATTGGATTTTGGCTTTGTTTACATCTATCTTTGACTTACTTTATAATATTTGGGTTTTCAGATATGTTAATGGCTTCATGTTTTTAAAATGCAGTCTAATTTGTGAGACATTCTATGAAGTATCCACAAAAAGTCAATAAGAGGGAATTAAGTACCAAACTGCCTTTTTTATTTCATAGGAGAATGGGTTTACTTAGATATAAATAAATGCCCTCTAAGACTGACCCAGGCAGAGATTAATCGCTTTGTCCAGAGGTATATCACTGGCAAGGAAAGACTCAAACTCAAGATTTTTAATCTTGCCTTAGTTCAGGGGAGTATTTATAATCAACAAACAGTTTCTGAATCCTAAAATCCTAGACATTAAAATACATAGGAGATACATCTGTCTACAAAAAATTAATAGTTAATCTAAGAAAGAAACAGAGAATTTTATTTGAGCCAACCTGAGGATTGTAATCTGGGAGTTAGTCTTTCAGAAAGTTCTACAGACTGTTCCAAAGAGGTGAGGGGGGAGGCCAGTATATATGTGATTTTGACAAAGCAGTATGTGTAATCAAGCACACAGCTTGGTAGAAGGTTACTGCTATTCACGAGGACAGATATCTTAGTTAATGGTTTTAGTGCTTTTCTAAGTATGGGAAGATGCAAGAAGCTGGGTTCATGAAATTTTCTCCTGAAAATATCTAACTATCTGAGCGCCAGTTCTGCGAGTTTTCCCAAAGCACAAAGTGCCTTATCCTGATCTTCACCCTGAATTCCTTTCAGGGTATATTGTAGGTCAGTGACAGCAGTGGCTAATGACTTGATTCTTAGAGAACCAAATGATGGGCAACACTCTTTATTTTACAATCCCCTCCCTTTCAGTATTAATTTCAATGAAGGTTTGGGAGGCATCTCATGACCAGTTTGTCCCAATGTGTTAGTAACACATCCCCAGGTCAGGCAAAGATTTCGTTGGTAGGCCACTCAATGTGCTATTACTGGACCAGGCCCTGTTAACAGTAATCAAAAGCCTCTGGACTGCCTGTCTTACTTGCCTGCGCTGGTCCAAGAAATGGTTCCCTCTTGTTGCTTTTTCCCATATCTAGAGTTACACTATTACAATCATTGATCTTATAGAACTGTATATTTGGTAATCATTTCAAGTCACCTAATCATCATTATTTTTATCAGTCACAAATTTGGTAATGTAAGAAACAATAATCTTGTAAAATAGGCAGAATACAAGTAATATAGCTAGTAACATTAATAGCATCAGATGTAAATATTTAAGCTAAGAACTTCCATTAGGTGCAGTCCAGTATGTTCCATACCAATCGCTATCCTTAAGGGAAATGATATATTGGCTTTGTATATAAAGTTCACCAAAGATGTCTGCACATACAACACAAGTGGTGGGTCATTGTAACACCTTACAGGATGAGAAAGGCATGTTATCTTCTAAGGAGTTACATCGCTGGTGCCAGAAGAAGAAAAAATGATCTTTACAGTTAAGCAGGTATTTCTGCCATTGGGGAGGTCTGGTTAATGCATAAGACAGATGCACAATGCACATTAGTGGGGAGGGAGGAGGCCCATTGGGCAGAGAAAAATTTCTATGTTTAAGTTTTTCTTGTCTTACCTTAAAATATGAATTTTATTTCATTATGCCCCTTACCTTAAAAAGTATATTCTCTAGTTAAGGAGATTAGGACATCAAGGAAAATAATAGACACATAGTACATGATATAATGAAAAGGCCTGGGGCCAGTGTCAGGAGAATGATGTTAGTACTATCACTTTACCTTTCTATCTCTGGTTACATCTGTGAAATAAAGACATTTATATTTGCTCTGCCTTCTTACATAGGTCTATTAAGGATCAGATCAAAAGAATGTGAAATGCTCAGGCAAATTAAATTGGAATTATGTAATTGAACAATTGATAATGAAGAATCAACATTTTACTAATTATCCTATTTTAAATGTGACAAATGTCAAAATTCCATATTGAACTTCTTTATTCTAAAAAAATTGGGATTTTGAAAGTTATCCTAAGGGTTAGTAAGGAAGACCTATTTCTTGCTGCTTTTCCCTTAGTGATGTCAATATGACACATTTCCCAAGAGTACAAACCACTCTTTAATACTTTTAACACCAATCTCTGAAGAAGTTCTTATGTCATTGAGGTTGCTCACACAATCTTGGACAACGTACCTCTTCCCTCAAAGAAAGCTGACCCCATCTTTAGATCCAGAAGTAGTACTTAATTAGTCTAAGGGGAATCTCACTTCCTTTGTTAGTGACTAGTTCAGTAACAGGCTTATGACTCAACTGAGAACAAAGGAAAAAAGTATGAAGATGTCTTCTAGAGAGCTTCTAAGAAAAGTACCCTTGCTTAAAGAGATCTGCTATATGGAATACCTTCCCTTGTTCTACGGGATTTTTTTCAAGGAAACTACTATGGCCATGCTACTATCTATGCTTGAAGCCAACATAAAAACTGCAGATCACAGATGGAAAGAATATGAATCTCTGTAACATCACTGAGCTATGGACTCAACCACCGCTTCAGGGCAGTAACCAGTGTCCTACCACTGATCTTCCTATCATATGAGAAAGAAAATTTCCTTAGTGTTTAAGCCAGTTTGAGTCAAATTTCTGTTACTTTTAGATGAAAGCACTCTGATCTAACAAACATATCAAAATAACATTTATTTAGTTCTTATTATGAACAAGACCCATGCTAAAGAGTTCGTACATTATCTCATTTTATCTCATCATCCTCCTGACACTCTAAATGTTATCATTTAGAGATGAGGAAAGCAATGCCCCCCAAATTACGTGACTTGTCCAAAATCACACAAAGCCAGGTTTAAAACTCAGGCAGTCTGCCTCTAGGGCACTCCCCCCTTTTTTAACAAAATATTATCTTCTAGAGTATTTAATAATCCCTTATTAGAACCATGGGAAAAGTCATTTTTCTTTAAAAATGCACTTGATAAATTAAACACATAATAGGTAGATTATTACACTGTTTTCCAATCTTCTATCCATTTCACAAATATAACTAGCCAAAAGTTTGTTTAGAGACCCTACTTCTTGCAGACTTTCATGAGCTTCCCCCAAAGATGAAACAAATAATTTTATAGAGAAGCCAATGGAATGTGTAATTTTTAATGAATAAGCTGTAGTTAATATTAATTCACAATTTTAAAATGGAAGTACAAACACTGCTATAATAACACAGAACATCTGGACCCCCTAACCAGAAAGCGGGAGTCTTATACTTATTTTATGGTAAAGAACATAGAAACAGTCAAACAATATATGATTTTTTTCTTCTTGAACAGGCTGCTGATCTGACTCAACATGGTTTATGATTAAGTATTTGGTTGAGATCAGGATCAGATTCCCTAGGTTTCAATGGAAACTGTAGAGGCAGTGAATACTCATGGTCAGGGGGTTAGCTGATGGAGAACCACTGGGAAAAAATGAGGTTCAAAGGCCCAAGAGAGAGAAGCTTAGTGTCAAATCCAAGAGTAAAAGGCAAGAATCAACACAAGAAACAAAAAGCCCTTGATCTTGAAGTCAAAACTCTAGCGGACCAGAGCCAGTCCAACAGGACATGCATTTTCAGGAGAAATGTCTCCACTACTTCTAGGTATTCGTGCTCCTTTGAAGGAGCCAGAAGGTATATGATGGCTGGGAAGTTGACAGTGGCTTCAAAGACTGAGGCTGGGCAGACTTCCATGGATCTCAAAATAAAGGCCAAGATTTAAACACTAAAATGTGAATAACCTTAGTGGCTTGTAGCAAAATAGTTCTTGCCGTGGTGAAAACCTGAAAGCAGCATCTTTCTCTTGGTGCAGCAAAGTATCTCTGGTAAGAAATAGCACGAGAAGACACAGGTGTTATGGTCATTATAAAGGTCAATAATTCTCAAGTACACTTGAGGATGTTAAAAGTCTGAATAATATTCAAATGATGAGGAAGAGTAGAGATCAAGTGTCCTTTACATAATCCTTCCACCAAAAGACATCAAGATTAACTGAAATTCAAATCTGGACTTCAGGACAGCCATCCGGAGAATAATGTTGTGAAACTACTACACAGCAAGGAAGTTAATCTACAAAGATGAAGTGAACTGTAGCCTGCTGGAGATATGTTATGTACCAGAGGCCACACCAGACCATGCATGCCAGTGACTGTCAATATTCAAACTTGAAATAATTTCAGTGATGAGAATAAATATTAAGTATTTACCAGCTGGTGCACTGCTGGATCGATGGGCTCATCTTCCTCCCTTGAATACACACAATAATAAATGAATAGATTTGGGCTTCCACCAGCAGAACGGTTTTCCTGAAAATTGGAAATCAATGATACCACTATCATTGATTGATGATGGTTACATCAATAGGTTAAGCGATAAATGGAGGCTGCTGTCATTTTTTTAACTACTATAATAACAAGAAAAAAAGACAAGGTAAATAAAAAATAAGAAAATTTTTTCTTATGTTTGCTTTACTTACTTTGAATTTATAAAATGAAGCCCTACAGAAGTCCCAGGCTATGGGTAGTTTTTAAAGGAACATATTGTCCCAAACTAATAATGTCTCCTAATACTAAGTCCAGTTCCTGTCAATCTGTCCCTAAAAATATTTTAGGTTCTGATTTTCAGTTCCTGTCTATGCTAAGAAAAAAGTATGATGACTAAACTTGTTAAGGAGGAATGGGAGATGGAGTTGCAATAAATAGTGTCATAGAAACCTGTTAAAGAAAGAAGAATGTTTATTTTTTCTTTTAATCTCTATTGTATTCTATTAAATCTCATGCCATATAAGATCTGCTGAATCAAAAAAGTTCCCCAATCATGACTTAATCATGGAAAATTCCGGTGTTAATGTTGTCTCTCTGGAATAATGATACTGGGCACTAAGAGTAGATAACTAGCCTTGGAAGCTTATTTAAGGAAATGGCTGATAGTAAGATTGCAACTAAAATACTAAATTAGTCCCTTTATCCATCCCTTCAATAGCCCCAGTGAGCATTTCCGGCAGCGTAATAATAGCACCTTCGTCAAGTGGCTATGTGACAAAACCCGATCTAAGACATGACTCATTGAATCCCAGGGCACATCAGTCAGAGGTTTCATCCCTGACTAGTGCATTCCTACTAACCTGAACCAAGAGTTGGCCCCAGTCAACTCTAGGGATGAGACAACAGTGACAGAGGATACTAAGGGGACATGTTGGTGGAACCAGAAAATATGTATCCTCTTTGAGAAGAGAAATGGCACTAGTTAAAAGGGAAATATAAGTTACAATTTATTTCAAGCCAGGAGCCTTACAACATAGAAAGCCATTTTGGGAACCTAAAAATATTTTGTTTCTTCAGTTGCTATTTTGAAAATTGCTTTTCCTTGTATGATAGTATTCAGTAGGTTTCAGAATATTTGAAATGAAAAAACAGTCTTAGCTTTTGTCTTTGTCATAAGTCTATTTATCATCTTACATAATCTGTCTCTGTATTTTCTCATGTGTAATATAAAAAAGCCCCCTAAAAGTTAGATTATTTTTCTGTGGAATCTATCTTTTTGTGAAAATTCCAAAGCTAGAAAGCATTGCTTGTAAAATGATATGAAGGCAGACATGTGTCAATAGTAAGAGCTAGTTCAAATTCCCCTGTTATTAACCACTTAAGTTGTAGATTAATAGACTAATCTGGTTTGGTTTTCTTTTCCTTTCTTTGTTCTTCCAATCTATACAGACTCTGTAAACTCCCTGGAGAAAAGGCACAGTCAGTGTGTGTTTCCTGCAGCTCTGTATCAAGCCATACTAAAAAGCAGATACCAGTAATGCCACCTCTTATTAAAATGACATTCTCATTTGATAAGCATTCAGCATTCGTTTATTGAGCCTCTAGTATGAACTACTACTGCTAGCTTACACCATGAAGAGACAAGACAGCAATCTGGCAGTAAATCATTCAATTCCTAGTTCTTCAATTTTATATAGTTCAAATGTGAAAACATACACGTAAAAAGTTGGAGGTAAAGAATATTTCAGTTCTCAAAATTCCTCTTGGTGCAAGCATTGCACATTTTAGTGAGATTTGAGACACCAGAGGACATACGCAAGTAAAAGATTTTCATTAAAGTGTTTGCTAAGGATCAGAAACCTGTTAAACATGGCTGTATGTTCTAGGTCCTGTGATGGGTGAGCAATAAGCCAGGGGTAAGAGTAGTGAGAGAGCTGGATCTGTCTGTGTAATAGAGGGCAAAGGAGCTTGAAGACCTCTGGGGAAATTCAAAAGAAGAAAGAGGATACAGAGAAGCAGACGCAAGAGCAGAGAAAGCAGCGGAGTCTTGGTAGGGGCAAAGCCAAGAAAGAAGTCCAGTTAACATAAGTATCTAGTATGATTTTTTTTTTTTCACCTTAGTCATTAAGTTTCTTGGTGTTTTTGATAATCTTGATGCAACTTCCTAGTCAACTCATACACATTTCAATCTTGATTATTTTTCTGATTGAATTGACTAATTATTCAATGGGATGCTGCTATGCTCTCATGCCATTTGCAACTATAGTTGCCTGTAGTTTAATGCATAGTGTGATTGAATTAAAATTGGTACTATGAATGTGATGAGATATCACACTTGCGATTATTACTATCTTACATGGCAAAAGAGATTTTGCGGATACAATTAACACTGCTAGTTATTGGTAAGGTGGTTATTTCCATGCATATATTAGAATGATATTGAACTGTCTCCATTATATAACTGTGTGAACCATTTTTAATGAATAGGTAACTAGATGGAATCTACTCCAGTTTTGATGTTTGACAAGAGACATCTCTCAAGCCCTACCGCACTCTATGTTACATAATATGGGACTCCCACTCCTACTCAATCCTCCCACCGTGTTCCTCCGCCCCATATCTTCGGTAAACACTACCAAAAAAAAATACACTAACAAAAATTCTTGATGTTTATTGGATTTCTTGACAAAACCATTGAGTGTACTATGTTCCAAATTTGGGTTGATGCAGCCTAAAACAGAATCAGGGTGTGGTTGAGGGAAGCCTAACATTGCGTTGGTTACATACATAAAGTCTACAAGCAGGGTAGAGCCAGGTTTTCTGGGGCCTAAAGTGACAAAATTTGAGGAATTATCTTTTAAAGAAAAAAATTCCACAAAAACACAAAGTTAGGTACAGGGGCTTGGAAGAAGCCCAGATAAGTGAGGGGTACTGAAACTAAAGCTTCATTTGCTTCAAAGTAAACCCACCTCTGCCTATAAGTCAGTGAAATTGTGGAGACTTTTCCAAAAAGAAATACAAATATTGTGCAAGACTGTTCTTTACATAAGACAAGAACCACAGAACTCTGGATAGAATGGAGAAAAGATGGGAATATATAAAAATAAAGTTGTTTGTAATGTCACTGTTTATCATTCATTATCTAAATCATTTCCTATATGCCTATCATTGACACATTCTTTTAATTAGATGCATGTCAGATATAGAAACCATCTCATTATGCTACTATAATCAGATGGGAGCAGTTTATGCCATTACACTTAAATATATGGCAATTCCCAGTGTCGAGGTAAGTATATATAGAATGTTGATTGCACTGGTTTCCAGTTACTCTTATTAAGATTTGCAGATAATCTGCATGAATTATAGAGCATACTATTATTATAATTATGGGGGTAAAATAAACAGAAAGTAGGTTGGACTTTTTTTTTAATTCTTCTAACAATGAGGGATGCCTATCTGAGAAAGAAGAAAGAGGTGTCACATCACTTCCAGCAGGCTTTGACCACCCAACTTTCCTAATCCTGTCCTTCCAGACGCTTGGGGATTCAGCAATTACTTGGAACGTGTAAGCTCTCCAGAATCCTTCCTATAAAGTCCTTATACACTTAAGCCGGAAAGAATTGGTATCTGTTGCTTGCAACCAATGTGTCCTAGCATAGGAAGTGAGGTGTTGATCTCTCTGTGGTTAACAGGGCCTCACTTTCTGAGTTTCCAGTTATGTTCAATTTTCCCTATTATCTTGGATCTGCATTTGGGGGAAATCTAAACGCAATCTTAAAACTAAAAGTTCCCTTCCTTTCCCCCTCAAAAAACTATCCATGAAAACTTTAAAACATTTAGTTCCTTTCATACTTCATTAAATCTGCCATACTGTGTCTAAAAATACAAGCAAAATGCAATATGAGAATAATAGTGTCTCATACGAAAATCCCCAAAAGACAATTATTTTTTTTAAATGCTTATAAGGCCAGATGAATTTTGGAGTTAAAAAATTATCTCTTGTGATTTGAGACCTCACTGAGATTTTTTTTTTTCTTAAACCCTCTTTAAGATCTAATGTGCAAGTTTGTAGTCACCCTTGGGGGACTTTTAGTTTTAAAATATTAATTAAAAATGATTAGCTAATTTTTAAATCAATTAAAATATTTTTGGCAGATTTATACTTGGGTGTATGTTTATATACCATAAAAGAGATTACTGTTGACAAATTGAAATTAGATAGCCGGTTACCTCTGATAGCAACCTAATTGCTTTATCTAGTTAAACAACAAAAAGAAGTATAGATATAGAGAATTTTCCAAGCACAGCATTTTCCTGATATTTTCACTACCAGCCTAGTGAATCACAAGACTCTCAAATATACACAGAGAAAGTGAGCCCTCTGTGGAATTACTCAGAAGAGACCTCCACTTACCTAGCTTTCTATGTCAGATTACGCTGGAGACAGGCCTTTCCTCTTCCCTGATCAAGACAGGACTTAAATTCAACAACTGCAGAGCTACCCACTGTAGTATATTTCTCAGAGTTGGGCCAAATGTATTTCTAGGCTTGTGTATGAAAGTGCTTTTTATTTATTTATTTATTTATTTATTTATTTATTTATTTATTTATTTATATTTTGGTCCTCGTTGCCGCGTGCAGGCTTTCTCTAGTTGCGGCGAGCGGGGGCTACTCTTTGTTGCGGTGCGCGGGCTTCTCATTGCCACGGCTTCTCTTATTGCAGAGCATGGGCTCTAGGCGCGCAGGCTTCAGTAGTTGTGGCTCACAGGCTCTAGAGCGCAGGCTCAATAGTTGTGGCACATGGGCTTAGTTGCTCCGCGGCGTGTGGCATCTTCCCGGACCAGGGCTCAAACATATGTCCCCTGCATTGGCAGGTGGATTCTTAACCACTGCGCCACCAGGGAAGCCCCTGAAAGTGCTTTTAAGACAGCAGAGAAATCTATGTCCAATGTTGTATTGTATTAAGCATTCATAAATTGCTGATAATTACAAAATAACCTTTGACTTTTTCTGCCTGTACTTCGGAATCACTCAAATTAGGACATGCTCTCTCAAGAAACAGTGTATCTGATCTTTTAGAGATTACTTACTAACCCCGGGGTATGGGAGCGGAAAGCTATGGTTTCAGCACCATCTATACACTTCTAGATAACATTTGCTGATATTGAGATTATAGAGATGGTGTGTGCTGTAATGTCAAAGAGACATGCAAATGATAAAAGTCTGGGTGACACCCATAGTTTGGGTCTTCTTTAGAAATCAAAACTGAAGTGGAATATTAACTGGGATTTTTAAAAAACAGCAATGTGAGTTATAGGGTGGAGAGATGGCTTCAGAAAGTGTGGTTTTGTGGCTCACATAGCAGAGATGGTACACATGGCCATGTTTCCACGTGTCCCAGCTCTGGGAAAGGATCTCAAGTTGTCTCTCTTCAGTCACACCAAGTAAAGGCAGTAGGGTTTTCTCTCCCTTGTCCCACATCCCCCTGTTTGTCAAGGGCATAAATTTCTGGGTTTGTGTGTATTCTGTAGAGGGGCTTGGGAGTGACATTCTAACCTGTAAGTGTTCTGGGTCACTACAAGGGGGAGATCCTTACTGAGGGTTTCAGATGGAGCTGAACGGGCATCAGTTTCTCCCATCACATCAGTTCTCACCAAATATCCACTAGAAGGACAGCTGCTGTAGCTCCTCTGCATAAAGTGCAGGCACAGGCCACGTGGATGGGAATGCATGGGCACTGACGGACCGCCATGCCCCAACGGTGGTCACATGGCAGGAGCCAGCAGAGTCTCAAGGCTCCTCTGCTCTTCCTCGTGTGGTCCCTCCAAACCTTTTCCTCTCATTGCATGACCTCCTCACATGTCACGGTCCATGCATACTCCTCTTGTGCCACCCACCACTGCTGGCCACCCTACTCCAATCTGCTGAGGGCACTTCATCTGTTTTCTTCGCTGGTAATTGTGTGCATGTGTGTCACCCTGCTTCAATTCTCCCCTTGACTAGCTTTACTAGCTTTGCATTCCTACAAGTGACAGTTGCTGGCCTCTGAGTGCACCCCACACAACCTGCCCTTCCCAGAAGGTGGGACGGAGTTAAAAACTGGAATCTGTTTCTTGGGAGAAGTAAGCTACCCAAGAGCATGTAGGTTGAACCCAAATCCTAGTGAAGTGCTCACATCTTTCCGGTAGAGAATCACTACTTGTTTCTCTAGACACTCTCCTTTCTCCCAGCATCACTGACCACACCCACCCCACCCAACCCAGATTGCTCAACCTCAGTTATAGCCATGGCTTCCCTTGAGAGCGACAAGCTCGGGCAGCGCTTGCTCAATGAGGGTGAGCAGCCGCTCTTGCTTAAAGGCAGGGAGAAGTATCGGGTGAAACACCAACACAATCTCCTGCCATTCCTTCTTCCTCCCCAGAGTCACGGAGTCTCTGAGGTGTGGTCACCTAATGAGAGTAGTTTTTGTCTCCACTTTCTGGACCCTGTCTCATGCCCACTCTCACCCTTCCTTCAGATCTCCCAAGCCTGCCCTAGTATCCCAATTCCTAGCTTTAAAATCTCTTCCTTGCCTAATTATGGGGTGCATCCTCTTGTTTCAAAGCAAAGACCTTCTTAATATAATCCCCGGTCTCCATACTTTTCACCTAAGATTGTACAGCGTTCTCTCTTCAGGAAGAGTCCATAGTTTCAGCACCTATATGTCTGCAGCTGGGGTCTTTCCATTCCCATCCTTTTCTGTGATACACTTTCAATCACGGGCCTATGATAGTCTCTGTTCCAAAATCAGCTGGGACTTCAGAAAATTTTCTTCCTTGCTGCAAACCATTTTTCTCATAGACTCACAACTCTCTGATTTCAAGCTGACTTGTTCCAATGCTCATCTAAGATTATATTAGTTTGTGGAGCAGAGGTGCCGTATACCAGGATTCTTCATCATTTCAGACAAGTGTTCATGTGTAAGGGATATGAGTTTCAACAATCACAAAAGTTGAGTATACAGAGATAGAGTTTTCTTTATACCTTCATAACTAAACACACCTCAGACACTCCTTTTTTTCTGCTGATGCTAAAAACGTAATCATTTGTGAATTGATTTTAAATCAATTAAATCACAATCATTTAAGAATATTAAAATAGAATGTTACAGTCTGAGTTGTGGCTGAAGCTCCAAAATAATGGATGCCAACCATTCCCACATTTGACTTCCTACAGTGGAGGTAATTAAAACAAAAATAAAAACAAAAACAATTACGCAATCATTGGCTCCTAACCCACTCGTGAGTATAAAGGGAGTAGTGTGGCATCTTTCCTGTAACTTCTAACCAAGTGAGAAAAAGTTCAACGGGACCAGTCACAAAGCTTCCCACGCACAGATGGGATGAGAAGTGTTCAACTAAACTGTGTCCTTCTCTCACAATTTTCTTTGCATAATTGTTCAGCGTGGAGAGAAAAGGTTAATTTATTCTTACTACTTTAGACGAACTCTAGGGCAGGCCCCTTAGGTTATCTGACTTTCCTCAGATGACACCCTCTAGCCATGTCAGTGCTGCCTAAAACAGACTTGTTTTAGTAATTAACGTGTGCTTTATGTAACAACCAAAAACTTAAATTTCATTCAGAGTTAAAACTTCCACCTCCCTTAGCTCAAGCCCATGATAGATGGGAAACCAGCTGTGGAAAAGGAGAAGGCAGATTCTTCCTTCTTTATTCTGTCAGCATCTCCAGGAACCTGCCGAATTTACCAGCTACAGTTTCTGATCCCTCAGGGCTTGGAGCGTGGAAAGGGAGAAGAGATAAGGCAAGAAAAAGTTTTGCCCAATTGGCACCAATCTGGAATTGGTCTCCACAGAGATTGGCGGGTATTTAAAATAGATTCTTTCTCTTGTGGGTGTCTCTTCATAGACGCTTGGAAGGATGCTCTATGCCGGCCCCAGGTCTGTTTGCTGTCAGATCCATTCTTACTCTACCTGCCCTGTATTTCAACAGAGTTGGCTTCTTTGGGTTTGACCAACTGGAGGTGCTGAATGAGGATTAGAAGGTGGGTTGGGGGGAGAAGCCAGGGTACTTCTCCCCATCTCACTTTCCCTCCTGTGGCCTCTCCAGAGGCAAATGGCTGCACTTCCTCAGAGAGTCAGTCCTGCTGAAAAGCCCCACTCTGATTCCAACTTCTTTATGGTGGTCCCAGCCCATGGGGTCCAATATCACCACCCCTCACTTTGCTCTCCAACCTGAGGATGTAGTGGTTTCTTGCTCTTTCCAATCTCTCGGTTACCTCTCCATCCCCTTTCTGGTTCTCAGCTCCTCTGTTACCTGTGCAAACAGTTCCCTGCAGTAAGTTTCCTTCACTGTAAATACTTGAAGGTGCTTTCTGTTTTCCTAGTTAGACCCTGATGATACACTCCAACACACATACACACCGCCTCCCCCAATACTGGGGATCTCATCTTCAGTTCCCGGACATGGGCATGTACTCTGGCTGACCATTTGCCGCTTCTCCCTCCTTCCCTGGTCCTTGGGGATACTTGAGTATCTTTCAGCTGAGACCTCTTTTCCCTGCCAATGGCCATCTTAGATGGAATCTAAGTCAAACCAACTACACGCGTCCTAAATCTGATCCTCAAGAAAAACACACTGTAGAGACTGTCAGTGGAAGTCTAATTACTTCCTGTTTTAGCCTGGGTTCCCCTAAAAGCAGACTCTGAGCCAAAGGTGTCTGTATAAGCAATTTCATATGGGAATATGATCCCAAGGAATAGGAGTAAGAGATGAGGGAATGAAACATGGATGCTCTATTAGTTTCCTATTACTTCTGTGTCTTAAAAACAATACAAACTTATTATCTTATAGTCCTGAAGTCAGAAGTCTGAAGTGGATTTTACAGGCTAAAATCGAGGTGTTGGCAGTGCTGGTTTCTTTTGGAGCCTCTGAAAGTAGAATCCGTTCCCTTGGTTTTTTTTCACATTCTAGATGCTGCCAGTATTCCTTAGCTCATGACTCCTTTTTCACAAAACTCCAACCTCTTGCTTCCATCATCATACCTTCTACTATCTCTAATTCTACTGCCTCCTTCTTATAAAGACTCTTGTGATTACATTTTGGCCCATCCAGATGACTCGGGATAATCTACCCATCTCAAAATCCTTAACTTAATAATGTCTGTAAAGTCCCTTATGCCATAAAAGATAACATATTTACAGATTCCAGGGTAAGAACATGGTCATCTTTGGGTGTCATTTTTCAACCAAACACAGATGCACTGGCCACTGCTATGGACAAATCATTCCTGCAGAACCTTCTAAGTAGTCTTATGCAATCCGTCTCAGGACCACCCACCTAGGGGAAGAAAGGGAGACAAAGTTCTCTGGCAGCACCCATCCCTTATTGATCAAGGTTGTCCCATGGGTGTTAACTCCCCCATAAGTCCAGGAGTCAGTGCCTTAGTGCCAAGTGGGGTCCTACAGCATCCCATGCCACAGCCTCAGAGAAGCCCCAGCACAGGAAACAAGAGGTTCTAGGTAAGATATAGTCAATTTTCACTTCCCAAAATAGATTGAAGCCTAGATGGCTAGAGTAAGAGGTGAAACCTAAAGAACCTAAAGGGATTAATAATAGGCACCCAATTGACTTCCTTGCTCTAATCTGAAGACACAGGAAATTTTAGTCAGTTTGCTTCTCTTTCTCAGGCATCAGGCCACTCTTTCTTCCTTAGAAACCTTCTCACAAGGCTTCAGGTGAAGAGGAAGCATCCCATGGCCACATCTCATGGGGGAGAAAGAGGGACAAGGGTACAAACACTTCAAAAGCCTAAAAGGAAAGAATCAAAATATATCTCTAGTGACTACCCCAAGGAACTGATACAGAAAGAAGCTCCCAAAGATTGGACTAAAGCACCAAGAAAGGAAGTCAAAAAAAATGTTTCTCCCTCTGGCTAGAGACGATTATTACCGAGAGTACAAACTCTTCTCAGAGAGCACCAGGGAGAGAGCATTTGAGCCCTAACCTGGTATACTTCTAAAATGCTACCAAAGTGACAGAATCAGGAGGTAAACAAGATAAGCTTTTCAGGTCATTCATGTTCTCAAGGACAACTGCCCTTTGATGAACAAACATCTGGATTTGTTGAAAACCTTAGGGCACTTCACTCTTCTACCATTTATCAGAAATGGGAGAAAAGTATTTGCTTGTGTCTGGGGACTGGAGTTAGAGTAAAGCACAACACCTCCACACTGATGCTCAAGAGTGTGAACTAAGACAGTACTGTCTCGCTTATCAGATAAACAAAGACACAAAGGAGAAAATAAATGTAATTTTGAAGAGGGGATGAAAAAATGCACATTCTGACAATTGCTTGGAACGTATAAATTGATCATTTTTGAAAGGCAATCTGGTCTTATCTATCAAAATACAACAGGTGCTTGCCATGTGACTCATAATTATACTTCTGGGAAAAAATATCTTACAGAAATATATAAGCAAATGAGCAAAAAAGTATGTTAAAGCATATTTGTTCCAACATTGTTTTGAATTGGAAACCATCTGAGAAGCTATTTTAGAAAGAAAAAGGAGTTATTTCTTTAGGTACTGACATGGAAGGCGCTCACAATCTATGAAGAGAAATTAGCAATTTGCAGAACAGTGGATGTGTTATGATCCAGTTTATATATTTTTAAAATAATATTTGCATCTGTGAAAACTTAGGTAGGATTTCATTATAATGTCATATCCTTAATATGTTTTGGAACAAACACTGCATTATATTGTCCCTATCATGGCCAACATCAAGGTCATGGAAGAGAAGCTGTAGCACTAGAGCTACTTCCTTTGTGTTTCAGACAAACTCTTTTGTTTATCATAATAATGGTAAAATGGGTGATTAAGGTGATACGAATGAATATAAGCTCTGTGTTAATGAGAGTGCTAATAGTGATAAGAAAAGAAAATCCATTCTCTTGAACAAAGAGTGTATATAATCAAATGCTAGATGTGCCCAGTGATGTTTACATTTTGTTGCTATTCTTATGAGTTACTCAAATCCTTAGAGGTAAAAAATAATTTTGCTTTAAAATTCTAAACTCTACAGTTCCAACTCCTTTTTCTTTTAAAATAATTTATTATGTGCCTTTTTAAAAAGCAAGACAAGATTCCTGAAGAAGACAATTATTGAGCTACAGCAGAACAAATTTATATATGCTCATAAAAATCTAAAAAGTCTGAAGACTTCAGGCTAACATGGCAGATGGAACGTGATGGTAAATTTCTTGCAAAACCCCACTGAAATAAGAGTGAAAGAATCAAATCAAGATATAAACCCACCCCTGTAGCATCAAGTTTTATGTGTTACATCTGAGGGTGTATTTATTTTCATTTTACTGTTAATAAGATTTATTATATTTATTCAATATTTCTTCATATTGATGTACATCATTTTTATCATTAGCTTTATGGATGTGATAGTAAATAATGTTTTAATTGTTTTTATATATTATTAAATAGCTTAGGCATAAAAGGCATGAAAACTAATGTTAAGCATTTTTGTACTTTCGAAGCTTACTAAAAGTTAATAATGCATTCAAAAAGAAGATTCACAAGGACTAAGAGAATGTAAGAGGATATAGTAGTAAAAAATCGGTGTCAACACATTTTTGGAAGATGGAAAAATGTTCAAGGAACCAAAAGCTGAACAAGTGCCCCAATTAGGGGGTGGGGAAAGGGAGGAGCAAGTGAATGAAGCAAGTCACCTCATTCCACAAAACCCAGAAAGACTCAGGTACTGGGGGCACAGTTGCCTCAAAAGTTGGGCAGAGGACCACAAACAGGAGGAGAGTCTGAAAGCCTGGGATAGGGAGCTAGACGTCCAGATCCCCTTCCTCATCTGACACATCCAGGCAATGGCTGCTGACCGGAGCACAGAAACATGCGGCTCTCTTGCTTTCCCATCCACAAGATATTGAAACTTCTGCATGGGAGTCAGGGTTAAGATAGTCTCTGGAGGGAGAATAGCAAAAAGATTGGGACTGCCGCCTGCATCTTTGTAATCCTGGGAAAACTGCCACCACCCCAGTAGGAAGGAGGAGGAATCCAAGAGGGTGGAAAAGGCAGAGGAAAAGCTTGAGCCCTTGTAAAGGAGAAAACCAGAGCCTTCTCCAGAAGAACCAGAATTTAACTTCAAGACTGAAAAAGTAAAGCTGTTTAACCAGCATTATATGAAACGATAGAATGTCCCTTTGTAATTGGTTTTGCCTCAAAGCAGTACCCCACCATTCTGAGAGCACTTTTTAAAAAATAACCATTGTCTACCCTGGGAGAGGGGAAAAAAGAAATGTTTAATCTAAGGTGGCTGAAGACATCAAATTTAAATTCCAGACTTGTACCCACTACAGTCAGCAGAAAATCCTGCCAACATAGATCGCATATTTGGGAAATACCCAAAGCAGCAAAAACCTAGAGCAAGTAGGAGGAGATTTCCTGTCCTTGGAATTAGATAGAAAGAAATCCGGGGACATATTGTGGTGACCCACAACTTCAGTCAGTATGCACAAGCCAAAGACACCAGGGGTTAGGCAAGCACCCAGAACTACCCACTGTTACAAGAGAAATATTTTTTCACATATGAGATTTCTATTCAAATCCACTTGGATCAAGAGAAGGGGAACCTATAAAGAAGTGTTCACTATACCTGGTTACAAAGGTCTAAGAGCAGTCCCAAGAAGACCAACAATTTGAAAAACTCAACAAATTTAACTCAACTTGTCGGTGACAGTGAAACTTGGGTCACCATCAAGACCCAGCTGTATCAGTTATCTCTTGCTATAACACTGTTACATAAATACAACCACAAACTCTAAGTGACTCACAATCATAAACATTTATTTTTCTCACTAGTCTACAGGCCATTTGGGTAATCCTGGTGCTCTGGGACAGGCTTAGCTGATCTTGGCTGGACTCCTTCCTGGATCTGCAGTCAGCTGGGGCCTGGCTGTCTACAGTGGCCTCAGTATACAGCTGGGATATCTCCTGTCTCATTCATGTAGTTCCTCGATTCAGCAGGCTAGCCCAGCCTTGTTCTAATGAAGGAGGCTGGGGTCCAAGAGAGGAAGCAGTAGTACCCGAGGCCTCTTGGGGCCCAGGCTCAGAATGAGCACATCTTTATATCTGCTGCATTGTATTGGCCAAAGCAAGTCACAAGGTCAGCCCAGATTCAAGCGTGGGGAGGTAGAGCACTTCTTTCTAGGAGGTGCTAAAATTTCACATCACAAGGAGCACGGTTACAGGGACGGGTAATCAACGGAGGCCATTAGGACCATTAATCTACCACACCAGCATTTGACGTAAGAGAATTAGTTCTGTGAGTAAATCAAAAGAACTTGGTTAAAGGCAATGTGATATCCTGGAAGAAAAAAAAAAAACCATATTAGTGAGAAAACTGCTGAAATCTGAATGAAGTTTGTATTTTAGTTTAGAGTAATATTAATTTCCTAGTTCTGAAAAATTCATCTTAGTTATAAGATGTCAGCAAGAGGAGAAGCCAGGCGAAGAACATATGGGAACTGTACTGTCTTTGCAACTTTTCTGTAAAACTAAAATGAATTCAACATAAGAAGTTTATTTAAGGAGGGACATTATAAAAAGAACCTGGAGTGTAGGCCATGTCGGTGTGCAGCACCCTTAACCGAGTGCATTCCTGGGTCACAGAGACTGCTCTATCCTGTATGCAGAAACCCTACTGGCCTGGGAAAGTTTGACAGCGTGGGGGGCACTGAAAAGCCAGAGCAGGTGGCTTGGCCAGGGCCATGTCTCTGCAGACCTCCCAGGTGACAGCTACACTGAGCCTCAGGCTTCGGCAGGGCAGGCGCCAGGCCCAGCAGGGCAAGTGTTTGCGCCAAGATCCTTCCTCAGTGTGCATAACGGGGTGTTGACCCAGCTGGGCCTGGTGCTTACAGCACAGGGCACACAGCCACAAGGCTGCAGTGCTTGGAGAGTCTCTTTTCTTCCCTTTTTAAACAAGTGAAATCCAGACTGAACCATCGTCTTCTGACTTTGTGAGAGGGTCAAACTGTAATCTTCTTCGCCACGCTGTATCTCTGAGTCTAACGTGGAGGCTAAATGAGACACAGAAACGCACAATTATGGTATAACGTAATAAGTTCCAGGAAGCGGGCATAGGTTTCTTGTCTGTTCTGCTCTCTTCCTTCAGGAAATGCCGACTTCCTTCCAGGGTGGTTAAGATGGGGTATCTCCCCCACCCCTGTGTGCTCCAGAGGCAGGCATATGACGTAGGACCCAGACCTGGTTGCTCAGAGCACCCCATCCCTCTGGGCGCTGTATGGTTAAGGGAGAGGCACATGCTCCAAGTGGGCTAATCAGACCTTCTCCATCACATCTGAGATAAGGTCTCTGGGAAAAGAAGAGTCTTCTTTCTCTGGTACTAGAAGCAGTTATAAAATTAGACTGTCAGAAGCTAAAGACTCCCAGAGGGAAGAGCCAAGATAGGGAGAGAAAAAAAGCATCATAAGGTAGTTTAAGCTCCTGGATGCAGCCAAGCCTGAGGTCAGAGACACCTCTTGGGTTTCCATACTTCTGGCTATAACCTAGTTTGAGTTGGGTTTCTCTCACTTGCACCCACAAGAATTCTGCCTACTGCAGAGATCAGTAGTTGGAAGTCGGGTGTTGCAATTGACAGGCATTACAATGTGAATTTGATTGAAAACAAGTGGTATGCTGGGCAGTGAAAGTGACTCTTCATTACCTGGGAATGCGACAGTACTTTGTAAGTGATAACAAAGCAGCTGGGAAGATTTTTCCTATCTGTATCCTGAGGACTCAATCCAGTTCATTTCTGTGTGTCTGGGGAAACAGCTATGACAAAGTTAAAATGGGTTGACTGTGTTTTAGTCAACCTTCAGTGTGGTCCTTAAAGTTTCAGGCCAAGCTCGCCTTCTGACAGGAGACAGGAAGGGTCCAGATAGCCTCACCAAAGAGATCATTTCTTTCTCGAGCAATCTTTTTGAAGACACAAAAACTTATTTTTCTATATTGAAAGGAGATAATATTGGGGAAACCTAATTTCCCCAGTGCTTACCAGACACTTCAGGCTATACGCTTCCAACCTCAAAAAGACTGTAATTTCACCATTTTAAAAGGACATCCCCAAGGATGAACCCCATCTCATTATCCCAGCCTGTTCCAAGGACAGGGACCAAGAGGCAAAAAGGTAAAGACATTGCTAAGAGACAGAAACTCTGAAACCAAGTTGGATTCAAGGACCATGATGTGGTATGATTGCATCTTAATTGCTAGCCTATTGGATTTCTAGAAATTGTATAGGCTGGCCTCCCTCTGAGATTTTAAGGAAGTGTTATTTCAGAGACTCTGCAAGCCCTGTAAACAGGCTTTGTGATTGATTGCTCAACCCTTGAGGCAGTCCCCAGACCGCCGGAAACCTGCACCAAAAGGAAATGGGCTACAGTTCTCCAGCACCTCTTCCTGAACTTTATGGCTAGGTTCAAGGAAAGGACTGCAGGAAGCCATATTTTAGCCTGCCTCTGGCCCAAGTCCCAATGCAGCGTGATCAGCAGTAAACCAGATACTGCATTTTCATGCCCATCTGGCTTGTGTGTCTAACACACAATTGATTCCAAATCTGGAATCAAAGAAAGAAAGGTAAATAATTAAGCTCTGCCTCAAACCCCAACCCTGGGGAGTTGGTACTTTCTCCTGTAGGCATTCGGGAACAGTAGGGACTTATCACCAGTTTTAAACAGGTTTAAGGCAGATAAAACCTGTGGTGTGCTTTGTAAAGGTAACTATAGCAGCACAGTGGATTGGCAGGAAAAGGGTAAGACTGGAAAAACGAACAAAAAAAAAAATTAGTAAGCGATAGCAATAGGAAAACTAATAAAGGCTTGAACCAAGTTATAATGAGTAGGGGAAGCAGTGAGAGACACCGAGATTATGCAGAAGATGAAAAGCTCACTAATACAGGAAACACAGCAGAAGGAATACATCCTGTAAGAGAGCACCAAGATTAAACTTTGTGGATTGTAAATGGATACAAGTCACTGGTTTTGTTTCTGCTGGAGAGAAGGAAGAAGCAGACAGCTGGAATTCTGTCCAAAACAGAAGGAAAGATTTTTAAATCCCTGTTTATTTTATACTTGAAAAGGATTCGTCCTGAAAATTGCCAAGCTGTTAAGATGCTCTTAAGGGATTTTGGCAAGATATACACAAAAGAACCCCTTGGTTAGCTACTGAAACACAGCCCCCTGGGACCTTAAAGCATAGCAGGCGCTCAGGAGACTCTAGGTCCACTGCACAAGGTTTTAGGTTAGATAATGAGGCTAATTACATTCTTTTTAGCTTCCCTTTAACCTGGATGAGAGCACGGTGGTAAGCAATCCTCAGGGACTCAGCAGACTATAGAAATATGCAGACCAGGAAAACTTACAACACACTTTTGTGATTTATAAAGGCCCGAAGAGATGATTACCTGCCCAAGGGAGTTTAGCATCAGTCCTGTTCCTTGAACATCCCTTCCCTTACTGGGATTCTATTAAACACTGAATTTCTCAGTGCTGTACCTTTCCTGCTTTGTCACAGCTTTATTTTAGTCCCTAAATAATTCTACCAGGGGTGCTGAAATAAATACTCATTGGTCTCTCAGGCAAATGTAGATCCAGTTTGGCAGTTACCGTTTGTCCATCATACAGGGTCTCTGTGACGATTAAATGAAATCTTGTGGGGTGAGTGCCTAGCTTAGATCCCAGCATGTAATGAGAAAGCACATATGGCAGCTAGCCCCAATTACATATAGCACTGAAAATTGTGGCTTTAGCTACAGAAGAGTTTAGAGAAAAGACACTTTGCTATTACAAATATCTGATAACCCATCCCTATTTTCACTCCAGTATGTACTTCTTCCCTGCTTGATGCTTCTCCAGAATTACATTTATGACAAGAATTCAGGAACTTAGATGTTTAACTTAAAAAAAAAAAAATTTAACTGTAATCAAAACACCCCTCAAAACGTTCTTTGTCTAGGTCTAAGATTATTATTCACTAGCATACTTATGATTCTAACTCTTTGCAAAGAGTAAAAATTGTTTCTCACCATCAGTGAGAAGACAAGTTCTTTCCCAGAAACAGCTTAAAGTTCTTTCCCCAACTTGGCCTGCTGCACTTGAATTCAGGGTTTCCGCCCTAGAAAGAATGTGGTTGTGCTCGAGTGGAATGAGTCACTGAATTCTAAGCAGAGAAGTTTTCATCTCTTTAAGAGGGGCAGCGGTGAGTTGTTTTTTTATGGTGAAATAATGCTTAAAGTGGACCAGGACGAGAGCCGAGAGCCGTCCCAGCTCATATCCTCTTTTCCATGCCTGGCAGCTAGGAGAGGAAAAGAAGAACTGATGAGAGAGAAAGAGAATATTTGAACTCTGGCAACGGGCCACTCGGCTTTGTTGATTTACCAAGTAATCTTGGCTCCGAATAAAGGTCCTTGGGTGACGGTATGGAACATTAAGCCACTCTGGGATGCCCATTAAATACTTGTTGGCCATCTGTAGGGAGCCCTAGACCTCATCAAGTCCTGCTGCCCTATTTGCTGCTGAGAGCTCTACAGATAGATTGCATCCCAGCTCGACCTTCTTTGGACTCTTATCTATAGAGCTCGGCCATTGTTTTTGAGATTTGCAACAGTTCAGCAGGGCTCCATCATCAATCATGTAAAGATGAGGTTTTCCTGAGTAGTCCATACAAAGAATGAAGTTTTCAGATGAACTTATGAATATGTGACTCACCCAGGCTTTTTTTTTTTTAATATTGCTGAGGATGGATCAATTTAATTTTACCAATGGTCTTCTATATAATACTTCATGGAATCATCACATCTAATTTGAGAAAGATAAAGTCAATAACATCAGTTCTATTTGACAGACTCACATAATAGGCATATAGTGAACACCTACTAGAGTGTGAGATGTTCTGCTAGTTGCTTTGGGAAATACAAAGCTGAGTAACACAAAGTCCCTGCTCTCTAATAGCTTATAATCAAGAGGAACGACAAAGCAAAGGCACATGTAACTACAGTACAAAGTGGCCTATGAAAAGCTTTTGATTGTTTTCCATAGACTAATGGAAAAGCATTGACGGATTGTATGCAGGAGAGTGACACATTTGTAACTTTAGAAAGATCACCGGGCCAGCAGGATGGAGAACAGATTTAAAGGGAGGAAGTGAAGCAAAAAGCATTAGGAGGTTACGGCAACAATCGAGGCAAAATATAAAGGAGGCCCAACCTAGTGCATGGACTACAGAGGGAATGCATGAAAAGATTTTAATCAGAGGAAATTAATAAGATGGGGTGGCAAATGATCAACTGATGAGGGATGCAGAGGGAATGTAAAAAGGAACGGCGAGACCTCTGCCTTCGGCAGCTGGGTGGGAAGCAGTATGTTCACTGTAGGAGACCATGGCGGGGATGGAGACGGGCATTCAGGCCAGGCCGAGACAAGAGAGCAAGGGAAGCCCTAGGGAACAGTGTCACCCACGACAGAGTGTGGGGTACATGAAGCAGCTTCACAGCAGACTAGGTCCGGAAAGCAGGCTGTGCAGGATGTGGATGCCAGGCACAGAGTTGGACTTGAATTCAGTGAGCAAGGGAGAGACGTTCAAGCAGTAGAACAGCAGGATAGAAGCAGTTTTCCTGGAAAACTAACCTAATCAACAAACAGACTAACATCCCGAAAGGTTAAGTGGTAAGAAGACACCTAGTCAGTGGAACTAAAATGCAGGTCTTTGGACCAGGGTCCATTCTGTGCAAGAGAGAGAAAATTGGTTGCTTCTCAGAATTCTAAATGTGCCCTCCTCTCTCCAGGAAGTCTTCCTCCCTTAGTGAATTCCCCAGCTATGATATTTAGTTTGGACCAGATATTTAGCACATTAAGAACATGAATGAATACTTCCACTATTTTTTAGTAACAACCAAAGAGCCCGGTCCAGTGTTCTAATCACAGATGCTCAAAAAAATCCCAGTGACTGCTAAATGTAAATAATGGCAATGGTCTTTAAGACTCCTTCAAAGGTAGGAATCTAGTGGGAATAAAAATGGTATAAAAACACTTTAAAAATAATAAAATGGCTTCCAAGCACACATCAGTATTATAAGACAGCAATAATAAGAGACACATTTTACTGAGGTTTTATTCTGTGTTAGCAGTTATTCCATGCATGAATTCATTTTGTCTTTACAAATATCTATTTGATAGATGAGAAAACAGACAGAAAGGTTAAATAATTTGCTCGATGCCATGTAGTAAATGGTGGAGTCAGAATTTAAGCCCCAAGGGAACCCTCCGACACTGTTAGTAGGAATGTAAATTGGTGTAGCCACTATGGAGAACAGTATGGAGGTGCCTTAAAAAACTAAAAATAGAACTACCATATGATCCAGCAATCCCACTCTTGAGCATATAGCCAGAAAAAATGAAAACTCTAATTCAAAAAGATACATGCACCCCAGTGTTCACAGCAGCACTATTTACAATAGCCAAGACATGGAAGAAACTTAAATGTCCATCGACAGATGAATGGATAAAGAAGATGTGAGATTATTTATATATATATATAAAATTGAATACTACTCAGCTACTCAGCCATAGAAAAGAATGAAATAATGCCATTTGCAGCAACATGGATGGACCTAGAGATTATCATACTAAGTGAAGTAAGTCGGACAGAGAAAGACAAATATTATATGATATCACTTATATCTGGAATCTAAAAATAGTACAAATGGACTTATTTACAAAACTGAAACAGACTCACAGACATAGCAAACAAATTATGGTTACCAAAGGGGAAGGGGGGAGGGATAAATTGGGAGTATGAGATTAACAGATGCACACTATCATATATAAAATAAACAACAAGAATTCACTGTGTAACACAGGGAACTATATTGTATTCAATATTTTGTAATAAACTATAATGGAAAAGAAGTTTTAAAAAGAATATAGATAGATAGATAATGTATAACCGAATGACTTTGCTATACACCTGAAACTAACACAATATTGTGAATAAACTATATTTCAATAAGAAAAAAAAAAAGAATTTAAGCTCGGATCTAACTCCAAAACCCAACTTGTAAATAGTCCCCTATTCTGCCCTTCAAAGTAGTTGGCTAGAGAGAGTTCAAAAGAAGCTAGAAAGAGAGCAGCAGGGTTTGTTTGTTTTTCTTGTTTTTTTGTTTTAATCAGGACAACAGTGATTTTCATAGGGCTGTACAGGTCATTATAGCAGACAGTTGTCTGTTACTCAGAGCCACAGTAAGAATCTACCAACTCAGGAAAAAACATTCCCAATTGCAGCCGAACTATTTGGGAAGAACAAGTTCTTATCACACTGGAAATAAAGACTAGGAAGGAGGACAGAATGAGAGGGGAGTGGACTGCCATTAACCTCGTTTATTTTAAATAAGCACTTTGATGAACAAAAACAATCACGAAACCTCAGTAAACCAACTTCTAATCAGCGCGTGTGCTTTAGGCACGCGTGAGCTTGCGTGCAATCATGCTTTCCCAACTTGTACAGAACTTGAGGGGAAGCGCTGGAAAACCGAATAGCCAAAGTCAGCCTAAAGCAGTGGTCTTTCCTGTGAACTTCTCAGAGCTGTTATTTTCATGACATAAAATGCTGTGCTTTGGTTCTCCCTTTTCATTAAGGCCCTTGGGTAGACCTCTTTTTATGGATGTCATTATTTGCTAAAGTAAATTTAAGACAGAAATTCCCGTGAGAGCAAAATGATGAGTTTTTTAAACAAATATTTTGTAATATAACTTTACCACAACAGCTCTCTTTACCATCTTTATTCATGAGCAGGCAGTGAATTTTAAATCCGCTCCTTCTGTAATCCATCTCTTGAGAAGAATGAAGGTTGAGCTTGATGAGAGGGAAGGCTCACAGGAGAGAAACTCCTATGCTGGGCTAAGCAGTCATCCTAGTTGAGAAGGGATTATGGGAAAGAGAAACCATAAAAAATACCATGATCAAAGCAACATGTGGGAAAGGAAAGAGAAAGAAGTAGGGTGATAAAAGAAAATAAAAGCAACATGATTAGAACATGCAAAAACTGATTTTTTTTTACAAGTACTGATTCTTTAATTTTTTTCCAACATTATTTGACCTAATATTCTCAGTTTCATAGTACTGTCTGGATTATATCAAAAGTGTTGGCCCGGGCTTCCCTGGTGGCAGAGTGGTTGAGAATCTGCCTGCCAATGCAGGGGACACGGGTTCGAGCCCTGGTCTGGGAAGTTCCCACATACCGCAGAGCAACTGGGCCCGTGAGCCACAACTACTGAGCCTGCGCGTCTGGAGCCTGTGCTCCACAACAAGAGAGGCCGCGATGGTGAGAGGCCCGCGCACTGCGATGAAGAGTGGCCCTCGCTCACCGCAACTAGAGAAAGCCCTCGCAGAGGAACGAAGACCCAACACAGCCATAAATAAATAGAAATAAATAAAAATTAAAAAAAAAAAAAAGTGTTGGTCCATTGTAGTATCAAATTTGGGAGCCATATGGTCAATCCCATCAGCAGCAAAGCAATTAATTATATATGACTACTCCAAAATAATCAAGTGTTGATTCAGAGGAGAAGTATACACAGAAGTAAAGGATGAGAATAAAAAGGGCAGGGGGCAGTGGGGGGAGGAATGGGGGTAGGAACCACTCACAAGCACAAGAAATTATTCCTTATGGAACAAAATGCATGTTTAAATTTTATATTTAAGTTGCTAAGAGCAGATAAAACAATGGAAGTAGTTTAAGAAAAAGGAAACAAATAGTAAATCTCAAAGATGTTGTTACTACAGCTATTCAAAACTATAAATTAAATAGATATAATACACACTGAAACTAAATGCATTCAAAAAAAAGAGAGGAAATGGAAAATATCAAATAAAGCAACAGATAATCTCAGTAAATGTACTGACCCTCAAAATGTTGTAAGTCTAGATGAACACTTAAAGGCAACTTATTCAAGAATACCCAAACCTAAAAGAAAAGTTATTTATTTACATGACAGAATTATCTGAGAGCTTATGAATACCGTTTATCATGTTTTACAAGTGAGACAAATGTCTTTAACAGAAAAATAAAAGATTTTTGCACTCAGTATGTCAAATGAGTTGTTAAAAAAAATTTTTAAAGGACTTGGTCTAGGATCACCAAAGATATTACAAGAAATTATTTACCATAACTCCTTCTTTCCTGGTTTTTCTATAAATAGTAGTTTTACATTGGAAAACTTGGGAAGGATTTACCATTGAATCATAGATCTGGAAAGAATCTCAAGCAGTTGTCTAAAAATCCACATTCTTCCAAATGGTAATGATTTCAAACCAGGCAAAACTTATTCCTATTTAATCTTTTCTTACAAGGCTCAGAAAAGGAGATGCTACAATCAGTCCTGAAAATGCCCAACAACCTTGAAAGATCGTTTTTAACTCTATCATGAGACCAATAAAAATAAAACAATCAACTTTCAGAAAAGACATTTTTCCTAAATATGATTATCTTTTGGAATTATATTAATGTGTTGTTTTCTTCTGATTAAAATGTATAAACTAAATTATTTTTAGCCTATTTTGCTAAAATCAAAAAATTATTTAGATTAAGTAAAGAGGCCAGCTGGTCCAAGGAAGAGCCTGGGAAAGACCCAGACAAGCACCAGTCTGGCTCCAAGGAGACCTCATGTCTGCTGTAGGCAAACTGTGAAGTGACTGACTCACTGCGTGAATCACAACAGCCTATCTATGTCTGGATATGACAATGCAGGAGTAATTAACACTCTTGTGCACTATCCATAGTTGGGATCTTCAGCCCCAGACTTGGAAAAGGCCCTCCACAGCCCAGCTTCCTTGTAACAAAGATGAAAAGCTAAGAGAAATTTTCCTCCCTTCTAAATCAATGCCCCTAATTTCACCTTGGAGGATGTAAAAAAGGGAAAAGTTGGTACCTTGTGGAAGTCACAGCCTCAACAGCAAAAGTGCTCCCTTCTGAATCCTCCCCATCTCCTCTCACACTCTGACTCTCTTAAAGTTCTACCCCAGATCTTCACATCCACAATTAATCAGTAATTACCATGTATCTCCTATGGGCCTGGAAATATGCTATCTGTTGTTGAATATAGCATAAAAGCATTTTTGCTCAGCTTGCCACCCTAAAAATCCCACAAAAACAACCAAAAATATCTAAAAATACAGAGAAAAATCTCCCACTTCCACAAAACATGGGCAGTGTCACAACCACAAACCACACACCCTGAGGGCCAACCTGACAGGCACTGTGCAATCTGGACTAAGGTAACTGCCTAGGTGCACAGTTTCTCAGACATCAGGTGGGATAAAGACATCCCCTACTAGAAGTGAAGGTCATAGCCAATAATCTTTGAAATGAAACCATGTGTTCTTGTCATGAGGACAGATGATGAGAGATGCAGGGAATGTTCCTGAACAGTCATAGTGCAATATCACAAAACTGGAGAAAGGAGAAGGAGCTCAAAGTGAAAGCATGTCATCTTGCCTTTTCAATGGGATGATCCAGCCTCTTATCCAAGGGAAATAGCCAGACATGAAGCAGAGTGGAGGGAAGAGAGGAAACAGTGATGGGCAGAGAACTGTGAGCCTGTGATCCAAATGGCTTTGCTGTTAGCTATACTATCCTCTGTATACCGAAAAACACAGGGAAATTGTGTCCCTAGGCAAAAGGGGAATTTCACTTTGGGGAGGGAGAAAGTTTTTAAGACAAGAGACCTTAAGGGGGCAGTGGGTATCCATGACTTACTCCACCACTGTTATCCCTTCAATGTTACCCCCAATACCCCTTCTCTAGACACACACACACACACACACACACACACACACACCAGGACCAGGAGTAAGGTGAGGCAAGCAAGGAGACCAGGGAAACCCTGAAAGTCTGTTGTTTTTAAATTTTGCACCCCAGGCACCTTGCTTGCCTCACCCTAATCCCAGTTCTGACACACAAATGCATCAGTTTGTCAGTAAACAATTGGTTCTATTCAAAAATGAAAAATGAATAGGGAAAAGAAAGAAGAGGAAGGTAAGAGACAAATAGCTCTCCTTGGTCTCATAGAAAAGATAGGCAAAATTATCTGAAGGGGAAGGGAGAGTATAAGCCCAAAGAAAAAATCAGTTCAAAGAAGAGCTTGTTCAATTATAGAAGAATATCATATGCAATCAGGAAATAAATGGAAGAGAAAAATAAAAACATCACAGAGATAGATGCTACACAAGAAGAAATCAAGAAAATGGAATAAGCACAACTGAAAATATCCTCAGGGACATAATAAATAGGCTTGAGAAAATTAAACAAAATGAGATGGAAAGAAATAATATAATTAAAATGTCTAGAAAAAGTGATAGATATGGAAGACAGACCAAAAAAATTAACATACTCATAATATTTCTTGAAGACAGAACAGAATAAATGGAACAGAGGAAAATGTACAAAGATATCCTAGAAAAATAAATAAATTTTCTTGAACTAGATCTTTCCATGTACAAATTATAAGACTACAACATGTAGCTGTATAAACAGTACCAGTATGATCATTGGCAGTATATACCCTGGCAAAGTTACTGATTGCCATTAAAAAATAACAAACATTATTTAAATCTGGGTATAAAAAGCAAGTAACTAATCAGGTAGACCCCAGATTTCTCCACAAAATTTCTTAATTCTAGAAAACAGTGATGAAATATTTATAGTCTTGAGAGTAAGTTTGAGCCAAGAACTTTATATACAGCCAATTTTTTCTTCAAGAGCTAAAACAAAAGCAAAAGAGAAATATCTTCAAGTGGGCAAGAACTTGGAAACTCCATAACCCATTAAGACCTAAAAAAGGAAAGAAGAATGAAAAACTGGGAATTCCCTGGCAGTCCAGTGGTTAGGACTCGGCACTTTCAGGTTTGATCCCTGGTTGGGGAACTAAGATCCTGCAAGCCATATGGCACAACCAAAAAAAATTTAATTTAATTTAAAAAATTAAAAAACTACTAGAAGGTAAAATTCAGTCAACACAAAAGTGAACCAAAATAAATTACTTTGGAAATGACAGGTGGTAAACATCGAATCAATGTGTACATAGAACTATGCTTAAACAAAATATGTATCCCCAAAATCTTGAAAATAAAATTATAATATGAATAATTTTAAAAACTGCCATAGAGGTGAAAGCTGGAGGGAGGAAGTGTGCTAATTTTGTAATCTTCAGAGCAAGGAGTCAACAGATACTGTCTAAAATTTAAATCTGTAGTTTTAAAAATCACTACATTCTCTCTATCCTCTTAGCAGGATTCCTTGACAGCCACTTTGCCTTACAGTGAAAATTTATCTTAATTTCATCAATACTTCATTTTAATTCAGTTTCTTCTTTTTTATTAAATTAAAATAAAAATGCATATCACTTTCAAGTAGCACACCTAGAATAACCCCATTTTCCTTTTTTTTTTTTTTTTCTTGGAGTATAGTTGCTTTACAATGTTGTGTTAGTTTCAGGTGTACAGCAAAGTGAATCAGCTATACATATACATATATCCCCTCCTTTTTGGATTTCCTTCCCATTTAGGTCACCACAGAATACTGAGTAGAGGTCCCTGTGCTATAGAGCAGGGCTCTCATTAGCTATCTATTTTATACATAGTAGTGTATATATGTCAATCCCAATCTCCCAATTCGTCCCACCCCCCCTTTCCCCCACCTTGGTGTCCATACGATTATTCTCTATGTCTGTGTCTCTATTTCTGCTTTGCAAATAGGTTCATCTGTACCATTTTTCTAGATTCCACATATATGCATTAATATATAGTATTCATTTTTCTCTTTCTGACTTACTTCACTCTGTATGACACTTTCTAGGTCCATACACGTCTGTGCAAATGGCACAATTTTGTTCCTTCTTATGGGTGAGTAATATTCCATTGCATATATGAACCACATCTTCTTTATCCATTCCTCTGTTGATGGACATTTAGGTTGCCTCCATGTTGGCTATTGTAAAGAGAAATAGTGCTGCAGTGAACATTGGGGTGCATGTGTTTTTTTGAATTATGGTTTTCTCTGGGTATACACCCAGTAGTGGGATTGCTGGGTCATAAGTTACTTTTAGTTTTTTAAGGAACCTACATACTGTTCTCCATAGCGGCTGTATCAATTCACATTCCCACTAAAAGTGTAAGAGGGTTCTCTTTTCTCCACACCCTCTCCAGCATTTATTGTTTCTAGATTTTTTGATGATGGCCATTCTGTCCTGTGTGAGGTGATACCTCATTGTAGTATTGATCTACATTTCTCTAATAATTAGTGATGTTGAGCACCTTTTCAAGTGCCTCTTGGCCATCTGTATGTCTTCTTTGGATAAATGTCTATTTAGATCTTCTGCCCGTTTTTCGATTGGGTTCTTTGTTTTCTTGATATTGAGCTGCATGAGCTGCTTGTATATTTTGGAGATTAATCCCTTGTCAGCTGCTTTGTTTGCAAATATTTTCTCCCATTCTGAGCATTGTCTTTTCATCTTGTTTATGGTTTCCTTTGCTGTGCCAAAGCTTTTAAGTTTAATTAGGTCCCATTTGTTTATTTTTGTTTTTATTTTCATTACTCTAGGAGGGGGTTAAAAAAGATCTTGCTGTGATTTATGTTAAGGAGTATTCTGCCTATGTTTTCTTCTAAGAGTTTTATAGTGTCTGGCCTTACATTTAGGTCTTTAATCCATTTTGAGTTTATTTTAGTGTGTGGTGTTACGGAGTGTTCTAATTTCATTCTTTTACATGCAGCTGTCCAGCTTTCCCAGCACCACATATTGAAGAGGCCGTCTTTTCTACATTTTATATTCTTGCTTCGTTTGTCTTAGATTAGGTGACCATAGGTGCATGAGTTTATCTCTGGGCTTTCTATCCTGTTCCATTGATCTATATTTTGGTTTTTGTGCCAGTACCATACTGTCTTGATTACTGTAGATTTGTAGTATAGTCTGAAGTCCAAGTGCCTGATTCCACCAGCTCCATTTTTCTTTCTCAAGATTGCTTTGGCTATTTGTGGTCTTTTGTGTTTCCATACAGACTGTAAAATTTTTTGTTCTAGTTCTGTGAAAAATGCCATTGGTAGTTTGATAGGGATTGCATTGAATCCGTAGATTGCTTTGGGTAGTATAGTCATTTTCACAATATTGATTCTTCCAATCCAAGAACATGGTATATCTCTCCATCTGTTTGCGTCATCTTTTATTTCTTTCATCGGTATCTTATAGTTTTCTAAGTACAGATCTTTTGTCTCCTTAGGTAGGAAAATAGCACCGTTTTTCTATAAGTATTTATATCTCTGTGTATCTATCTTTCCAATATACATAGAAAGGTGTCTAAAATAACCAAAGGCTATTTCTGGGTGGAGAAATTGAAGAAGATATTTAATTTCAGTTTTGTACTTTTCAGCATTGTTTGATTTTTTAATGGTGAGCAAGGATTTTTCTTTTAGAGATAATGTCAATATTCTTTATATGATCAGGTACAGAGAGAAGGAAACAGGAGGAGGAGAAAAAAGAAGGGAGGGAGGTGTGAAAAGAGAGGAAATTTTCACTGCATACACTCAAGCCATGTGTGGCCTTTGAGGGAAACAAGACTAACACACATTAAACAATTAGTGAGGAAGTGCTGATCATGCTGCTGCCAGTAAGAACTGCCCTGGAAATTCACTAAAGGAAAACTTCACTTGGGATGGAATCCTAGGCAGAACAGCAATAGTGATGGGCAGGAAGTGAGTTTGGCCCAGAGTCCTGCTGCTACACTCTCACCAGCAAAGAGCCCAGGAGTGCTTGTGCACTTATCTCTCTCTTTCCCAACAAAATACAACCAATTCTACTTCTCCTTCCTTTTGCTCTGATAAGGGGTGCCAATGGGAAACAATGTATGTTTGTGTTGCTCACTCCTTCCCTTGAAATATGCATTTGGTTAGCTTTTTGGTGGACATAGTGCCTTAATATAAAGCGGAAATTATAAAGGTGAGAATTTCTCAAACCATTGCTAGGCAGTGGCAGGGACTTTCTTGTCAGGGGAATTTCAGCTCAATTAAGTTTCTCAGGCTAGTACTTGTCAATTGTTTGTCTAGCCCATCCTACCAGAAACAAAACTCTTTATTTCAATGTGGGAATTTTTGATGGCGTGGTTCTGACCTGAGGACATCTGTGACTTTCCCTCCATCCTGAAATATTACTCCACACCTGAGCAGTTCAGGAGAGGATGAGCTGCAGGAATGGGATAAGCCCATGATTGGAAAAGGATCCAGGATACAGTCTGGCATAGAGATGGAGTGGGGTATCTATTACACACATTGTATAGTGATTTCTTTTTAAGATGGAAGTTTAACATTTTTTTTTAAGGTAACCCTCTGCCCATTCAAGAGATAAGTAATTGACTCTTCATGCTTAAATGGCTTTCTGCATCTCTCTGCCTGTGCTGGCAGTCTCTGACTGTGGGAGAATCTTTGCAGGCTAGAAGTTGCCCCAGGAGGGACCCTGAATGAATGAGCGGTAGGAGTCAGTGGATAAATACTCTGCAGTGGGAGGGTTCTGAGATGTGTTCCACAGTCCTTCAGAAGCGCCCCCTGAAGGACTGAGACCCAATTCCTCCTAGCCCCAGTACACTCATTACTGCACTTTTCATTGGTTTACCCCCTTTCTTTGTCTCACATCCCCACCATCTCACAGTGCTTTCTGGGACCACATCCCAAAGAAACTACTGGTACTCAAACATTTATCTCGGGTTCAGTTTTTGGCAGAATCCACCTATATTAGTCAGCTCAGACTGCTGTAACAAAATACCACAGACTGGGTGGCTTAAACAACAGAAATTAATTTTCTCACAGTCCTGGAGTCTAGAAGTCCAAGATCATGGTGTTGTGAGGGTTGGTTTCTAGTGAAGCCTCTCTTTCCGGCTTGTAGATGGACACCTTCTTGCTGTATCCTCACATGGCCTCTTCTCTGTGTACAGGCACAGAGAGAGGGAGAAAGATCTGATATCTCTTCCTCTTCTTATAAGGACACCAGTCCTACTGGATTAAGGCCCTACCCTTATGATTCATTTCATCTTTATGACCTTCTCACAGGCCCTATCTCCAAATACAGTCATATTGGGAGCTGAAGCTTCAACATATCAACTGGGGGAAGGGGAAGACACAATTCAGTCTGTAACGACATTTCCAGGAGGGAGACATCAGTTCCACTTTGCTTCCCCAGGGACTCTCCATCACAAGTATGAGAGCTGCTTAACCTGAGTCAATAGAAGGATAGGTAAGTTGTCCCACTGTCTGGCTACAGGCTTAACAAGTTTCAACAGGTGTTACCATCAGGAGCTGCAGGCGAAGCTTCAGAATGGCAGGGCATCACGGCTTGGAGGTCTCCAGCTCTTCTTACCATCTTAGTTGAGATGAGTAGTATCCAAGTAGTGGCAGTGGTAGGAAGTGTAGGATTTCAATATACTCTCACAGAAGAGAGGAGCTGGCAATTTCTCAAAAGAAAGCTCATGGCCTTGAAAGTCAAGCTATAGAAACCTTACGTTTGAATCTAAACCCCAGATACCCAATGAATGGAAGATATTGTTAAAAAATTACTTATGGTCCATATATGTTTTTCCCTAAGTGACAGAACCATAGTTTCCTCTTTTGCAAAATAGTAAAAATAATACTGAATTGCAGGGTTGTGATGAATAAATGAGATTGAAGATGCAAAATGCTTAGCCCAGTGCCTGGCACTCCACAAGCATGATTTCCCTTTCCCCTTCCACAAATATGAGCATCCTTCTTCCTCCCCTGGAAACTGGGACTTATACTGGTCCAATCCAGTATATCATTCACAGGTATTTTACTATTGTCACTATTAGTTTTTAAGAACCACCTCCAGGTTCTTGTGTCGCCAATCAAATTTTGTTAAGTGAAAAAAAAAAAAATTCTCTCTTTTATTGGACTTCTTAAGCTTTCTGATTTTAACCAACGTGAAATTTTGGATGCACTAAGAATTTTTTGCTCTATTTGTTTTTTTAACATCTTTATTGGAGTATAACTGCTTTACGGTGTTGTGTTAATTCCTGCTGTATAGCAAAGTGAATCAGCTATATGCATACGTATATCCCCATATCCCCTCCCTCTTGCGTCTCCCTCCCACCCTCCCTATCCCACCCCTCAAGGTGGTCACAAAGCACCGAGCTGATTTCCCTGTGCTATGCAGCTGCTTCCCACTAACAATCTATTTTACGTATGGTAGAGTATATATGTCAATGCCACTCTATCACTTCGTCCCAGCTTCCCCTTCCCCTTCCCCGAGTCCTTCCCCTCCCTCTAGTCTTTGTGAGATTGAATTCAACAAGGACTAGAGGGAAATGCATGTTAAAATATGTGGAAAATCTATGTGACACTAAAGAGGATCACACTGAGTCAAGCTAAACATGGGAGCCAAACTTTTAAAAAATTCTGATTGTGTGTCCATAGGCTAAAATGCAGCTGAGTAAGTAGATATTAAAGAAAGCAGCAAACCCAGGCACTGTCCTGCTTCCTATATGAATTGGGTAAATATTAAAAAGACACTGGGAGGTCATTATAGTTTAGAATCACTGCATAGCAGGCTAAGAATAGGGAAGGAGAAATGGAAGGCAAGGACAGAAGGAAGGAAGAGAAGGAAGGATTAAATCAGTAACAGAACAAACCAAGCTTACTTTCCTCTACAAATACCATTTCTGCCAAGAGAATAGAGGACGCTAATAGTGTTCCATCTTCAATAATCCATCTAACAACAACCTCTAGTGTAGCTACTGTAATGATTTATGCAGTAATGAGCAGAAACCCTCCTTATCTATATTATCTAATGTGGATTTGCAGAAAAGAACATAATGTATAAACCCTGAAATAAGAAAATTCTAAGAGACATAAGCACACACCCAAAGCTACTATTGGACGCAGAGAAGTAAAAAGAAAGAATTGTTCTTTCCTGACGTCAGAATGTGGCAGGTTTAAAACAAAAAGGGAAGTTATCTGTGGATTTGTTCTATTTTGTTTTGTTTCGTTTCGATGATAGCATCTGCTGAGAGACTTTTAAAAATGGAAGGAAAAGCTACAGCAGATCTAGCAGAGACAAAATGAAAAGCTGTCTTTCCTGAATCCCAAACAGCAGCAGATAAAAAGGAGAGAGTAAACGAAAAGGTCATCTCACACTCGTGGCCTTCTGGGTTTGGGGTTTTCCTTTTTCCTTTGGCCACTACCCTGCCATCCATTTCCATGTTGTTTTTCTTGTTGAATCAAAAGTGATTATTTTCCAGAAGCTCTGCTTGTTTAGGTCATGGGAACTGGAGGTTGTTATCATTGTTGTTACATTTGGGATGATTCTTCAGAGTAACAACAAAGTCTACAATGTTTATGAATTTATTTTCTAGTTTGATCTTTCTACCACCTTTACTCTTCCAGATGGGTTTCAATTGCATCTGTATGCCTCCCCTGTTGTTTATGAAAGTACACCTAATGTTCATTATCCAAGGCTGCCTTGCATTAACCTCATAGAATTATATGAGCAGAGAAATTTTAACACATAAGAGACACAGAGTTTTTCTTAAGTCTTATTAATCATATTTTGAAAGGGATAAATGTCTTGACAAATTAGTCTGATTATCTGGTCAAGTAAAAGGAAGGTCTTCAAATCATCAGACAAAATGTATTCAATTTACATCTATAGTGTGTCTAAAACTATACCCAGGCACCGTAAGGGACGTGGCATTTTTAAAATACAAGACTTGGTCCTTGCTCCTACACAGTTTAAAATTTAACTGAAACAATTTAGAGAGCCATGAAAAGGCAAGCAAGAGGAAGAGAGGTCTCAGGAGGAACAGAAATGCCAGCAAGACCTGGAACTCTTAGGATTCGTGGAGAGGTAGACAAGGGACTCCAGCCTGGGAAGAGCAAGATTAAAGACATGTGGGAGGGTTGCTTTGAGAATTTTCAGGAACACTGAGTAAGCCTAAGAGGAAGCAAGCAGAAAAAGCCAATTAACATGTTAAAAGAGAGTTTCAAGTATTTCAACTCTAAGAAGGGGTCATTTTTCTGCTCATTACGGCATCAAATGCTCTGACTAGATGGGGTATTTTTCCCCGTTTATCTCAAGTTCTATTTTCTTTAATGCACAACTTTTTTGGTAGCAAACTAAATACAAGACCTGAAGTAGTGCTTCTCCATAACCAAAGTATGACCTCTTTCCTACAGAAACCACATGTTAGCAGCACGTGTTCCTCACATCACCTGCCCACCCTACTGTCAGCCTAGTAATAGTTGGGTGCGGGGAAGAACTAAGAAAGCATGAGGGCTATATGGGCTGGGTTTGACTTTTTCTGTTGTGGGGGTTTGGTGGGATTTCCCTGTTAGTATTTTATATAGAGATAATGTTCTATTAATTACTTAACTTCAACTCCATTGGAAATGGAAATAGTGCTAAAAGCCCACCCCTGAAGAGAAAGACAACATTTATTTTGTTTGGCTTTGGTAACATCCATGAAAGTATCTCCTTTCTTAAAGCAGTATACCTCAGAGGAGTCACTCCATGTTTCCGTGTTCAAGTAATATCCAGTAGGTTACTGTAAAACTCTGGGTTCTTCTGTTTAACTTTGAAATTTCCCTTTAATTCTCCTCCTTCAATTGGACCAATGTTCAGGTAAAGCAGTGAAACAACCTGAAGACAAATAAAAGGGAAGACAAATAACGATAGGTACCATTTACTAGTATCTTTCATATGTCAGATCTCTGCCAAGTACTTTACCTGCATTATCTCATTTAATCCTTCCCACCATGCTAGGAGGTTGGCATTATAATCCCCACTTTATAAATAGGGAAACCGACAGGTTGAGCGATTTCCCAAAGTCACATTCTAGTGAGTGATGGAGCTAGAATTCAAGGCCTAGGCCTGCCCTTAACTACCATGCAAATTTCAATATGGAATGTGGAGAAAGTGAAAGGGAAGAAGGGCTACAGAAAAGAACAACTGAAAAGATGGTACTGGTGTCAAAGTGACTGATCTATACATGTGGCTATGTATACAAATATCGAATCATTATAAAACTAATATAATGTTACATGTGAATTACACCTCAATAAAAAAGATAATCTGAGCTCTTAAATTCCCTATTTTTACCATAAATTATCTGTGTGGGCTCTGCTCTGCATGGATATAGTCAAAATGAAAAAAGTGACCTTCTCAGAAAAGCCAAAGACTAGAAGCTCCAGAGGTGTTGCCCAAGAAGGAGAAATGGTCTCTATTTTTATACTTTCTTATGAGGAAATAAGATCAACAGAAGAACTAAGGAGTAGAGGAATAAGCTCTTTCAACAATATCATGCTTAACTTCAAAGCACACTATCTGGAACATTTTGTCATTTTTTTTAGACCACCAGTGTTGAGAAAAGACTATATAGAAAGACAATAATTTAAATGTAACAGGATCTTTTTTTGTAGGCTAGACCAGGGGTTGTGCTGGACCAGCATCTGGATTTAGGCAACACTCCTGGAAGTACTTAGGATCTTCCTTAAGACCCTAAAAAACTGTCTTTCAGCATCACAGGATGTTCAGGGACATGCAAAACATGGAAAGGACTCAAACTGTTACAACAGCGATATTCAGGTACATTAGAAATATGTCTTCTGGAAAAGTCCAGGGAAAACTAGATGTCAGGAAAGGACAGCCAAGTGCCCAAAGAAAAGCACTGTAAATAAGGAGAGCATCTGGGATGGTAGATGAGAAGTAGCACAAGACCTGAGTATCCAAAGCTGAAGTGCTGACTGGTCCAGAGCAAGGAGATGCACTGACACCTTTTAAGACTCAGTCTCTTGATGGTGCCCAAGCCCTTAAACCCAAGCAAAAGGAATTCACTAAACAATACCTGGGCATCTTTGTCTCTTGCGATCCAAGACTCAGAATTTAAGCACAATCCATAATCCTACATATCTACGTCATCACTAGTTTGTTCAAGCCTCAGGGAAACTCTTCACATCTCTCATCCTGTCTTTGAAAGAAGTGACAACTGTGTCCAAATGCCATGAAGGTTTGTAGGCTATGCCCCTCCCAACTTCAGAGACTGACAACGCTTCAGAGCACAGGGATGATGTGAGTAGCAAAAAGTACTTAAGGAAGGGAAAAACATATTAAATAATGTGTCACAATCATCCCCAATATTATGCATATAATGGATTCTTGCATGATGAAGTATCATTTCCCATTACTACTGAGCATCCACTGTCTTCCTTCTCTTCACGTTTCAAATTGGGGTTCTAGAGGCATTCACAAATCAGCACACCACTTACAGCAGTTGCATATGCAAGATGAGAAACGTTCTTCAATATTAAATAGTTCACACTACTCTTAAATTATACGTACATAAGTTTATCTTTAAAACTATGCATAAAGATCTAGACAAAACATGCATGAAGCAAAATATCTTTTTTTTTTACATTGGCAACTAGATGAACATTGAACACTAGAAGTAGTAATAGTTTTATTTTTATAGGTATATTTAAATTATTTAATTTATATTCAGAAAATTAAAATTAAAATACCAGCTTTGTTTTTTAAATTGATTAAAATTTATGATATTCATTAATTCCCATTTGAATTTTACCTCTTAATTTCAATAGATCTTTAATATTTCAGAAGAAAAAAGAACCTTTTGGAAAATATGAAAAGATTTTATTTTTCAATGTTTACATTTATTTTAATTTATGTTTTAAAAAAGTGTGTTCAAATTTAGTACACTATAAATAAAATTATATTTTATTTTTTTCATAATTTAGATCATCAAGGTTGAAAAAATCATGATAGAAATACAAAATGGAGTTCAGAAAAGTAAAAAGACTGAAATTTTAAAAATAGAAATTTCATTTTAATGAAGGGACATTTGTCAAGAAAGGAGGATAAGATATATTTTATATAACAGTATTTTAACTTGGTTTATACTCAAGTATTTAGACTTTTACATGTGGAGCTCCATTTTTACTCTTCCTCGGGGTCTCAAAAATGCTGTGCCCTAAAAAAGAGAGAAATATGTTAAAAAAAAAAAAACTACAAACTTTTCTTTAATGTGCAAAACTGTATCAGTAAGACCCTAACCCACTCTGCTGTATGAATTGCCACTTGGCCACTGGAGAGCTTGTAATATAGTTGAAACAGATGTATCTCTTGAAGTCTGTTTATGAGACAGTCTATCTCCCACACACCCATGTGCCCAAGAAGGAGAGAGCTGGGCTCTAGAAGGAGAGGACACTTTCCTGTTGACCAGAGGGTGAAATGAACAGGTTGGGTCAGGAGCAGCAGAATTCCAGACCATGGCAACTCAGAGGATAAACACTCCAGGTCACTAGAGGTCAAGGGCAAGTTGTGCATGCCAAGCAGAGAGGCAGCAGCCAACCTACAGGACCAGAAGGGCCCAGACAGCCAGCTTCTGCCCTCTCTTCCTCTGTCTTCTGGAGGATTCCCTGAGTAACACAGTAGCCATAACAAATCAGGGCCTGCCTCTCAGAAGACGTTGTCATTGACCCACCAAATGAGAGGACTACTACTGTGAAAGTCACCTCAACCAGGGGACTTCCACAAGCTGGTGGAATCTAAGAAATATTCAGCTTCTATTGATACAAATGAAAATATTTTATATGAATATTATTAAGTAACAATATCCCAAGGCCAGACCTTAAGTAATATAAAACTTAGAAATAAAGACATTACCAAGGGCTTCCCTGGTGGCACAGTGGTTAAGAATCCGCCTGCCGATGCAGGGGACGTGGGTTCGATCCCTGGTCTGGGAAGATCCCACATGACGCGGAGCAACTAAGCCCGTGTGCCACAACTACTGAGCCTGCACTCTAGAGCCAGCAAGCCACAACTACTGGGTCCACGAGCCACAACTGCTGAAGCCCGCGCGCTTAGAGCCCGTGCTCCGCAACAAGAGAAGCCACCACAATGAGAAGCTCGCGCACGGCAACGAAGGGTAGCCCCCACTTGCTGCAACTAGAGGAAGCCCACGTGCAGCAACGAAGACCCAACGCAGCCAATAAATGAATAAATAAATAAATAAATAAATAAAAAGACATTATTAAGCAAGACTAATCCATTTAAAAAATTTCCCTGAATACAATAAAATACTATTTTGAGATATATATTTAAAAATCTGGGATTTTCAGCTTCTTTTGTCTCACACTTTAACTACCTAATACAACATATGAGGTACTGTAAGAAACCAAAAAGTCTCCGAGATAACTTGGTGAACTTTAGGTTGGCTAGTTTCTTTAAGACATAATTGATATGTTATACTCTTCGACGCCATAAATGTCATAGGTACCACTGAATAAACATACTTGAAAGAGAGGCTCTCTGTTCTAAATCAAGCATAGCAAAGAAAATGTGTTCGGAAAGGATTCTTTTTCTAAGAACTATAAAACTTATTATAATCAGCTTTTTTCTGGGGAGAGGATTTCATTCTTTTGCAATTGTCAACATTTCCTTGAAAACAAATGGGAGTTTCTCTCTCTGCTTGGGATATTTGTCACCAAAGGACAATTTTACTGAGGAACTTATCTGTCCAGTCATTGGTGAAAATGTGAGAACTTTCCAGAAGAACATGTTCTGTAAGTCTCCCATCAGGAGGAACCTCTAATGCCCTCAGCCACATTCAAATCTTTCCAGTGACTAAATTTCTATGCAGGAGGCAGTCTTCCCAGATTGGTCCACTCGAGGCAGATGAGGGGAACTGAGGCATAATGTAATGGAATTGTCTGAATGGTTAATATTTCTCTCTGCTACTTAGGGAGATTTTCTTCAGACCATTTAAATAGGCATAATATTCATCACACATGTTAGCTGTCCTAGAACTATTTTAAAAAGGGTCTTCCAACTGACCTCTTTTAAACAAATCATGCCTCTCTCTGCAGTTGGAGAAGCAGCCCACACTCAAATACCAGTTTCCCACTTGGAACACATAGGCTGGGGAATTTTCCCATTCATCTCCTCATTTTGTTGGCTCTCTTACATTAGCTATGTCTCTCACTAAGCTATTTTGAGGGCAAGATCTTAATGATCCAGCAATCCCACTCCTGGGTATATATCCGGAAAAGATGAAAATTGTAATTCGAAAAGGTACATGCACCCCAATGTTCACAGCAGCACTACTTACAATAGCCAAGACATGGAAACAATCCAAGTGTCCATCAACAGACAACTGGCTTAAGAAGATGTGGTACATATATACAATGGAATATCACTCAGCCTTAAAAAGGAACACAACTGGGTCATTTGGAGAGACGTGGATGGACCTAGAGAGTGTCATACAGAGTGAAGTAAGTCAGAAAGAGAAAAACAAATATCGTATATTAACACATATATGTGGAGCCTAGAAGAATGGTATAGATGATCTTATTTGCAAAGCAGAAACAGAGACACAGACTTAGAGAACAAATGTATGGATAGCAAGGGGGGAGCAGGGGGTGAGAGGAATTGGGAGACTGAGATTGACACATATACATTACTGACACTATGTATAAAATAGACAGCTAATGAGAACATTCTGTATAGCACAAGAAAATCTACTTAATGCACTGTGGCGACCTAAATGGAAAGGAAATCCAAAAAAATAGGGGATATATGTATATGTATAGCTGATTCATTTTGCTATACAGTATAAACTAATACAACATTGTAAAGCAACTATACTCCAACAAAAATTAATAAAAATAATAATAACCTATAATAGAAAATAATCTGAAAAAAATATATTTATAACTGAATCACATTGCTATACACCTGAAACTAATACAATATTGTAAATCAACTATGCTTCAATAAAAAAATTAAAATAAAATTAATTAATTAATTAAAGCCATTAAAAGCCAGTATTTAATGAGCATTCACTATATGTCTGACATTGGGCTATGAGCTATGCATGAATTATCTCATTTAATCCTTTTGCAGCACTATGAGTTTGGACCTGTTAATATGCTCATTTTTCAGATGGAGGTGCTGAGGTTTAGAGAGATTAAATAAAATGCTGCAAAAATCTGATACCAGAATCCAGACTCTGAAGTACTTAATTGCATTATTTCTAAGAGACATATTTTTTCACATTTAAATATCTCTGGACTTGCTGGGGTATCTGACAACGTAAAGTTTATTACAATTAAAACTGGCAGTGGTTTTCTTCCTTGATGGCACTTAAAATAACACCGTGCCTCACAACCTATGGCATCTCCATTTCTCTGACCTATTTTAGTCATTTTTAAATTTCTGCCTTAGTCATATTTAATTCTCCCATAGGACCTGACCCCATCCCAGTACAGGGTAGACATTCAGTAATTCCTTGCTTATCCTCCTCATTTACTCCTCTTTTTCTCCAAGTTTTACTGAGATATAACTGATATATAACATTGTATTAGTTTAATGTATACACCATAATGATTTGATATACGTTTATACTGCAAAATGATCACCACCATAAGGTTAGTTAACGTCACTCACCTCACAGTAGGGCTCCCCAATGTGTCTTCCCCTTCAGGGTGATTCCAGGTCTCTCTTTCCATTGACCAAGTTGCCCTGTGATTTCAGGGTAAAAGGTGGGACATCCCCAGTAGCTTATTATACTAGCTTGTGAACTGGCACAAGAATCACTAGCATGTAGTCACACTTATAATTCAGACCCCAGAAAATTTCATACACATCATACAGCTCAGACAAAAATGACAAAATAACTGGGTGACGTGTTGTCTGCAGATCAAATGAGCTTGTCACATCTGCATCTGCTCTTCTCATGAAGCAACGGAGACCACATGGTATGGTGGTCTCCATCACCAGTTATACTCAGCACCCACATGCATCTCCCACATGGGCAAATATCCCACACCAATCAATGTGTGCAGCGTCCTAACACCATCCTTTCAAATAGACTTGAGCAGCATCTTTTCTGGTCCCAACAAAACCTCCCAGATGCCTCACCGCTCCTTCCTTTATATACCACTGATGATAGCTTTGGCATAATTCATTTAACTTTGCTCTTAGGAAGAAAGCTAGACAAAAAATCCAAGTGTAAATATGAGAGTGACCAGGAGTACCCCTCATTTACATATCATAAAAATGTCTGAGGGACAAACAAGAATCATACTAATTTTTAAAATAAGACTGCAATGTTTATCTAGAGTAAGGTAGTAATTGCACCCAACTGAGTTGAAGCCAAACATAAATTTCCGGTGGTGCCACAGGTAAATCTGCCACGTATATGGGCAGTTCACTTTCCAGGCCCTGGGTCTATGAGGCTTTAAAAGCAGGCGACACACACATACCCCAGCACCTCCAAACTATCTGTCTAAATTTGCATTTATGGAGGTTGTTTTCAGGTGAAACTTCTGCCCAAACCTAAAGACAAGCGAGCAAGTCAACTAAGTGAAAACAGTAAAAAGGTAAAGAGGAAACAGCCCCTGAGGGGAAAATGAACAGGATTCGACCTCACTTAAATAAATTTCGATCACCTATTGTGGCTCTGCAGGCCTACCGGGGCATCCTCTAGTGCATATGGTGGGTAAAATGGCGTGGAGTGGAGCCAGCCTTCATTTGCCCTCTATGCCTATCACCCTCCTGGCTCATTATTTGAAGCTCTCCCTTTCCTCCAAATTCTTGAGACTTGCAGTCCTCACCTGTCTCCTTATTGGCCCCTTTTTGCTCTAATCTAATTGGTTGACTTAATACAATTCACATTTTCCATCTTCAACAACACCCCCATCCCTTCCCGTCCCCCCCAAAAGTACACTACACCTTCAGAGCTTGAAATGTTCTATTTTTCCTGCCACATCTTCCCTACCAAACAGACTCTCCACCTTTGTCAGGATGGCCACTAATACTTTAGAGCCAGGAAACGAAAATGCCGAGACCTTGCCGTATACTCAGAGTAGGCTAAATAAATCCCAATCTGCAAATATAAACAACCCATCGGTCACCCATGAGACTTGGAAGCCAAAGGCGCATGAGCTACCACAATCTGCTGGCATTGAAGTCTGAACCACAGGGCAGCCTGAGTGGACTGGGGACTTGAGGTCAGCTTGGAAGGGCAGCCACAGTTGGAATCCCCATGGCTGCCCACAGTTCCAGATGAAGTTCTCTCCAGCAGTCCCAAGAACACATGCTGAAGTCTCAACCCAGGATCCAATGGGCTTCTGAACTAGTCAGGGCTCTCTAGAGACACAGAACCAATAGGATGTATACACATAGATTTATTTTAAGTGATTGGCGCAAGTGATTGTAGGGCCTGGTAAGTCTAAATTGTGCAGGGCAGCCTAACAGCCTGGAAATTCCAGCAGAGTTGATGTTATAGTCTAGAGTTCAAAGGCAGACTGGAAGCTGAATTCCTTCCTCTTCCAGGGATCTCAGTCTTTTCTCTGAAGGCCTTCAACTGATTAGATGAGGCCCACCCACATTATGGAGGGCAATCTGCCTTATTCAAAGTCTACTGATTTAAATGCTAATCATATTTGAAAAGTACCTGCACAGCAACATCTAGATTCGCGTTTGACCAAACAACCATGGCCTAGCCAAGTTGACACATAAAATTAACCACCATGGGTTCCAAGAAGCCTGGTCTCTTCCCAGGAAGCTCCAAGCACTACCCCCTCTTCTCCAGGCCACTTAGCCTGGGAGCTGATCCAGCCTCCATAAGAACAAAGTCACACATACACACACACACACACCCCCATAGTCTTATCCCAAACATCGGTGAAGGATGCCAAAGGCCCAGAGACTTCTTAGCGACCCCAGACTCCAAGGGCAGGTCTCTCCTCTCCAGAGCACAACACGCTGTCTGAACATGGAGAGTGGGGTTCTCATTCCCTACACCCTTGCATAGATCATAACAGAACCCCCTCACCCCAACAAAAGAATTGAACTGGGCAGTTGACATAGTCACAAAATCCACCTGTCACATACTTTTAGACTGTGTCTCTTGAACATCCAAACAGAACACTCTTAAGTATTTATTCTTAAATTACATTCTTAAATTACTCAGAGATCTCTAGACTGGTATCATTTTACTTAAAAACTGGGCATTTTTAGTATGTCAACATTTATACATGTCAGGAAATGTGTTCATTTAATCTCTAAGCTTACTCTTAATTTCAGAAATAGACCAATTCCCTACTGTTTTTGGTAACAGAAATGATAGCAGTGAGAAAACACACATATAAGAAGATACATCCCAGACTCAGAGGCCATGTGAATTTGGTCCCTGAAGCCACAAAGTAAGTCAGGAGGCAGAGATCACCGAAAACAAAACAAGGGGAAAGTGTGTGGAGCGCTCATTTCCTTACAGTTGGCATCACTTCTATACACAGAGGCTTTGCAAAGCATTCTGGAGGCCAAGGGAGAGGAATGCCATTCAGCAGAGTGAAAAACAAAATCTGAACCACGGCAGCACCACCAGGGAGAAGATTTTCCAAATATTTCTTCATTTTCTGGCTAGACAATTTCAAGCAACTGTAGCATCCTAAAATGAGTTACTGCAGATCCTAGTAGCATTGTAGAAATGAAATTAGTTCCTCTATTCTTAGTACAAGAGATTATTCAAATAGTAATGGACGGCTGCTGCCAGTGACCAAAGAGCCTTGCACTCAAGGAGGAAGTGGCCACAGTTTCTGCTTCATGCCAGTTTGTTCCCTCCCCTGAGAGGGAAGTTGAACAGTGTGATCAGCTGATCTAATCTGCCTCGTTATCATCACTGGTAGTTAACATTTATTGAGTGTCAGTGGTATGTAAGCGTCTGGCAGAGACGAAAGCTACTCAGTGGGCCCCTTGGCCTGGTTTCAGCCCCAAAATGTCAAAAAAGACCAACCACCAAAAATCCATAGCAAGAGGGAGCAGACTTGCCTCATCGGACAGAGAGTTGCCTGATTACACAACAGGAAAAAGAAGTGGCCAGAAAAGAACTTGAAAGAGGAAAGCAGATTTTTGGAAGTGTGTCATTTCTTTCCTTCACCCGTTGACCTCTTTGGTAGGACTTTTGCAACGAAAGGATAATTATTTACAGAAATGGTTCACAGCCTGCCAGAGAGAAGATCAGAAAAATATTAAAGATTTCGTGTTGAATAGAGGAGGTTTTGATTTCTGAAGAACGAAAAAGTTCTTCTCCATTCAAGCTGTAGTTAGTCTCTGGGAAAACCGAACATTTACAGTTGCCCTGGTGCCACAAGTTGAATTTGGCATACAGAGAAAATGTCCTCATAACGAACAGGAAAATGTGCATTCCTGTTTTCTAGTAGGTCATTTGGGCCTGAGTCAAATTCTTGGTATACTAGTCATGTGACTTTAAACAACTCACAACTTCTGTGTCTCAGTCACCTCATTTGTAAAATAGAGACGACAGTGAAACCAATCTGAAAGGGTTGTGAGGATCAAGTGAAATAACACATGTAAAACTGTACTAACTGTGGAACTAGCACAGTACTTGGCACACAGTAGGTACTCAAAGAATATTAACTATAATGTGAGAGCACTTTGCAAACATCGAGTATGACACAAATGCCAGTTACCTTATATGGCATGAATGGTTACAGAATCATCTTTTAATTGCTTCCAAATAACATGTTTCCTTTCTGTAAACAGACCCACATGGTAAAAGGTATCTTGTCATGGTGAGTTTCCAGTCTGGCTAGAGGCTGAATTAAGAGGGAGGTGCCCTCCAGAGCTGGGGAGGAAGGTGAGGGAAGAGGTGCTGGTTCCAACCTCCCCCTCTGCCATTTTAACAGAGCTGGAGAGCCTGGACCCCTGGAAAGTCCTTCTGTTGTTTGTGCAGCCACATTCTTCATCTTGCTACGCAATATTATCGCTTTAAAACATTTGAGAGTCAACTGACAGAAAGGGTATCTCCTGGCAGCATTCGACTGGGGAGGAATGAGGTATTCCCCAGCCCTCACCTTTTTTCCCTTTCCCCTCCTCTACTCACACCCTGCAACGGAGCTCTGGATCTCTGCACAGAGCTGCCATTCCTGTACATGGGAGGCAGCCTAGTGTGATGCTGAAATGTCAGCCAGGGTCAGACGACATGGATTCAAATGCTGTGTGACTTTGAGAAAGTTACCTTACCTCTCTGTACCTCAATTTCCTCACCTGTTAAATGCAGATAATGGAAATGCTTACATCAAAGGTTTGTTGTGAGTATTAAATGTGATAACATATGTAAAAAATAGATAGGTGATCAATAAACATTAACTATTAGAATCACCATCTTCATCACCATCTTCATCATCACTAACTTCTTCATCATCTTCCCCATCATTATTGCACACATTCCTCACTCCTCTCAGAACATCCACCCACAAGCTTGATCGTCATCCTCTCTGTGAAAGTACTAAATCATCTTCTATGGCAACCGGTGACACTAAGTGACAGGAGACTAAGAGGACAAATGCAGAGGGGCCACAAATGCATTACCGGCGGCCTGAATTAGAATAGTTCACCAGCATGAAAGAGGGCAAGCCCTGCGTGGGGAGTTGAGCTGGGGGGGGGAATGAAATGGGCTATCCTTGAAGTCACTAAGGTTTAATGTCTAGTATAAGGTTACATTCTTTAGGAATGACTCATCTGTGCTTCAGGGCTACCTCCTGGTTTCACAGATGAGAAAAGTAGGGCCCTGGAGTAAATGAGTTGCCCAGAAATTCACAACAGAGACTAGAACCCAGGTCTCCTGACATCTAGTCCAGCACTCTTCCATGACTTCCATGACTCTCCCTTGTACTGACAAGTTGTACAAACTCTGACCCAGGTTGAGAGGGAGGGAAAGGCAGGCTCAGGGCTGGACCCTCACTCGTTGGGGACCATCCCAGCTGCATCTACCAGTAAGCTGACCTTCTTCCTGTCCTGTCCTTACTTCCTTATTGGTCAGTTCCTCTTCCTCTCCCAGGTCCCAGCCAGGCTTGCAAGAAGATACAGCATGAACATGGCTAAAGCAATAAAATGCAGGTTCCCAGGGTCAAAGCCCTTCTCCGGCCCCTCTCCTCTCTTCCTTACTCACCCACACTTCCTCTGTGTTCTCTTCCTTTCTCTCTAGGCCCTGTGACCACTAGCCCTACAGACTCTCCCTTGGAGCCCTTCTTTCTCTGCTTCCCTTCCCTTCCCTTCTACTCTCACACACTGCAGGAAATGCCTTTCTTTGCCCTTCCATCCAGCCACCTGGTTATCCCTCCCTCCTGTAAATCTCAATTCCGGCCTCCCTGGCTCAGCATCTTTCTGAATCACTCCCACCCACTGTCAGATGGGATTCGAGAGCCACCCTTCCTGGTTCCCACATGTGTATTTCTATCTTTGCATCCTTGCACTTACCACACTTTTTACCGTTCGCTTCCCTGGTACCTAGAGCCCTTTGAGGGCAGTGACCATCTGCTTTCACATCCCTGGGACATAGCATAGTGCCTGATCCAATACTAGATTCTCAATAAGTATTTGTTAGCATGAATGTAACACAAGTAAAGCTCTCCCAGCTATGCCATTAGGTACAGCTGCCCCTGTTTGCATGTCAGTGACTTAAAACTCTTTCACGAGTTCCTTAACTGATGAAATAAGCAGTGGTGTTATTTTCTGTTTTGACTCTGATTTTCATACCTCCTCTCATGAGACGTCCCCTCACTTCTTTTTCTTTCTTCCAAAACCTACAATTTCAAAATTAACCTCTCAACTTAAGAGGTTAAAAGGGACTTGATGTCACAGGGGTTGCACAAATTGTGGAATCCTTGACTAAATAGGAAGTACAGTTCTTGCAATGACAGACACACCAAACTAATGGTAGAGAGGTCTCACTGCATTCAATACCCATGTTATAGCTGAATGAAGGTGCCCTGGAAAACCACACCTCCACACTCAGGGTCACTTACTTCGTGCCACCCAAGAAGCTTACAAGGTGCCCCTGGTGCATTCCTCCTTCTCAATTTCCTACTTCCCCCTTTCTCCTCAAACCTCCATCCCCACCTCCTCATTCTCACCCTCAGCTGCTGTGACCTTGTTTACCCTTTCACTGGAAAGAGAATCCACCCAAAGGGAACTCCCACAAGCTCGCACCTCGGCACACATACCCCACGCATCCACACCTGCGCCTTTGGACTCTCCTCCTCTATCCTGGAAAAGGTTAACGCTTCCACCTGTGCACTAGATCCTAACCCTTCTTGCCTCTTCTAGGACATTTCTTCAGCTGTTCTCCCCAATCTCACGCAGCATCAGTTTTTTCTCCTTACGCTGAGTACATCCATCAGAAAACAACATGCTCTCTCCCACTCACCTGACAAAAAAAAAAAAAAAAAAGAAAGAAAGAAAAAAAAAAAAACCTCTCTCCCCCTAGCTACTTCCACATCTTCTCCTTCCCTTTATAGCAATGTTCCCCAGGAACTGTCATGAGAAGTGTTTTCAACTTAATGCTCTCTGTTGTGACTTGAATCTACTCCAGTCATACTTTTACCCTCAAAACTCCATCAAGATCCCAAGCCCCCTCCACATTGCTAAAGCTATGGTCCAAACTCTATCTTCATCTCACTGATACTTCAGCAGCATTCGAGGCAGGTGATAACTATATTTTTCTGTCACCTCCCTCTCTGACTTTGAGGACCCCTCACTCTCCTGGTTTTTCTCCTACCTGGCTGGACACACCATCCTGATCTTCTTTTCTGGTTCCTCTTCATCTCTCAAATCTCTAAATGTTGGCATATCCCAAGCTCAGACCCCAAATTCTCTATCTATACTCACTCCCTTGATAATCTTATTTAGATTTATAGCTTGAAATACCATTTTCATGTTGGCCATTTCCAAAGATGTCTAATTAGCATCTTCAGCTTATCATGTCTAAACCTGAACTCTTGATACATACCCCCAAATTAGCTCATTTGATGCTAGCTGCAACTCAGTTCTTTCAGTTGCTCTGGCAGAAACTCTTGGAGTCATCTTCAGCTCCTTTTTCTCTTTACCCTACATCAGCTCTGTCAGCAAATCCTGTTGACTCCACTCATTTTCTGCCTTCATCAGCATCTTCTATTATTATTAAAAAGCTCTAAGCCTTACACAACTACAGAAATTCAAAAGGAACCACAGATGCTGTCAAGAATGCCAGAGAACACAGACGACCCCAAGAAAGAGCCACAACTCTGCCTGACCCTCAGAGCCCTCCTCACTCCTTGCCTCCCCTGACACTTCTGCCCTACCCCCTCGTTAGCTAATAACATTGCTTAATTTTTTGTTTTGAAATATTTACAGATTCACAGGAAGTTGCAAAGAAAGTACAGAGATCCCACGTATTTTTTTACCCACTTTCCATCGATGTTACGTAACTATCGCACATTATCAAAACCAGGAAATTGACATCCGTGTGTATGTATTGCTCCATGTCATTTAATCATATATATAGATTCCTGTAACCACCACCGCAATCAAGAGACAGAACTATTCCATCACGAAAGAGAAATTTCTCATGCTACCCCTTTATACTATCTACTTCCCCTCACCCTTAACCCCTGCAAATCACTAATCTGTTTTCCATCTCTTTGATTTTTGTCATTTCTTTAATGTCATATAAATGGAGCCATATCGTATGTGATCCTTTGAGACTGGCTTTTTTTCACTCAGCGTAATACCCTTGAGGTCCTTAGGAGTTATTGTGTGTATCAATAGTTTGTTCCTTTTTTATTGCTAAGTAGTATTTTGTGGTATGGATGTTCCACAGTTGTTTAACCACTCACTTATTGAAGGATATTTTGGTTGTTTCCAGTTTTTTTACCATTGCAAATAAAGCTGCTATGAATAATCCTGTACCGGTTTTTGTGTGAACATAAGCATTTATTTCTCAGAGATAATTGCCCAGGACTGCAATTGCTGGGTTATATGGTAAATGTATGCTTAGGGTTGTATGTTTGTTTGTTCTTTTTGTTTTGTTTTAGAAACTGCCTAACTATTTTCCCGAGTGGCTGTACCATTTTACATTCCAAGACTTTTCCAGAATCCGACCACTTCTCACTACTAGGAGACTACCCTGATCCGAGTTGATGTCCTCTCTCCCCTGGATCGCTTTAATAGCACCGTAACTGCTGCCTCTACTTGGTGTTCTCTCCGTACTCCTTCTATCTACTTTCAATCCAGCAACCAGAGTGATCCTGGTGAAATGAAATTCAGGTTGGGTTACTCTTTTGCCTGCGACCATACAATAGCTTCTCATGCCACCCTGAGAAAAGCCAAATCCCTGACCATGACCTAGATAGTGTGCCTATCCTCTGACTCTATTTCCCATTACTCTCTCCATCACTCACTCCTCTCCAGCTATGACAACAGCCCCCTTGACCTGCCCTACACTCTTGTCGACTTCACATTTGCGGTTCCCTCTGCCTGGAACGCCTTCCCACATATCCCATTCCCAGACTCCTCAGAACTTTATTCAAACATCCCTCTCAGGGAGGCTTCCCTAGCCACCCTACCTCCCTACCAACTTCCTCCCCTGCTTTGTTCTTCTCCTTAGTACATTATCACCTCCTAACATGTCACATGCTTTACTTACCTTATTACCTCTCACCCTTCACTAGAATGCAAGCACCCTGAAGGCAGAGGTTTGTGTCTATTTTATTCACTGCTGAATCCCCAGTGTCTAGAATAATTCCTGGCACATAGTAGATGCTCAATGAACAGGTTTTAAGTGAATGGATGGATAGGTGAGTCAACAATCACTAACTACAAAAATGTGATTGCCAGCATTTCATATTTGTACACAACATCCCTGGGTGGAATGCCATTCACAGCACATTGAAATGGAGGCCAGAACAAAGCATCAAGACCATTTAAAAATGTTCCCAGGAAATAATGACAAATACATATTTGTAAATGGGCTCATCAGTACTGCACTGGGCCACCCTGCTAGAGTCTTTGCATTTCTGTGTCACTAGAACAAAACTCTGGAACTGTCCCAGTTCTGAAGTGTCACATTGGTACACACAGCTCAGGAAGCTGAACAGCAAACCACAAGTTTATTCCCTGATAACCGGGACAACAAGGACACATCCAATTCACGTCACCCTTTGGTTGTCGATCCAAACACAGAGATGGACTCCTTCACTCCTACAATGACTGTTTCTCAAAGCCTAAAAGAACAAAATCTCACCTCATTACCCACTGCATTACACTTTGGAACCAACCTTATACTTGGTAAGAGATAAAATTTAACCAAAAAACAAAGAGTTCACAGTGGGTAGAAGAAAGTTCAAAGCCAATGAAAAGAGCCTGTTTATAGGCTGACAGGTAGCAAGGCATGGCATGGACATGCTGGAAAAAAATTCTGAGGCTAATTTACACTTACTGATATCAACTGCTAGTGTTTTGAGTGCTTCCTCTGAAAATAGCCAGCAATTATATAGCACATATTACATACCAAGGACTATTCTAAACAGTTTACTAACTCAATCAACACCCCCAGCCCAAGACAACACTAGTAGGTAGATACTATAATGAGCCTCAGATTACAGAAAGTTTTACTAATGGGTCCAAAGACACACAGCCAATGAGTGAGTCCCCCTGGACTTGAACCTGGGCAGCCTGGCTCTGGAATTTGTGTTCTTCACTTTGCGTCTCCATTTTGTGCTAATGTCTCTGCTGAAATGTTACCATCATTATCTCATTGAATGTTTAAAACCACACCAAGAGGTAACAGAAGGGGAAATTGAAGCTTAGAGAGGTGAACCAAGTAGCCTGGGAAGTGGCAGCGAGGGTTTCAAACTCAAGTCAGCCTAACTCTTTTTTTTTTTTTTTAACAACTTTATTGCAGTATAATTGCTTTACAATGGTGTGTTAGTTTCTGCTTCATAACAAAGTGAATCAGTTATACGTATACATGTGTTCCCATATCTCCTCCCTCTTGCGTCTCCCTCCCTCCCATCCTTCCTATCCCACCCCTCTAGGTAGTCACAAAGCACCGAGCTGATCTCCCTGTGCTATGCGGCTGCTTCCCACTAGCTATTACCTTTGGTAGTGTATATATGTCCATGCCACTCTCTCACTTTGTCCCAGCTTCCCCTTCCCCTTCCCCCTCCCCGTGTCCTCAAGTCCATTCTCTAGTAGGTCTGTGTCTTTATTCCAGTCTTACCCCTAGGTTCTTCATGACCTTTTTTTTTTTTTTTTTGACTCTTAATATCCATCTGTGTGGCCTCTTCCGGCCCCTTCTACCTTTTCCTATGTGGTTCCCCTGGTGGAGGGTAGGTTTCTGCCCCTTGGCTACCCACCCTCACTGCCCTCTGTCCACACTGCCAGCCTCCACACACACAAATTAACCTCCCCTTCCTACACATTTCCCTCAGTTCTGTAGGAAAGGAAATGTGACTCGTGTCTCACTGAGGCTTTCCTTTGAATGAAGTCTGCTACTTAACTCAAATGAAGTTTTTATCGGTCTGGCTTCAGACACTAAGGTAAGAATCTCAGAGAGCATTATGGACATATTTTTGACTAAGAAGGTCTCTTTCTGATAGGCCATAAATCATACCCCCTGAGCAGTCATCTTGATCTATAAGGAAAGCCGGCCAAACCACAGGAGGCCACATACTGGTTGTGTGATCTCTGACAAGTCAGATCATCTCTGTGCCTCAGTTTCCCATGTGCAAAAATATCCCTACCTCGTGGAGTGTGAGAGGATTCCTTGAGCTATATACAGAATAGCAGTGCTTAGAAAAGTTCCTGGCACAAGGTAAGTGCTGTGTAAGTGTTTGCTATTGTTATCACGATTATTAAATGCTGGCTCACTGCCCTGGCACGGAGTGAGGAGATGGGCTTCCTATCTCTTCATTCCCAAACTCCTCTCAATCTAGAAATACTTTCTGCCACGGATTTTCAAGAAAACTTGCTTTCTGCCTCGTGAAGTGGAGAATTTGGGTTGATTTAATAATACTTGCTATTTATATAGTGTTTTTCTTCCTTGAAAGACCTCTGTGCAACCAACAGTTCTTTCCGTGACCCTGAACAAAGAAAGATTCTTTAATGGGAAATTTGTGAAAGAAATGTCGTGGGCCTCATTTTCAGAAATGGCTGAGCTGTTTAAAGTCTGCATACTGTGAGAAACATGACACAAACTACCACAAAACAAGAACTTGCAGGGTACAAGAAAATGCACTTTGTTCAAATACAAAAAAAAAAAGCTGTTTTACATTTATCAGCATTTTAGAGTAAATTTGAATTATTCTGAATGCTTTGCATGCTGCTTCTTAGGCTTCTTTTAAAAGAAATTTAAGAGAAGGAAAAGAAAAGAGAACAGTACAATTAAAAAAAAAAAAAAAAGCATCCCTTTCTTATCTAACTCCCTCAGTGGAGATTTGGCAGAATTAGACTGCTAAGCAATGTTATCCCATCTCTGCACAATCCACTGACAATTTTCACCTCCCTTGATGGAAACTTCTACGTTTCCTCCCTCTTCTTCAGTGTACTGTTCATCTTCCTCATTCAGAATCTATTATTTCCCAATCCCTGAATTTTAAATTATTCACACTTAACTCTTTCCTCACTTTGTGCACTAAGTTCTGAAACATAGGCAGGGAATGCATTCTGCTTCCTACAACTTCAGAAACATCTGAATACACACTTCCATAATAATTCACCGCAGGAACTCTCAACATTGCAACTTCAAGTGAAAGGATTTGCTCAGGAAGTTATGAAAGAAATCAGATAAATGGTTAAACACCTACATGGTCAGAGATGAAGGGGTTTTCCTAAGTAGGGTATCATAAGGCACTCTGCTTCCTGGGAGCCTGAGGACAAGAGCTCCAGCCCTCCGAGGCAAACCATCTATATCCAGCCAACAGTGGCTCCCCTCTTTTACCAATCGGATTGAAAGATCAGCTTTTGTACCCACAGGCTTTCCTTTCCAGATGTCTGGCCTGTATTTGGCATAAAAGACATTGGGCTATTCACAGTTGGGAGCCCTGTGATTCTGCCCCATGGGTAAGACATGCCTGGCTGAGGGCCTCATCTAGAATGACAGCTCAGTGGGGTCGGTCTGCAGCCATATTCTCCTCACTGTCAATGGCTCTCACACATGCCTTTGACTGTAACCTCTGTCTGCAAACAGTGCAACCATTGCTTTGACTTCTGGTTACCACATAGCCTGTTCACGGGCACAGATAAGAGCTGTGTCCAAATAAGCAGAGCGCTGTTGTATTTTCTTCATTAGATTGAAGGATTAAGTTACCTAATTATGGGTGTCCTTTAAGTCCATGGTGGCCAGATTTATACAGTTGAGTAGGATTTGTGTTGCTGGGAAAACATACACTCGTTTTGCATTTTATCCCTGTAGCTTTGCTTGGTTCCAAAAATTCTCTTTGAAGCCAGCGCTCTTCAGTTCAGATGATTAGCACATTACTTTAATAAGGTCAGAGCCATTAATCTATTCATTCGTCAGTTATTGTCACTCAATTCCATGTCACAGACTATACTAGTCCTAGTCAATTGTCTCAGAAATGACGGTAGGTTACCAAGAAGACCAACTTATGAAAATGTGGCCAGGTCAGCACAAATTCACCATCCTAAGAGAAGAAACAATTCAAGCATCTATCCCACCAAAAAAAAAGTGGGTCATTGTCCTGTGAAAGCAGTTGCACTGAATATAGAAGTGTTCCATTAAGAGTGCCATTCACCCAGTGTTTATGTACACAACTCCAAGCCAGCACCTGTACTAATACCTAATGTCTGTAATTAATATCTACAGTGTCAAAAGATGAGAGTCTAAGGTTCACACAATTAAGGACATCATCACAACCAAAGCCTTCATGGATTTTCTCTATGGTCTTAAAGCATAAAATGCAATGAAATTGGCTTTGCCTCCAGAGTAATTGTGGCAAAGTTTAGAATGCCATCAGAATGAATTATATCCGTAAACTGAGCATGAAGGCTGATCACCAATATAGATCATTTTTAACAAAAACATAAAGAGCCTGAAGTCAGTATTTCCCATATCAAAACAGCCAGAAGAGTGAATGTTCTGGCCCAAGGGCAGGGCTCACTGTGTCTCAAGCGTAGATATATCTCCATCAATGAAGACGAATTAATGGAGCTCCTTTTGCCAAGTGCCATGGATTAGTCAAATCACACAACTAACTCTCCTGGTTCTAAATAGAATATCTGTGGCTTGTCCATAGGGATAAGATGCACTCATCTGCTGATACCAGCACTCATATATTAACTAAATTCAACAAATAAGCATTAACCACCTAATTCAGGATTAAGAATATAGTATCCTTGTGGAGCTTGAATTCTAGATAGCTATTGATCAAAGAATTATATAAATACATATAAACTCCCATCTGTGATAAATGCTATGTGTGAAAGGTTTCTAGTCCTAAAAGAGCAGAAACTAATCAGAACATATCAGTATTGTGATTATACTGATCAAGCGGAAATAAATATATTTAATTTTCAGAATTCTTGTGGAGATTAAATTTGATATATACAAAAACATATTTTTAAACGATACATACTTAGATAGAATTAAGGATCATTTTACTATAGTGGATAGACTATGTTGCAATAATAAGTAATAAATAAAATCTCAGTAACTAAATACATCAAAGGTTTATTTCTTACTCGGGCAAAATCACGGGCAAGTCTGGAAGCTCTCCAGGGCAGTTCCCTTCAAGCAGAGAATCAGGAATCCGGTCCACTTGCATCCTGGGGCTCCAACATCTCAAGATGTGGCTTCTAGATCATGGTGGCAACAAAGACCCTCAGAGCAAGGGATCGCAGAGTCATGCACTGGTTCTTAAAGGCTCCATCTTCCCACAAGGGCACTAGCAAATGTCAGGGTGAACATGCCTGTTCAGTAAATAGTTCTGCCATGAGTGGGAAAAGCATGTTTGTTGAACAAGTTATCCAACTTATTCTGAGACCATTTTCTCATTGATCAAGTGGAAAAGGTGATTCACGCTACCTCACAAGGCTAGAGAACTAATGTGAAGAACTTATACACTGCAAGGAGCCATAGAAAAGGCTGTTACTGCTCTGTCTACCAGAATCACCAATGACACCAACACCAAGGGGAAGAATAAAAATGGAATTGAAGAATGATAGGCCTGGACTACTTTCTGTTGATGGAACAGGCCAGCCAGCCTGGCACCTAAGAATTGACAGTATCCTAAATCATGTCATTTGCAGGTAGAGTAGGGGAGTGAAAACAGCACTGAAGAAAACCAGTACAGACCTTGGCCCTCCCCACCAGCCTCCTGGAAAGTACAATTTGACTTCTGGGTCACTGCACATTTACCTAATTTTCTTACTGGGCTAGTCTAAAATTGTGTAATTGTTAAGAGACCCAGTTTTTTTGTTTTTTGGTTTTTTTTTAAGAAGGTTAAATATACCTAGTTACCTAAGTACTTTCTCATCCTGAATCATATTATCCTGGGTCAGAGATGAGGTACATTACTTGTTTAACTGGCATTATTATTCCCTATTTGACCATTATAGAGCCAATGGTCCTGATCTAAATGACAGACCCTTCTTTACCTAACTAAAAACCAAGAAACCAATAAAGAAGCAATTCCTGGTTATCATTATGGCTCCCAGTTGTCTTTGCTAAGATTGGAAACTCAGGTGGTATTTATCTATTTGAAAAATATTGTGCTTATTTATACTCTCTTAAGCAACCATCCTCAGCACCAATATATCTGCTAAATATGCTCCCTTTATTGCTTTGGTGATAGATTCGACCGTTAGGTACACAGCATGACAAATGTATATCTGGGGCCTTGTGCAAATGATGTCAGCTTCTTCATCATGGGTTTTAGCCCTCTATCTGCTCATGCAGGCTATGCACAGCTAGAGTGAAGAAAGCAGTGTGCTGTAACATTAAAGGCAATACCAAAAGCAGAAAAGGGATATTTCTATAAAAAAGGATATTTCTATAAATATTTCTATAACAAAAGGTGAAAGAGAATGAAAGGAAAGTAACTGACTGTAAGAAAAAAGTCTCAGAGATTCCAAAAATCAAAGATTAAAAACATCCAAATGCTTGGGAGATTAATTTAACCACGACAAAAAGATGATTCTGAGGAAAATCAACCTACAAGACCAATTGAAAAATAGATGGCTGTTTCAGAAAATAGAATAAAATTGGAAATGCTAAGAAGGTAGAAAGGATATGGTAGACAAAATGGCACTTATTTATGTAAGAAGGTTGATAGCCAGAATGTATGTTATTATTAAATACTGTGGTGACCCAAAGCAAATAAAAAACCCCAGTAACACTACATTTCTGTTGCCTATTAAGAGAAGTTATAGAATCTTGGAGGCTTTCCTACAAAAATAAACCTTGAGAAATCACACAAAGAAAAGCGATTCACTATATGACCTTGGTAGAGATTCATTCTTAACTAAGTAGTCGAGTGTCTATTTTTAGCTTATTTTATGAAAATTGTCTATGCATTAATATTACATCATATTATGAAAATAAATACGTTGGGATGTTTCAAAAGTTGCTTGCGCATGTGTGTTTATGTGTGTATGTTCTGCGGGAGGTGTGAATACAGGTGGGTGACTGCTGGTATGTGTATGGTACGTTTACTTATGTCTGCGTGACTTGAGTGTGCCCGTATGTGGTTATGCGTGATGTGTGTGGTTGTGCATATGAATGGCTGTGTAAGTGTGTGGCCTGTGTGTATGAATGTGTGACAGGGTATATGAGTGTAGGTGACACCATGCATGAGTGTCTGTGGGAGGTGTAATTGTGAATATACGCAACTCTGTGAATGTGGATGTATATGGGTGTATGTGTTTGTACGTATGTAAGTATGTGTGTATGAGTGTATATGTGAGTGTGACGTGAGTGTGCGTGTGTGTGCACATGGGCACATGTAAGCATATGAAAGAGCTGTTGCTAACAGTAGATCACTTCTAATAACCCAAACGGTAAGGTGTTTCCATGGCTTAGAAGGAGACAAAGAGTAGAGATATTTAGGGGTTAATTAGCATAGCAACTTGCTTCTTATGAGATCCCTTAGACCAGAACCACATCAGTGCCGAGTCATTTCCTAAATGGTCCCCTAGCGGCTGAGGCCTGCTTTCCTCACTGCCCCATTCACTGCTCTTTTTATCCTTATTAGCTTAAGAAGGCAAAAAAACTCCAGCAGTAGCCCTTATTCGCTGCTAATCAGGTCTTTCTCATTTCTAGGCCTCCTCTGTGAGGAAGGTGCCAGGCTCCACCTGTTCATCCCTGCCCTTGACGCCTTCCAAGCCCTGATTAAAAACACTTTCATTCAAGAAAGCTTCCCTATCCAGCACTCCCTCACACTGATCTCTCCCTCAGCCCTTAAGAAGAGCATTTATCATTTTGAAATACAGATTAAATTGAATTAACTGTACAAAGAGATGAAATCCCATGGCTATCTTCCCAGGGTGATAATAATAATAGTTGACTTTTATTGAGAACTTACTATGTGCCTAGCATTCTGACAAATAAGCCTTTTATATACATCTCAATTAATTGTCACAACATGCCTTTGACATAGCCACAAACATGACTTCCATTTTAAAAATGAGGAAAGTGAAATCCAGACGGTTTAAGTAACTTGTCCAAAGTCTTTTTTTTCTGTCTACGTTCTCTGCTGTTCATATCGATTACGTTCTATTGATCTGTTCTCAAATTCACAGATTTTATCCTGTCTTTTCCACTCTACTATTGAGCCCACCCAATGAGTTTTTACATTGGTGATTGTATTTTTGGGGGGGGGGGGTTCTATAATTTCCTTTTGGTTCCTTTTTAATAATTTCTATTTTATTTCCTGAAATTTCATAATTTTCCATTTGTTTCAAGAGAATTTGTAATTCCTTGGGAAGCACTTTTAGAAGGCTGCTTTAAAACTGTTGTCAGGTCATTTCAAAATCTGATTCATCTTGGTATTGGCATCTGTTGACTGTCTTTTCAAATTGGTGTTCTGATCTTTCTGGTTCTTGGTATAAGTGATTTCTATTGTTCTCTGAGCATTTTGGATATAGTACTAGGAGACTCTTGATCTTATTTTATCTTATTTTTAGCAGACAGTCCCCCTAGTGAAGTGTACTGCAAGAGTGTTTATGTTCAAGTTCCCTCTGGGCCCTGCCAACACCAACTTGGCAAGAGCAGGGCACTGACTCACCCGGCCTCACTGCAGATGGGGTTCCTAGTCAGCTCCCCCTTCTGCCCTATTGATGTCTTCCTGGTGAAAGTGGGGCACCGGCTCCCACCTTGCTGGGCTCTGCTGCCACCAGGGGAGGGGAGGGAGTGGGGCACAGTGCCAGCAAGCCCTGCCTCAAACCTCCTAATTCTGTCTTGTTGCTACCGGATCGGATCGGGTAGAGGCTCAGCTCCCCACTGGGTCCCGCTGAGCCCAGGGGAAAGTGGAGGGCTGACTAGTCCTGGCCTGTACCACCTCCTTAAGGTTCATTGCTGCTGGGTGAAGACGAAGACTCAGGTCAACACTGGGTCCTGCTGACACTACGCCAGCAGAATTGGCTCCACTGGGCAGGGCACGGAAGATCAGCATCCCGCTTGGTCCTGCCAACACCATCCGGTGGAAGAAGTGAAGCCTGCTTCCGCCGTGCACAGGAGAGAAGGTTAGCTTCCTGCTCAGCTCTGCTGACACCACCCTGTGGGGTTAAGGGAGAAGGCTGCATGCCTGCTTCCACCCAGCCAGGGGGTAGAAGATAGAGAGGGCATCTTTCCACTGGTGTCTGTCACTTGGCTAGAGTGTTTTCAAATGTTCCTGATCCTTTGCTCAGCAAGAACAGGCTTTCCTTGGAGCTTTTTAGTCTGTGCCCATTGGTGGTCCTGGTTTGGAGGCTTCTGCAGTGCCTGTACAGAATATATAGATGACAATAAGGTAACTCAGGAATTCACCACCGTGTCATTCCTCAAGGACCCAAGGTCCCAAGGTCCCAGGCAGCCCATTCTTCTTTCACCTCTCAGAGACTTCCTATGCTTTTTTGTTGTATCACGTCCAGAGATGTTCAGTTGTAAAGGGGGGAACCTGGGAGAAATGGGGCTACTCCATCTCAGTGGAATCAGAACTATCCAAGGTCTTATAAACTCAGAAATAGTAAGGCCAGAATTTGAACCCAGGAGGTCTAGTCATAGAAACTATTATTTTAATTGTCAAGCTAGCACTACTCAGAATAAAACTTATATGTGTATGAGTTTGCTAGGGCTGCCATGACAAAATACCATAGACTGGGTGGCTTAAGTGACAGAAATTTATTTGCTCACAATTCTGGAGCCTAGAAGTCCAAGATCAAGGTGTCAGCAGGGTAGGTTTCTTTTGAGGCCTCTCTGCTTGTCTTACACATAGCCGACTTTTCACGTATCTTCACATGGTCTTCCTTCTGGATGTGTCTGTGTCCAAATGTTCTCTTTTTATAAGGCTAGTCACATTGGATTAGGGCCCATACCAAGAACCTCAACCTCAGCTTAACTTAATTACCTCTTTAAGACCCCATCCAAATACAGTTGCATGCTGAGGTACTGGGGGTTGGGACTTTAACATATGAATTTGGGGCAGGGGACACAATTTAGCCCATAACAATGTATCAAATAATAATACAGTATATAAAAGAGTATATTACATAAAGGTAAGATATAATAAATGTATATTATACATAATATGAGAAAAATAGCCTGAATGTTCAGTTGGCTCTTGGCATCAGGGTGAATTTACCAATTTGCACAATTCGCACATTGGATGTTCTTTCTTTTTTTGAATTTTTGAATTTTATTTTATTTTTTTATACAGCAGGTTCTCATTAGTCATCAATTTTGTACACATCAGTGTATACATGTCAATCCCAATCGCCCAATTCATCACACCACCACCCCACCCCCCAGCTGCTTTCCCCCCTTGGTGTCCATTCGTTTGTTCTCTACATCTGTGTCTCTATTTCTGCACTGTAAAACCAGTTCATATGCACCATTTTTCTAGGTTCCACATATATGCGCTCTATCCTGGAGAATGTTCTGTGTGCCCTTGAGAAGAAACTGTAATCTGTTGTTTTCGGATGGAATGTCCTGTAAATATCAATTAAATCTATCTGGTTTATTGGGTCATTTAAAGCTTGAGTTTTATAAATTTTCTGTCTGGATGATCTGTCCGTTGGTGTAAGTGTGCTGTTAGAGTCCCAACTATTACTGTGTTACTGTCGATTTCCTCTTTTACAGCTGTTAGCATTTGCCTTATGTACTGAGGTGCTCCTATGTTGGGTGCATATATATTTATAATTGTTATATCTTCTTCTTGGATTGATCATTATGTAGTGTCCTTCCTTGTCTCTTGTAACATTCTTTATTTTAAAGTATTTTATCTGATATGAGTATTGTTACTCCAGCTTTATTTTTATTTTATTTATTTTTATTTTATTTCCATTTGCATGGAATATCTTTTTCCATCCCCTCACTTTCAGTCTGTATGTGTCTCTAGGTGTGAAGTGGGTCTCTTGTAGACAGCATATATATGGGTCTTGTTTTTGCATCCATTCAGTGAGCCTGTGTCTTTTGGTTGGAGCATTTAATCCATTCACGTTTAAGGTAATTATCGATATGTATGTTCCTATGACCATTTTCTTAATTGTTTTGGGTTTGTTTTTGTAGGTCCTTTTCTTCTCTTGTGTTTCCCACTTAGAGAAGTTCCTTCAGCATTTGTTGTAGAGCTGGTTTGGTGGTGCTGAATTCTCTTAGCTTTTGCTTGTCTGTAAAGCTTTTGATTTCTCCATCAAATCTGAATGAGATCCTTGCCGGGTAGAGTCATCTTGGTTGTAGGTTCTTCCCTTTCATCACTTTAATTATATCATGCCACTCCCTTCTGGCTTGCAGAGTTTCTGCTGTGAAATCAGCTGTTAACCTTATGGGAGTTCCCTTGTATGTTATTTGTCATTTTTCCCTTGCTGCTTTCAATAATTTTTCTTTGTCTTTAATTTTTGCCACTTTGATTACTATGTGTCTCGGCGTGTTTCTCCTTGGGTTTATCCTGTATGGGACTCGCTGCACTTCCTGGACTTGGGTGGCTATTTCGTCTCCCATGTTAGGGAAGTTTTCAACTATAATCTCTTCAAATATTTTCTCGAGTCCTTTCTCTCTCTCTTCTCCTTCTGGGACCCCTATAATGCGAATGTTGTTGCATTTAATGTTGTCCCAGAGGTCTCTTAGGCAGTCTTCATTTCTTTTCATTCTTTTTTCTTTATCCTGTTCCATGGCAGTGAATTCCACCATTCTGTCTTCCAGGTCACTTATCCGTTCTTCTGCCTCAGTTATTGTGCTATTGATTCCTTCTAGTGTAGTTTTCATTTCAGTTATTGTATTGTTCATCTCTGTTTGTTTGTTCTTTAATTCTTCTTGGTCTTTGTTAAACATTTCTTGCATCTTCTCAATCTTTGCCTCCATTCTTTTTCCGAGGTCCTGGATCATCTTCACTATCATTATTCTGAATTCTTTTTCTGGAAGGTTGCCTATCTCCACTTCATTTAGTTGTTTTTCTGGGGTTTTATCTTGTTCCTTCATCTGGTACATAGCCCTCTGCCTTTTCATCTTCTCTATCTTTCTGTGAATGTGGTTTTTGTTCCACAGGCTGCAGGACTGTAGTTCTTCTTGCTTCTCTGGATGTTCTTAATATCATGGCAGGCGTGGATCATAACTGCCAAAGGTATGCAAAGGAAGAAGCTCTTGCCCCCTCTGAGCTACTCTGGTTGAGGAACAGGAAATCCATGGGCTCATCCTGCCCTTTTCCTGAAAAGACACCAGGACATGGCTTCTCGCCTCCTGACCTAGGAAGGGGAGGCTGCTAGAGACAGCCAATGTCTCTTAACTGCTTGTTGGAGTAATTTGCAAGCTCAGCCCAGGTCCTAGTGCCCATTTTCACTGTTCCTCCAAAAGCTCAGTCACCTGAACTACAGCGACACCCAATGACATGGAAGAATCTTAGCAATTTAATATTAAATTTTAAAAGTAAGTTTCAAAACACTGCTTACAACATGTTACCCTTTTTATAAAGTGAGAACAATTAAAACAAAACTGCATATACTTTGTAGGAACACTACAATGACACATATAATTAACAGTGATACAGACAACAAACTATATAAAAAGAAAAGCAAGAAAATGATGAATATAGGATCCAGGATGGTGGTTACCTCCGGCAGTAAACATCCATACAATGAGGTGGGGATGGAGGCATGGAACAGGTTAGATTTAGTAACAGCCAGGGTCCCAGCTTTTGTTTTGGATGGTAGATCAAAGGAGATCATTACATTATTTAAAATAACAGAATAAATAGTCAATTAAATAAACAAAAGTGGGGGGAAACTAGGTCGTTAAGAGTTGACCTCAGTCTTAAATTAGCTAAGATTCAGTGTTACTTATTACTTTCTTCTCCTCTCCCATTCCTCCAGTTAATGAAGAATGAACTGTATGTTTCAAAGGATGATATAGTTTTCCTACCTAAAAATTTTAGCTTGTCACCGCCCAAGCTGAAAAATAGCAGATCAAGAATCATTTAGGTGTATCCTCAGCATTTGCTACCTAGGGAATTTTCCAAACATAGTTCCCAGCCCTAACCCCAGAGATTCTGATTCTACAGCGGCAATAAGATCTGAGAATCTATATTTTATGTTGAACTCCAAAGCAGTTCCTAGGAAGCTTGACTTCAGTGTCTTGGTGATTGACTGTGTCCTATACGTTGCTACCACATTCACCCTCTGAAACTTCTCTGTTTCCATATTACTCTTCCTTCAGGAATCTTTACTGGTTCATTTTTGCTGGCCAAATCTAAATCCCCTGCCCACCTTTCAAGGCCCTCTACAATCCGGTGCCACCCTAATTATGCAGATTTATCTTGCACATTCTCCACAGGCATATGTCAATACAATCAGGCTGGCTCTCGCTGCCACCAAATGTGGAGCTCATTAGAGCCCCCAGCCTAGTTTCTGTGCAGTTCTTGTCTGGAAAAGCTTCTTCCCTCTCCTCTGTCTCTCCAGATCCAGCCCCAGATCCAGGCCAGCCCCAGGCCAGAATCAAAGCTGTCCTTCTCATATAAGCCATTTCTGACTTTACCAGCACACAGTAGCCCGCAATGGATTCCTGTGAAGTGACAGATACATTTCCTCATTTCTCTTTACTCATAGTAGACCTCTGTGTGGCTACTTTTTTTTCTTCCTCTTCATCCACTTATGATTTGGATTACACTGAAACCAGTGGACACTATCAGTACCATCATTTTGGCAATTCCTTCTAGGAAATGTCCATCTCCTCTTGTTCCCCGGCTAATGCCTGAGCCACCCTGTTGACAGAATGACATCCCACCACTGATCCTAGTCAATGGAATAGGAATGACTCTCTAACCCAAACCAGGCCAAGGAGGTCCTTCCCCAGGATTTTTAGACTCAGTGCCCAAAGATTTGAGGCAGAAAAAAATAAGTTTGGATGCTGATGTCTTGATATCTGCCATGTGTTTTGCTATGGGTAAAAGAGAGGCAGAGAGGGCTGATGTTCCAATAGAGAAAAGAAGGAGCAGTTGAACAGAAACGAGCAGAATCAAGGACTGGAGAGAAAGTTCTGGTAGTGGTTGAGTGCATGTTTCTGGCTAGTTCCTGAGTCTTGACTGAATTCCTTTTCTTGGGTTAGTGAGACCCCTCAGTACTTAACAAATTCTTCCCTTTCAGTTTTGCTACTTTAAATGGAGTTTCTTTTACTTTCATGCAAAGAATCAATCTTCTTTATGATCCATTCTCCATGAAGCTGACCCTGCTCATCACTCTCCACCTTTCTGAGTCCTCTCTTGGCCTGCCAGTCAAGAAAGCATGCTATGGGGCTTCCCTGGTGGCACAGTGGTTGAGAATCCACCTGCCAATGCAGGGGACACGGGTTCGAGCCCTGCTCTGGGAGGATCCCACATGCCGCGGAGCAACTAGGCCCGTGAGCCACAGCTACTGAGCCTGCGTGTCTGGAGCCTGTGCTCCACAACAAGAGAGGCCGCGACAGTGAGAGGCCCGTGCACCGCGATGAAGAGTGGCCCCCGCTCGCCGCAACTAGAGAAAGCCCTCACACAGAAACGAAGACCCAACACGGCCATAAATAAATAAATTAATAAATAAAATTAAAAAAAAAAAAAAAAGAAAGCATGCTATGACAGGGATGACTACTATTGACTAGTTCAGTTCTCATTTACTGAGTGCCCTGTGACCATGTGATGCTGGGTGCTAGAGATACCAGACCCTAACACCCAGGAGAGGAAAGCAACATTAGACCACACTCTAAAGAAGAAGTTGACATTCAGCCATTGGCTCAGCTCACCTCAACTTTGACCTTCCCCAGAATCTCCTTTCGTTTCTAGAATGTAAGCTCCCAACATTCCTGGAACCACCCTTCTGGGTCTCAGGATTAACATTTACTGATTAAAAGAGAGAAGTGCAATTATATATAATTAAATACATTGTCTCAGGTTTGGCAAAAAAAGGAAAGAAGACTAAACCCTCTTCTTACTTCAGTGCAGGGAATGCATATTCTCTAACTTCAGAAAGTAGATTATCTCCTTGATACCTGACTTTCAGAGAACAAATCATTGACACACGTATCAGCTCACTCAATATGTTGACTATTTTTACCCCAAATCTTCACATTTTTATAGCATATATCCATATTCTTAAACTATGGATTTCATGAAGCAATGAGAATTCTGAGCACATTTAATATATCTAATATAAATTAGTTAATTATTTGCTCTGTGACCAAAGCAAGGATTTTGCCTTGCTCCCAACCTGGGTTTCACAGATAACACTGTAGCTGGTGTCCCAAACCACACTGTGGCCATGAAGAAATGTTCCCACTCACTTTGCACCAAATCTACAGAGCACACATATTTATGCCTGCCAAGTATTCAGGATTTTGAAAGGCTCATCCTGTGTCAGAGCTCTGAATTCTGTAGTACCAATGGAATTTCGACACACAAAATAAAGTTAGTTGTGGTAAATGATTAGCAAGGGAAAACTGTGGGTCCCATGGAAAAATTAGAACAATAAAAAGTGTAAAAAAAAACCAGTCTTTTGGACATTCCCAGAGTCTCTCCCTGTGGATCAATTAACTGACACACTCAGATGCTGGCTGTCCTTCTTGTTTTCAGAAACACAGTCCCAATTACTGGGCTCCAAACTGCTACATTTTATAGCTGAGATGATTTACAGCCTATGTTTTCATTGCACAGTATGTGTTCCTCTTTGCTAAACAAAACGTTCACAGAGAAGAATTGCAATTGAGGAGGGAGAAAGGGAAACAGGCACGTGAAAGATCAGACTCAAAAAGCCAAATGCAAATTAAGGAAAAAAACAGCAGTCTTTGTACTTCGACCCATATTCTTTTGCATTTGTTGCCAAATGTGTACTTAAAGAAATACCCCCAGTTTAGAATTTACTTTTTGCCTTTGTTGGAAGTGCTGTTCTGCCATAGGGTTTGTTGAACAGTAAACCTAATTCAGTCACCAAAGGACAAAAAACTATCAGTCAATCTATTTTGCTATCTTGCTTTATTTATGACCAAGTCAGAGAGACTATCGGAGATCCTTTTCCTTGCTTAATGCTCAGCCATTAAAAATATTTCTAGTGAAGGGTGGGAAGTAGGCTTCAAATTTAATACAGATGTGGACGAAGCCTCAAACCTATCCCAAGCCATCCGCTGAGGAGGAGAGTTTACTTGCTGTACAGATTTGGACTATTCGGTTTAAATAAATGAGGCATCCACCTCTTCGATGTGATTGTACAAAACCACTCTTCCGGGTTTCCCTGGTGGTGCAGTGGTTGAGAATCCGCCTGCCAATGCAGGGGGCACGAGTTCGAGCCCTGGTCTGGGAGGATCCCACATGCCGCGGAGCAACTGGGCCCGTGAGCCACAACTACTGAGCCTGCGCGTCTGGAGCCTGTGCTCCGCAACGGGAGAGGCCGCAATAGTGACAGGCCCACGCACCGCAATGAAGAGTGGCCCCCGCTCGCCGCAACTAGAGAAAGCCCTAGCACAGAAACGAAGACCCAACACAGCCAAAAATAAATAAATAAATAAATAAATTTATAAAACAACAACAACAACAAAAACCCACTCTTCCCTGACCTGTGGCTTATAAATGAATTTTCTTTTCCAAGTTCTGTCTTGGGAAATTAAGAAATTACACACGATAAAAAGGGAATCTAACTCAGAAAATGGTACAGATTTATCTGCTGTAAAACCTTTGTACTCAGTGGTTTTCAGTGAGGGGAGAGAGGGATATTACCTTCCAGGAATCATCTGGCAACGTCTGGAGACACTGTTGGTGTCACAACTAAGGTGAAGGGGGCTATTGGCATATGGTGGGTAGAGGCCAGAGGTTTGGTTAAAGGTCCTCTATTGTGGAGGACAGCCCCCCACAGTAGAGAATTACCCGGTCCAAATGTCAAGAGTGAGGGGATTGAGAAACTCCGCTTTGTACCTTCACATGGATTAATGATCAGATACTTTCATAAATTTAGCTAACTAACAGCAGGTTTCTGTATAGTTTTATCTCATCGAACAAAGTGCCTTGGGTGAGGAGGAATTAAGACAAAGGCAGGAGAGACCTCAGAGGGAAAGAAGAAAACTAAAAAGGAAAGTTACTAAAGTTGAACACAAACCTTTCCCTACATTTCACTTGGGCTTAGAAACCAATTACCTACTAGAACCTAATTAATAATCAGCCTTGTTACAGCCTCTTCTCTGTTCTAAAAGATGACTTGGTTCCACTCCTGCTCCCACGGGTGTTCAAATTTTCCATTAACTTCTTTGCACAAGGAAACAAATTTCCCTTCTTTTTTTCCTCACCTCTTGGGGCTTCTTTCTGGACTTTTAGGTCCTAGAATTTAGCTTTTGATAGTCAAGACAGAAAAGAGGCCTCGTTTGCAACCACCTTTGTGTATTATATTTCAAAGTCAATTTCGCATTATTTGCCCCAAAGTCTATATGTTTTGTCTATGATACAACACTGGGACAGAGGTATCTGCCAACTTAACAGAGAATTCTCATGATATAAAGGGTACTAACCCTCTCAGTTCTTTAAAAGTATTGATACACATCACAATCTGTCAGATCAGCATTTCCCATCACTTTTCCTTAGAAGAGTAGTTCCTTGTATGTTGCCTGGAAAAGAGTCATACAGCCACATAAGACAATAACATTATACCACAAACGAGTAACTGAGTGTGGACTATCATCCTGCACTCTGCGGAATGTTTTATATACATTACATTTTTCCTTTCCACAACAGCCTGAGTTGGGACTCGTTTCTCCCATTGTACAGGGAAGTAACTGGCCCAAGTTTCATGGCTAATAGTGAGCCTGGGATTTCAGTACAAGTCTATCTGTGTTCAAGTCTGTGCTCTTAAATATTGTGATCTACTACTGAGTTAAACAGTTAAGTAGAAATTCTTTACTGCAGAGTTTCTTAGACCCTTTAATATACTACTTCTATTTATAAGCTCTAAATTCATTTCCCAAACTGATTTACCAACGAACAGAGAGTATTAAAAGCTGTGTGAATATTTTCTTACATTTGAGAACAAGAGATGTTAAAATAAACTGGCAAGGCAGGTTTGGTGACTTATGAAGTGTCCCGCATTATGAGCAGTCTGGCTGACTGCGAGATTGGTTCATAAAGGCCAAAAATGAAGTGTTACCATTGAATGCATTTCCACATTTCCATGATAACATTGTTAGCTTGCTACGCTTTTCAAAACTTTCCTCTCTGTTCCTTACTTTTATCGTCAATACTTAAGCGGGATCATGATTCTGGGAAGATTCAGACTGGAAAACAAAGGGAAGTCAGGTAAAGAGATATAATGTATCCCATAAGTCATATACACTTAGGGAAACCAAGAGGAGAGACAGCAAAATAAAACCAGATGCGAATTTGATATGCTTATATCATCCCTTCCAATAAGAAGAACACTTCCAAATTCACATCTTTTTTTTCTCTTGGAATCAGTTGCATCACTGAATTCTTTCAAATAAGTACAGCGTTGAGCAGCTCTTGCCCAAAAAGAATTACATGAAGCCCACACAGGGCTTTGAACATTCATTTGCATTTGAATGATGCAAATTGTAATTTGGTATAATAAAGTCTATGTGACTGAGCAGGAGAAATTATATGAACAACCAGAATTCCATTCAAGTCCTCTCCTAGTTCTAATCCCAACATGCTAACTTCAATCTACATGTTCCATCAGAAATGTGTTTCTGTAAAATAAATAATAGCCTTCCTAACCCTGCCACATCTGCCTGGCTTAATAGGATCAAATTATTGGTTATTATGGGCTATTTTCATTTAATGTATTCTCAAGGATTCCCCATGAGCAATATATGTTTCTGAGTCTTCTTTGGTACAGCAGTTACAGCATTATGGTGCCACAATAAGAGTGAACCTAAGACATGTTCAGGTTCTGATGTGGAATTAGCACAGTGACAAATCTATATTATGAAAGATCATATTTTTGCAGGAAAAACAATATTAATCATTTGACTATCAGACTACAAACCTCTATAAAGGTACCTCCTTATTTTCAAATACAAATAGATAACAAGGTAAGAAAAGCTGTCTGATCTTTCCTCAAAATGGTTAATTTATATAATTTCTAAGCCTGAATATTACACCATAGGATAAGGGGGACTAAGGTATCACAATTTGGGGGAATGCCAACATGAAGGGGAAGTGCCATTTCTCTTCACTGTGTGAGTGTGTGTTTGTTTGTCACTATAGCACTGTGCTGTCCCCTTGAAGCTAAGCTTAAATTTTGCAAAGCACTTTCATAAAAAAGTATGACTTTTTTTAATCTTTGTATCGACTCCTAGACTTCAGAGAATCTTGGAAGTCATCTAGTGTCCCCACCAGCCCCCTCCAATCAGGACTTACTTCTTCATTGATGGGCAGTAAGGCTCTCTTTAATGGGGAGGCAGCTAAGGATGCTTTGGGGTAGTTACATCCCCTGTTGTATGTTTCCATGCTTTGAAAGTGCTTCCATAAACAAAAGCAGAATTTACTTCCATAAAGTTCTTCAGTACCCTCAGGAGGAGCAACACAGACCAAATCTAGTCCCTCTTTAAAAGACTAAAAGGCACACTGGTCCACCCTTGGAAGGATCTGCTCTCCCCAGATCCAAACATGGCTGTTCATTCAAGCACTCCTCATGTGATGGTGAGGAGACTCAAGCATCCTTGCCTCCTTTCTATGACACTCCTTCACAACCTCGTCTTCTCTACCCACCCTTTCATGTTTTGGTTTTCTCATTTTCCTTCCCCTTGTCTTCTCAAACCACACACTCCCAACTGTCATATGGATGAAGACAACCAATTCTGAATCTCCAATACAGATTTCTCTTTTGAGCTCAACTCCTACCTGAGCCACATGCAGGTACCAAAGGCATCTCAATCGCAAAATGTCACAGCAGCATCTTTCCTCTGCATTCCCGATCTCGATCAATGTTATCTACCATCACCCAAGGAAGACATTTTGAGTCATAATAAATCCTCTTTCCCCCCTCAATAAATTTCCCTTCCAGTAACTCTACTTCCTAGAAAATCCTTGAATTCTGTTCCCCCTTCTCCATACCTCTCCTACTACCCTTCAATCTGGTCTCCTTGGTTCCAGTCTCACCTTATTTCCCTCACTATGGCCAGAGTGATCTTCCCAAAACACAACATGTTTGTGTCACATCCATTCTAATCACAATAAAAGAAACTGTATCTAACAAAACCCCCTTTCACATCATGCAAAAACTACCCTTATTGGTCATGTTCTATCGACAAAAAATATGCAAATAAATCGTATTCTTTTTTTTAGAAGTTTGAGTTAAACAAAAGAAACAGTTGTCAGAAAGGAAGAACTGCTGCTATACAAAACATTTCCACCCAGCTCATCAGTTCTCAGCTGTTAGTTGACAATAAACATATGGGAGGAAACTACGGTATCAGACAAAGATTTAAGAGCCCCATAAAAATACCTGTATATTTAAAGAAGACATTTTCCAGACCCTCATACCTGTGTAGAATAAAAGGACATGTTCTGAGATTCTTTCAGTTTTTAAGAAAGAAGTTAATCTTCCATCTCCCCCATCATTAGTAACTCCACTGGACTTTTATGCCTTTCTACACACACACATTATAGGGGGTTCTGATAGAGTTCTCTAGGAAGGATAAATGCACTGAGGAGAAGAGTTTGAAAGGATTGTGATTCAGTGGCAGAAACAGAAACCTTTATTACATTTTTTTCATGAGGCAGGTTAGCTTCTATTTCATGCAAATTGTCTCTGTCACAAACAGCATCACAATAGAGATGAAAATGGATTCCATTAGTCTTCAGTCACTTCTATGGAACAAAGCAGGGTGATTTAATTATATATTCTTAGGATCCTAAAACTGACTCTCCCTTTCTTGGCTCTTACAATTTTCGGTAAATACACACTAAGACTCACAACTTTGGAGTTTCTTGATGAGTTCCCAAACAAAATATTTCAGATGTGTTCATTTGTCTAAATTTATTTAGAACAAAATACTTAAAGGATCATGATGGAATGGACCCTTCCAGATGAGGAGGATGTCTTGAATTTTCAAATTTACTTACTTCCTTTTTGAAAAAATCCACAGTACAGTCTCATTGGCAGTGGAGTAAAATTAAAGAAAAAGTTCTTTTTTATTATTGTTATTTTTTAAATTGAAATATAGTTGATTTACAATATTGTGTTAATTTCATTTATCATTGTTATTGGACCTTGAAGAGTAATGAACTCTGAAAAAATAAAACACTAAATCATTAATAATAAATAATTCCAGTTAGGTCCCAGGCCTGAAGTCTGAATTTTTTCATCTCAAAAGAACTGACATACACTCTAGAAACAAAACTGGTTTTCTTGCATGTTTATAAGTGTTTATGTAAGTGTGAAGCAATGAGTTTTCTTCTTCACTTCCTTCAAAAACAGGAATATTTTGGGTTAGATTTGCTGGTGCAGATCTTCAAAGCCACAGTCAGGTGTTGCCAGCAGCATCTGAATAAGTTCATTTTTACTTGGTGTAGGTTTTAAAAAAATTGATCCATTAATGAATATTATTTGAACTGAACTTTCATAGTTCTGTGGAAAATCAAGCAGCACACATGTTTTGGTGGCCATATCACAAGCTCTTCACCCTCCCCAAGGACTTGTGAGGGTGGACATGTTCATGGTCAAGTCACTGCCCTGTTTGTCTACCCAAACCAGATAATCTGGGTCACCATTATGCAGAAAAATGAGATTTGATACTGTTTCAAAGAAGGAAAAATAACTGCAATAGTTTTTGCTCTAAATTTTGCTATAAAATGATTTTTTAATCCTCTCCAGAAACTTAGAGACTATTTCAGATGCAACAGAAAACTTGAAAAAAAGAATGGAATGGGAAAGAACGGGAAAGACATCCTTAAACATGACGCTTGAACAACATCAATCCCCTACCTAAATGCAACAAAAAATAAGGACAATAGCTCTCTACGGTGGAAAAAAAATAAATAAAACCTGTGAGTGTAAAACAAGAGCACTCTAAGAAGATGTGTTAACAGAGGATTAACCTCTGAAATGCTAATAAGATAAGGAGGAAATGATAAGAAAATTAGACTGCATTTCTCCATGCTGAGCCAAAGAGATAACAGTGTATCATTAGCCAAAACTTTTATATGTGTTGCCATATATGAAAATCTATATACATTTTGCCCTGTTTTTAAAAATGGATGTAAAATAGGAACATTTTAAAACACCTCAAAACAGCACTAGTTTCAGATATTTTATTTAACTTTAACCTCTTATCAGGACCCATAACTCATTAATTAAGGATTCATCTCTATATTTTAGATCTTGGTTTAAGGCCCCTCGTACCACATATGTCAATCCAGGGCTATCTAAAGCATTAATTTAAAATGTCAAAAGTGTAATTTTTCTTTACAGCAGAAGTAGAATTATAAAAATTAGATCTTTCAATTACAGATGACATTTACCACTCTAATCAAGGTTAGCCTTACATGTGGTTGGGGTCAGAGGCTGAATGAGAATGATTCTCTACTCCAAAATAACTCTAGCACAGGTCTGCCATTGAGATTTTGCTTCCACCTTGGTAAATACTCCCATTATCCTGGTTCTGAGTCATAACAACCATAATCATAGTTATTGCATTTTATTGTGGATTCTCTATGAACCAAATACTGTGTTCAGCTCTTAATAATTGACATAAATGAGTCCTTAAGTATGGACACTAAAGTCAAGCCCCATGTATTTGAACCCTAGTTCTTGAGAGAATTACCTTACCTTGACGAACTTCTGGTTTTTCAAGTGTCAACTGGGCTTAATAGTATCTAAAATCATAAGGTGGCTGTGAAAATGATGAGAAAGATGATGACCAAGAAAAATTAAACAATTTTCCTAAGGTCACACACAGCTAAGAAGGGGAAGAAACAGATTCCAACCTAGTTCTTATAATTCCAAATTCCCATAACTTTCCACTATATCACACAGCCTCTAAGGGTGCCCAGGATGACATGCAGATAGAAAGTACCGGAGAAGAACAAGACACAAACACACACAGTGTTTCTATTCTTGGGAGGAGACACGGACCTTTTGGGGTCCTGGGATAACCTAAAGAAGACAGATTCTGTTTGACTCTCAAAATCTTAGGAAAGCATATCAGCGACGTGTTGAGCTCGACATCATGGGAGCTGACAAGGAGTTTCCAACCGACTGTGCCCAGCATACCACAGAATATAAGAAAGAGAAAAACTCTTTCTCCCAGTAAAACATTTTACAGTCCACTCCCAGCTTCAGCATCCTTTGAACACCTCAAATACTTACATTTTATGATAGAAGATGAGGGTACATTTCAAGAAAGTTGGGATGAGTGATGCTACCCCTTGGTTGTAAGCTCCACCAGGGCAGGAAGACCATCAGTTTCACTGACCACACTACTCATACTACCTGACACAGGCTGAGTTAACTCTCAATAAGAGTTTCTTGAATTGAATTCAATCCAATTGCTACTATGATCTTCATCCATAATGCACAGATATTTGACCCTCCCGTTTTCTCTTGAACTCTTAATTAACTTCTAGTAAATATTCCATTTGTCATGCATTTGGATCCCACCCGCATTAAGCATCTGCAAGGCAAAGACCCAAAGCCACACAGATCAGACATACCAGCCCAAGGAAAATGGAAACATTCCACATCAAAAGAACTGTGTATTATTTTAAATGTTTCTGTTTAATATGTAAGATGATTCATGTTGATAGAGAGATGTAATATTACATGATACTGACCTGGATTTAATGTAGACTTTCCTCCTTCTTCATGGAATCCAGAAAGTCTCTTTTCTTGGTAAGATGTTACAGTCATCTGAAGAATATGTGGTCCAAAATAGCAAGGGGGGAGGTACAATCCTGTAAGACCAAGTCTCAAAGCCACATGCCACCACTCTGAATCTTTGGTGCCATCCTGCAGGCTATCTACCACAGCTTTCCTCCATTAAGTCAAGTTTAGGAAGCTGAAATAGCGTTGTTCATAAGACTATATAAATGCAACTACCTTTCTGTGAAGCTATTTGGAAATACATGTCAAAAACCTTTAAAATATGTCTATCCTTTGACTGCATAATTCCTCTTCTCAGAATCTATTCCAAGGAAATAATCACAGATGCAAAGAAACATCTGTGTTATAAGAGAAAAAAAGTTTATCTTTTATAAATAAATAAATTTTTATAAATAAAATATCCAGAATAACAAAATGGTCGATTAAATTCAGATGCATTCATTGATACTAAGACTCACTTTTTTCCAGATTTTAACATCTCTGAAATTGGAATGTGTCTTATGGTAGCTGGCCCCTTATTATCACCATCAGCTACAAAGTAGCCACAAAGTAGCTGTCATCGGCAGGCATGCATTAACTTGGTCACAGATGTTCATCTTGTCATTACCTCAAATGATTGATGTACATTGTTGGTACTGCACATGTTGATTTCACTGCCATTTAAAATGTCTTCAAAAGTAACACTGTGATTCAGTATTGAGATGAAAAGTTATTGTGTACACAAATAGGCATGTAAACAGAGCTGCAGTGGGTAAATTTTATATTGGTGAAGCACATATTCATCTAGGAGAAATGATCACTATTCCATATTTTGTTCCAAAGCAAAAAATCGTGTGGTTTATAGAACCTAAGTAGATGAAACTGTGCTACATTTTGTTTTCTGCGGAATATGCAAAAGAAGCATCTCCTACACGCTAAGTAGTGCAACTCAAGGCAAAAGCATTGCCAAATGCTTAGGATAGATGAAAGAAATGTCAAAGCATCAAAAGGCTGGTGTAAGCAACAAATGTGTTTCAGGAGATCATTAAGGCTTTGTGTCATAGCTTAATTGGAAACATTTTTTTTCCTTTCCTAGTAGTATGTAAAATAATGTGTCCTACAGTTAATGGCATCTTAAAATCATTTAAAATAAAGACTTCCTGGAGACAGAGAGAAAACTTTGAGCTTAAATAAAAATATAAAAGAAGAATACAAAATTGCAAACTCACAACTATGTGAAATAATTTTTAAATAGTGTGGAAAAGTGAAAGAAAATATATTAAAATGTTAAAAATTCTGTAAAGTGAGACTATAATTAATCCTTATTTTCTTCTTCCTTTTTATGTTGCCCAGATTGTTTTTTTTAACTTTCCATGTTTTTTTTTCTAATAATAGAATGTAAAATTGGAAATGTTTTTCTTTTTTTTTAAATTGAAGTATAGTTGATTTACAATGTTGTGTTAATTACTGATGTACAGCAAAGTGATTCAGTTATACATATATATACATTCTTTTTTAAAAAAAAGAATGTTTTTTTAATTAGTTCAAAATAATATTTAGAATATTAAAAACAAAGGTGGAAATGCACCCTCCAGGGACTCACCACTTCCTTTATAACCATGATTGTTATTTATCTAAGCCTTTTTTGAATCTGTTTATATTTTATATCCTTATTCTTCTGTGAGATTCATAAGCTTCAAGTTCCACCTCCTGCCAGGTGTTCCTAGATTGGGCCCATGCATGTCAACCCAATCTATATTCTTCACACTTTCATAATGTTCAATCAAACTTTCTTGGCCTTTGCTATTCCAACCACAAACGCTAATTTATTAAATTTTTTCTAAATATTGAAGCTCTTTCAGAAAAAGTAAGGATCTTTCCAACTCATCTTTCTTAATACTTATAATTATTTTGAGTTCACTACCCTAGGCTATTCTGAGATCAGGTCTATAGCAGAGCACATTTATTCCTAAGTTATTTAACCAATTGTGGCAACTTTCAATTTCTTTTCTGTATGACAGAAACTAAGAGGAACAAAAGAGGAAACACATCTTTTTTCTGGGTATATTATCGATCAAAGGGCTGTCTAGCTGGTATAGTTTGCAGCCATGGACTTTTTGATAGTAACCTTACTATCATAAACTAGAATCTCTGAGTTCACTGAGAAGATGAACAAGGAGACCATAAGGTGAAGATGGAACAGAAATAAGGAAACACAGAGGCTGAATTAAACCTCAGAACCAGGGGACTCTGGACAAGCTGAATTCACGCTGAGGAATGTATCCCCAGGCCCATCTTTTTCTCTGCCCTGGATCTTTCTAAGTTTTACTGCATTTACAAAATCCGTCTCTGTCTTCTCTGGTCTCTCTCATTCTTCTACAGTTGAAAAACAAATTGTGCCCAAATGCCACAGGCAGCCTTGGGTTGCAAACAGGAAACAGGATGAACCCCAACTTCACATGCTTGGGCTCCTCCTCAGTCAATGCTGATAGAAGACATCCCCCAGAGGAGCATCTCTATTTGTCTCTGCAGTTAGCAAGGTCGCATCCTTTGTGCCTCAGGCACATGCACACTTCTGTCACTCGTGGAATCTGTGAGTGGCCCTCCTGAAGATGTGGCGAGACTGTCAGAGCAATCAGTTCCACAAAGAAAGATCACCGTGCCCCAAACTAAGCTCTCCACTGGCACCATCAATCAGCCAAGTCCTTCAGTCTCCCACAAGTAAACTTATTTGATGGTATAATTATAAAATCATCTAAGCATTTAACCTGCAGCCCATAAGCTTGTTCAGCTCCCTATTTGTGCCCCATCCCACCCCCAACTAGTTAAAATAATAAATAAATAAAATCTGGTTTGATGCTGCTCGCTAACAACTGATAATCAATACCTGACTTGGTCTGAGAATGAAGTTCAAGACTTAATTAACTTTGCCAGAGCTAGACTTTTCCCAGCGACTTGGACACAGAGGCATGGTGGGAAAGGATGAGATGCAGAGATGACACGGTGATACAGAGCTTACTGCAAATCAGAGACACAACACATCAGCTCAGCATGGGGAGAGGAACATCCGGAGTGCAAAGTTGAAGGAGATGGGAGAAGGGCGTGCTGGAAGTGTCTTGTCACCGTCACATTAAGACTTAGACTTTGTGGGACTTCCCTGGTGGCACAGTGGTTAAGAATCCGCCTGCCAATGCAGGGGACACGGGTTCGATCCCTGGTCCAGGAAGATCCCACATGCCGCAGAGCAACTAAGCCCGCATGCCACAACTACTGAGCCCACGTGCCGCAACTACTGAAGCCCGCGCGCCTACAGTCCATGCTCCACAACAAGAGAAGCCACCGCAATGAGAAGCCCACGCACTGCAATGAACAGTAGCCCCCGCTCCACGCAACTGGGGAAAATCCACGCACAGCAACAAAGACCCAATGCAACCAAAAATTTAAAAAAATTTTTTTAAAAGACTTAGACTTTGTAAAGTCAAATCTGCCAAAACTTGTAAAATAGGGATACATCTCATTGCTCTGACATGTGTGAGACGTTCATTAGCATTTCATGCAGGCAGGCAGAAAATTGCTGGGGAAAGGAAGAAATCACATTCTGAGCTCATCCCCCACCAAGAGCTGCAGATGTGGAATTTCTGCACAGGAGGAAACCATAGCCTGCTGGCAACTCTTCATCAACCCAACCCACAATGGTCAACTCTTCATCAACCCAACCCACAATGAAAACACAAAGCAAGCAAAAGACGCTGCATTTTTACTGCTCTCCGTACGTTGAGAGTATGTATCAGTCTTAGGAACATTTCCCGGAATCATTACATAAACTCTCTTTTCACCTGAAGTACTGTGCTCCCTACCTGAATTATGCTTAATTCATTAGAACAGAGGTATGATTAACTTCTTTAATGATCAAATATACTAGAAATCTGGGGAAATGGGGAAAGAGGGAAGGAAAGGCATTACCGCATCCAGAGCACCAGAGGGAGGCTGGGTTTCATCTCTGTCCCAGCCCCATTCTTCCAGGACTTTTCAGAAGAGGAGCCCTCTCCAGTCACGTAGGGCTCCACAGCCCCAAGTGATAAGCCAACCTCGATGCTGGATTAGACTTTCATCTTTCAGGTTATGTTGGTACTTGCCACTCTGCAAGTTCCCAGTTATCCATGGCAACAGGGAAAACATGAAGCAAATGAAGGCAAGGCCTTCAAATACTTTACCTCATCCTTCAACACCCTTTTAGCAAAACTGATTAACATGGAACAAAGTGGACTGTTTGACATTTTATCCCTTCCGCCTTTAATTGCCCTGTTTCTGGTGGAAGAGTAATGAACAGCGACATGGTCTAAAGGCCAAATGTCTAAGGAGGACAAAGTGGGCCGGACTATCGGCACCTGATTCTGAAGAGTCGGTTTTGCACCTGAGTCACTTCCAAGATGAGGGCTTTATCTTGTGGGAGCCTAGACTGACCAGTCTTTGGCCTAAGTAGTGCTTTGCGTTACAAATGTATGCTGAGGGGGAGGACAAAATAAGAAGCTATTACATTGTCTTAAATGTGTGTCATTGCAATCATTGTTGCTTTTGTTGTGGTCGTCCATGTACAATGCTTGGTGTCAGTCTATTTATCTCTTGTAAAAATAAAATACAGTGTGTGTGTGTGAAAAAAAAAAAAAAATGTGTGTCTTTGAATTGACTTTGTGTCACCTGCCGCTAAACACCCTCATGTTGCTGCCTGCAAAGGACTGACAGCTTTCAGCTGCTGCTGTCACCGTTCCTTCCACGCTGACAGATCGTAGCACCAAACCTTAGCACCTCTTTCTTTTAATATACCAGGATTTATTCCACATCATCTATTTCTGATGGTTCATCACTTAAAACAACAAAAACCAAAAAGAACAACCTGAGAATATTATTTAGCTGTTTAAAAACCATACTGTTGCAGAAAATTCAATGACATGGGAAAGTGCTCATAATATAATATTAAAAGAAAACACCCAGATACAAAATTATATATGCAACATGATCTGATTTGATTATGCATATACATGTGTGTGTGATTCCAAAATATTAATCTTGATCATTTCTTGGCAAAGTGGTTAAGAGTAATTTTGATTTTCTTCTTTATGCTTTCAAAAATTTACTAAATTGAGCATGTATTATTTTTATAAGCAGAAAAAAAAATAATCTTTTCAAACTGCTACACGGAGGTAAGATAGTCCTCAGTTTAAACCTGCATGTTATTGTTTATTTATACCACATTCTACTCCACTAACTGCACTTCCTATCGTCTGGATATCCCAAGGCCCACATGGTTCAACTTTGTTTCCGGCATCCGGGATGCAAATGAAGCAAGCAGGCTGACTTCTGGGTGACTCCTCAGTGCATCATGTGTCAGGAAGCAGAAGGAGCCAGAAGAACTGGCTCCTGGTCCCCATCCTGTCCCCAAGAGTAATCAGGGCCTTGGAAATCCCCGAGCGTCCTGGGCCAAACTCTCCCCATATATGAACTGAAAGAGTGGGCCCATCTCACTCGAAATTTCTACTTTCCATGAGCTGCTAGATCCAACTGCAGCAGAATGCTCTAATCGCCATGAGTGTGAGGTTACTGCAAAGTTCTGTTCACAAAGCAAATGATTCTCACGCAACCAGAAGTGGTGAAAGCCAAGAGTCATAAATAAGCAGGAGATCCAACGTGCTGTTTTATCTCAGAACAAATCTCTCAGGCAAAATATTCATTGCAGATGTAAATACAGCCCAAATTTGGGGCAGGGGCTCAAAAAAGAGATAGGAAAGGTAGTCTTTGAGAAACATTAAATTATGTAATATTCCAAACATAAATAAGGAGTTAATATTTAAGTTTAATAGTCTGAATTCATCTGAATCATCAGGTGACTCAAGTATAAACACCTGGAATGATTACAATAACCTGATCTGAACAATTAGTCATAGAAAATATAACCCTTAACTTGGATGGGATTATTGACATTTTAAAGCTAAACTCTGAAAATTATACAAGCAATAATACATAAATTCACTGTAAAATAAAATTCAAACCATACAGATATACATAGAGTAAAAACTGGAAGTTCTCCTTCAAGTCTCACCCTCTGCCCACCCACTCCTCTACCTACAGGTAACCTGTTTTAGACCTTTTAAAAGTACATATCTTTACATGGTTCCTATCTGTCTCTCCCAAAACACCACAAGAATATCTATAAATATCATAAGTCTTTGTTCTGTCAAATTTAACCAAAAACTTGACAGATTTCTTACTAAAATGGAATAGTTGCTTTTCAAGGAAAAGTCCATTATTTATAGCTTCTAGAATTGATGCTGACCATTATTCTCTATCTCTGCTAAATTTTGTTATCTTTAAAATAATAAGCAAATAAACATGGATATTAGAGGAAGAAATGTTACTAGGACAGCAAGAACAGCACAGAAGCCTCTGCGTGTGCCGTTCTTGGCCTCCCAGACACAGGCATATGCCGCCCTTATTAGCTCAGACCCTTAACTGAGCTCAACAGATGCCCCAGGTTAGTTCCCATTTGACAACACATCCTGCCTGTGGGCACTGCTAGGAAACAGCATCACAACTCTTGCTTCTCTGCAAAACCCGGACAGAGCTTCGGGTCGGAGAGGAAGGATCAGGTATTTTGCAGGTACTAGAAGTCCAGAGATGGCACTTAGGGACCAGCCCTTAAGGTTTCATTATTTAAATGCTGACACAGACAATTTATTACTGGCAAAACCAGCTCTGTGCAGAGATCACTTAAGGTTAGAGCTCACCTAAGAGGGGAAAAAAATAATTTAAGGAATTAAATACAATTAGCCAGACAGCTCAGGCCCCAAAACTTATTACATTAGGCTCAGGGAGGGGAAATGATGCTTTTGTTAAAGTAGAGGAAATACACTCTATCTACTAATAAAATCTATCATTTATTGGTGCTTCCTATTCTAAGCATCTTATGTAAGTTGAACAATTTAATTTCACCACAAACCCAGACAAAGGTGCTATTATCATATCCATTTTAAAGATAAGGAAACTAAAGAACAAAGAGCTGGTCAGCTTCATCTTGACAGGATCTTGGCTCTCCCTCCTGGTAGCAAAATGGCTGCAGTAGTGTCAGCCTTTACATCTCCTCACCACACCATTCAGAGGAAAAGAAGCCCTCCTCTGGAATCTGCATTCTCACTGGTCTGATTGTGCTACACGCTCTTCCCTTATGGACAGGGAGACTGAAATACTCAGATTAGACTAAGCCAATCAGCACCATCTGATTACATACCTGGAGGTATAAGTAGGATCAATGTCATCTAAACTTCCTGGGGGATAACGGATGCTGGAGAGGTGAACACCAAATGTCTACTACAGTACTCGTCAGCCAGAAAAGCACAGAGAGTTTCTCCAACAGTATAATTATAATCATAGCTTGAAACTCTTAATTCCTATTGGCACTATTTGTTCTGGAACAATATGTCTTCCATGTAGTTACCTTTTTTTTTTAAGTCAAATTTTTATTCTATCTCCTCTTCCCCAGAATCAATATTTCCTAGGGACAATAGGTTTGCAATACATGTTGGGCATATATGTGATAATTACTTTTAATTAGAAAATTTGATAGTGCAGAACTAGCACTATCATATACTTTGTGATTAGAGAAGAATCAAGATTTCAGATGAGAAGATTCTTTCTACCTAGTCATCTTATGTATGCGTTATTTTACCCCTGAGTTATAGAGTTAGTGCTGTAGATTTAGCCCTTTGCTTACACACAAGCAAAGCACACAAGTGAAATCAAGAACTGTATGAGCCCTTATGAAGTGCTCAGAATTGTTCCTCTGCTTTTATTCTAAACAGATAATTAGCTAACCAATTTAAAAGATGTTCTCAAATGAAGATGCCACAGTGTTCCTTGGGAACACATCTTAAAGTTTAATGACCTTCACTATCAGTGTGACGCTTATATTGAAACTAACATTGAATTCAAGTTAATCCAATAAATATTTGTTAACTTTAGGGTACCTACTATGGAACCATCTTGATCATGCCCATGTCTCGATAGAAAACATCCTCTACAGTAGCCTTCATAAACTAGAAGACCACAATTGTACATAAGTTGATCAACACATAGGTATCTGAGCATCTGTGCTAGGAAAATAGGCATGCAAACAAGTGTAAATGTTATCCTCAACCTTACCTCTCCAGGATACATGGTTGAATTCCATCTTCCTAGTTCTTCATCGTTTCCATGGCTTTTCTCTGGACCTTCTGCTAGTTTTCCACAGCTACGATAAATTGATGTCTCACAATTGAACTCCACAAATAGAAACAACAAAATGGATTCTGGAAAAAAATAAGTGGTTTATTTTGGGAAGCAGATTCCCAACCACAATGCTTTTACATTAAGTTGTGCTTGAATGGAAAAGAAAAATAAATATAAAACTGAAAGTGTAAACATAAAAGATATCACCTAATAATCCAGGGAGGAACACCTCATATGATTGTTACTAGGGACGACTAATCCAGTACATCCCTTGGCTAACACCAGCTGTCCATAACTGAAGCAGACCAGCAACCATTCCCAGGCCTACAACATACATGCACGCTGCCAAGAAGGACTAATTCTATCAAAGCCTGGGCAGCTCCAAAGTTCATTCAGTTCTGCTCTTAAAGAAGTTTCAGAATCATTTTAGACCTCTCCAGTGTGATTTAAAGCTCCGGAATAGGTCTATTAAGGGGTGATTGAGGTCATCTTGTTTAATGCAAGAATCCCTCTACACCCATGGTTATCCATCGACCCAGAAATGGGAAGCTAAGCATGGCTGCTCCGATAATTGTCAAGTTCCAAATATCGGGAAGCCATTCCTTACACTAAGTCAAAGCCAAGTCCTTATACCCCTCCACTCTGCCATTCCCACCAAAATATGTCTAATCCTTCTTCCAATGACAAGCCTTTAAATAGAGGAAGTCAGCTATCATATTCCCTTCTTAGTCATATCTCCTCTGTCTTCTTCATAGAACATCCTACAGCTCCCATATATTTCGTGTCATCTTTCTCCTTGTCACTTCAGTTAAGCAAGTTAAGTGATACAAAATCTAGACGTTTTGAAAAATGTACCTGCTTCCTTTTCTACCACACTGCTTTTGTTAAAGGTGTTTATATTCATTTTGCAGTCACTCCGAATTAAACAAATAAGTGAACCAGTATACATCCCAATAAGGATTTACCCTGAGGATGTCCATTTTGTCATGAGTCAACATTCATACTACTTTGTGTCTCTTTAAATGATACTCTGCTGATTTCCTCCACCTTTGAGTCTCTCTGTATTTGGCCTTCCCCATTCAGTCATTCTTGCCCAGGAGATTAAGGTCAGGTAGCAAATGCCTCTTTTCTCCATCATCTAATTGATCATGCTGGTGTGACACTTCAACCTCTCCTTCATCTGGAGAAGTGGCCTCATGTTAGATGGTAATGTTGTGGAGGAAAAAACAGAAAGAGAAAAAGCCTATTAACCTTCAGAAAATGATGGTACAATTTGTGCTTCTCAACACCTGATTATTTTCTAAGCAGTAAAACTTTCAATTTATTAAGCCCTAGGTGGGTAAGTGATGCTTTTACAAACAGAGAACATGAGGTACCATTTTTCAGTGATTCTGTGGCAATCACACAAACTGGGAGAGATTGAAGTAATGACCAACTATGAAAACCACAGATCTGAGTTCCAAACACTAGGTGCTCTGTCTGCACATTTCTACGTTGTTATTTAGATAGGTAATTCTAGCATGTAACTCCAAAAGGCGGAATTCAGACCTGGTCTGAAAGACCTGGGTTATAATTGTAGGTCAGACCGAAGTATTCAGTATAGACCCAGCTTCTACTGTGTATAGTACCTTTACCTATCTTAACTCAGTTATCCTTCAAAACACCCTGTCAAGACCCAGGAAGAAGGGTTCCATTTTACAGATGAGATCACTGAGGCTTGGAGACATATGACTTGATGAAGCTCACATAAGTGCCAGATGGAGTTAAAATAGGAAATAAATCAATCATTGAATCAGGATACCATGCTAAGTATTCATCATAGTAGTCTTCAGTGTTTATTATAGCCTCTCTTCTCTGAGATCTAATATAACAAAATTAACTTCTGCTTTTACTTGCCCTAGATTTTGACAAGTGACACAAGCAAAAGTCAAAAGAGAAGAAGGATCCTAAGAAGGTTGCAAACACGTGTCCTGAAGGATACATCCCCAGGCACTGCCCAGCAGCCAACCCTAATCTTGGCTTCAGTGATGAGAAGCCATCACATGCTCTGATAATGCACGAACACTGCAAGGTTATCTTAGCACCTGCTAGTGGCCACGCCTCCTTCTGTTCTTTGCTACAGAAACCTGACTCTAGATACATATTTCCAGCAAGTATTTAGGACCTTACAAAATACTGGGTCTCAAGACAGGAGTACCCAATGTTCCACCCTCTCTGGATTAAGGTATGAAAACATGTTTTTTTAATGTACCAGTGTGGGGAGGACATATTTTTTTCTTTCTCATTTTCTGAGATCACTGGGAATTTTCTCACTGAAACTTTTTTAGAAAAAAAAATCCTTGGGGGGGCTGTGCCATTTTCCAGATATTTCTGAACCTTCACACTACTTACTCTGGGATTAATCACATGAATATCGTGAATCATTTTTAGGTAATTAAGCACAGAACAATTTTCTAATCTCTGCTTTGCCATTTTCTTTATAACTGTGGGCTAGTGACATATGTTCCTTCATCTGTAAAATGGTGATAATATTAGCCTACTCCAGGGAGACTTTGTAAGAATAATAGAAGAAAAGCCTTTAAGTTCATCTATAGCAACCACCCCCATGGATGAAGATTTCTAAGGGATTTGGGAGGAGTGGGAGGGAGCACAGAGGGAGTGGGATGATATAAGGAACTGAAAGAAAGAAGTCCAGCCCACCCCTCCCCCAAGTATAGCACCCCACCTTATCTTTCTCTAGTACAAGCTCTCTCTTATGATCTACTTCTTCTTCTGGTCCAACAGTTTCTCCATCAGACCTCCTGCAGGTCCCAGGTAACTACTAATCCCATGTTAAGAACACTTGCTTAAGATTTTGCTGGAGCTTCTCACATTTCTATATATGCATTGCTGATTTTAAGACTACCCAAAATATGTGAAAGCCATGGCTAAAGATTCTTTCCTTAAGGAAATTATAGTGATGTGGAATCTGTTTACTTTTCACCTTGGAAACGAAATACATTACCTTCCATTTCCTGTTTTAGGCTTAATATGGTTGACAAGCTCATATAGCCCCATATCAGTAAAGCAAAAGCTGGTCTCCAGTGTAGACCACCCTGTCATTCTTAAATACACAGTCAGCCTTGGAGGGAATAAAGTAATACCCACCATTGGAGAACTAAGGAAAACAAAAGAGACTAACCTCAACTGAACACCAGCATGGCAGAATTGTGAAAAAATAAAGCCACAACTTTACTGGATTTAAAAGGAAATTACATAGAGAAAAGCACGTTTCTTTTGGTACACCCAAATAAACAACATTTAACTCTATTAGTAACTTCTACTAGTAGTTAATGGCTACTCTCTTCTACTGAAAACACTTAGTTTGCAGACAGTGTTTATCAGTGCTTATGGGTCAAGACACCGACAAAAACTCGATTGAAAATATAACAACTTAGGCTCAATTTTTTGATCACAGATGTCAGTGTTTTCAAAATGCTAGAATATCATTTAATAGCAACCACTTTTTTAAAAAAGAGAACTCAACTGTATTTGTCTATAAATTTAATGTGATAACCCTACTTTTTTAATTACATAAAATTTTAGTATCTATATTGAATTTGATGAAGATGTTTACCCATATAGCTAAACAACAACTAACTCTTTCTTATAGGAACAAAATCAAGACAAAAGATATACTTGTCAAGTATAAAATCTGATAATTTTTAGTTTAGCTTCACAAGTCTTAAAAATGACCTAGACTAGATGATTACATATTCGTTCTCCTCTTCCTTTCCAACCACCTGCTTTGTATCATAAGCCATACCCCTCCACGCTTTTGATCCCTTTCCTGCATATGTTAAAAGGCCAGTGGTCCAGTAATTTCAACCTCTCTCTATGTGTTTCCATCTACCTTTTCAACAGTTATCAAATTAACGATCTGTTCATCTCCAAGTCACTACTGAAGCACCCCATAAATCAACAGATGTGCTTTTGATTCAATACATTACCCTCATTCCTTCTCTGCTAGACCCTAAAGAAGTAATTCAGATTAGGGAAAATCATTTCCAGAAGAGAATCCTCAAAGGAGTGTTTCATAGCCTTCAAAAATCTACATCAAATCTGTAAAACTTTGATTGTGAAGTATTAATTAAGCACTACCATTGCAAGGTACCATTAAAAAGTGGCAAATATCTGTGTACATACACAAATGCATGTATATAAAATGAATCAAATGTAAATACATAGGTATAAACTATTTCAGTAGATAGTTGTGTGCATGTGTGTTTAATATTTTTGGCAGCTCGGTATCCACTTATCCTTTCTATAAAATACAAATTTTCTTTTGGAGAATTACATCTTTCCAGTAGTATTATTTTAGTGGAACAGTAAATCCAGTGCCTGCCTCCCACTAGGAATGTCAAATAAAACAGCACTGCTTACACTTTCTCAGAAGAGTCAGAAGCCCAGGGAATCAGCTGCTGTCTTCCAGGATTTACATCTTATGTGAGAGATGCTGGGATGGAGGAAACTCTTGAAATCATTCTTTCCAGCTATGGTCCCCTGACACGGCTGTTCCCTGTCTGGAAACATTCTCAGCCCTTCAGAGCAATCTTAAGTAATGACTATTGCCAAACCCTGTTCTCAGCTTTCCAGTTGATTTGCTGAGCTCCTGGTCAATTTCCAGGAGATTCCCTTCTTAAATTGCCCAAAGTCAGTTTCTGTTGCCTACAACCCAAGGACTCTGACCATTACAGTTACTGATGAAATAAACACTGAGTAGGAACACACATCAAATATATTATTTACATTTGGGGCAATTAGTATATATGGATAGATGCATCCAGTTGATCGACAAGTAAAGAGGATCCAAATGACAAGAGCTGAGAAAACGTCTTTTTCAGGCATCACACACACACACATATACCTAGCGATATGTTCTGAAATTTCATTAGTACCTCCAATGGAACATCAATTAAAATTGTCAACAGGGGTTTTCAGTGAGAATTCCAATAGTGAAGAGATGAGTCACCTCCCTGTGTTGAAAAATTTTGTACTTTATGCAGCAAGTTTAAAGAACATTTCATCCAACTATTCAATATATGTGTAGATTATTATACTCAAATGGCTGAGGGCATTTCATTGTTCACCCTTGCTATCTCTTTTAATAGCTACTTACTATCCTGATTCCCCTACATCACCCAGCAAAGAGGGGATTTCTTCACTTTGTTGATGCAGAGCATTAACTTAATGTTGCAGAAGGTCTTCTCTTTTATAAACTTATAATACCTTTTCTCTCCCTGTGCTGTAAGTCTGATTTAATTATCTCCCAGAAATCAGTAAAGGTACTATTACTGTCTTTGCTTGCCCTTAATCCTTATTTGATTAAAGTACCACATGCTTAATTGGACTGGGTTTACCTCAACCTCCTCAATTCTAAATATCAAAGGCAACAGTGGGACTGCTGGGGTGACTTTAACAGGCACCCTGGATTCAACAGACGGTTCTGGGATAATCAGTAAATCGATATAATCCACAAAATGCCAGTTCCTCTCCTTCCTGCTGCCCTGTACTGCCAAGCCCCCCGCATCTCCTCTGAGCACAGGTCCCCTTCTCTTTCAGAGTTCTAGCCAGCAAGGGAAGAGAGATATTTATAGGAATCAGGAGGGTGTGTGAAACCTATTATTCCCCATTCTAACAGGCTGGGATCTTTTTCAATCTTGTAGGCCTTTGAAAAACTTCAAGTGCTATTTGATTGAAGCCCTGCAGTATTGACAAGAAAGGGCTCACTAAAAATTTCAGCATTTGAAGAAGAAAGAGAAAAACATAGGCCCCTGTCAACACACATTTTTAAAGAAACTACATGTATCATTGTGATGCTTTTACCAGCGAGTGACCTTTAAGATGTTAGGAGAAATAGAGAAGGAAGGAGGGAAGGGAGAGAGAGAAAGAGAGGGTTGGTTGTCTTAGCTCTAAGAGGGAGCAGTATTACACCAAAACCATTTTCCCACCAGCAGACATTTCCAGGGTTTCCATGAATACCAGGCACACCTGTAGCACAGGAGAAGACATTTCAATATCACCCTAAGTGTTAGTTTCCTATAGGGCTGTCATAACAAAGCATAACAAACTAAGTAGCTTAAAGCAACAGAGTATTTTTCTTTCACAGCTCTGGAGTCTAGAAGTCTGAAATCAAGGTGTTGGCAGGGCTGGTTCCTTCTGGAGGCTCCAAGGGAGAATCCGTTCCATGCCCCTCTCCTGTCTTCTGGTGCTTGCTGCCACTCCTTGGCATTCCTTGGCTTGTAGCCACATGGCACTCTCCCTGTGTGTCTCTGTGTCCCTGTGTACAAACCTGCTTCCTCTTATAAGGACACCAGTCATTGAATTAAGGCCCCACCATAATCCAGGATGACCTCATCTTTACTTGATTACATTGGCAAAGGCTCTATTCCCAAATAAGGTCACATTCACAGGTACTGCGGGTTAAGACTTCAACATATCTTTTTGGGAGACGCAATCAACCCACAACACCCTCTATAGTACAAAGTAGCCTTGTGCTACTGCTTAGCTATTCCGTGTTCCTCTTTGTATATTCAACCCTTTCTTGAACTGGTTCTCAGTCACTGTGGGCCTTACATGGATGTACTGTCATATTTTAATTTAAATTTTATAGAGTAGAAGACAATTTGCTGTGAATAAGAGGTGAGAAACATAATCTATCTGGATCCAAATAAAGACTGCTCACTAGAACACACAAGAATTTTGCCTTGTAAGTATATGAGAGAAGGGCAAGCAGTAAGTCCACCAAAATGAACACCACTGGAGCAAACTAGTGAGCAGTGTGAGAAAGGGGAAGGCTTTCCTGGACACCATGAAGCATCACTACACTGCGATAGCAATTGCACTGTAATCGTTGCTTGCCTGTTGTGCTGTTGGGAGACCCTCAGTCTCTTGCAGTGTGCTGTCAATCTGTTAATGCCTAGAACACAAAAATGTTAAGAACCTCTGGATTCATTGTTGAGTGTAGATCAAATGCTCCAACTCTAGCACCACTTCCACTGAATAATCATAATTTACCAGGTGCTTAACTCAGTACATTGTCTAAAGATGAGAATTTCAGACCTATAAAGGAAATGATTTGGAGTAGCAGAGAACTTTTTCACATTTATTCAGTGATTTGTTCCATGTATATAGGAAAATAAACCCGACTCAGGGCTCGGATAAAATCACTGAATGTCACTGGAAAAAAAAAAAAACTGATCTCAAGAATATGAATCTCAAGACACTTATAGCTTTTGGAGAGCACCCAGAAGGCTCTGTCCAGGCTCTAACCCCCAGCAGGTCACTGAGGAGCAAGAAATCTTGTCACTGGGGATTTGTTCTGAAGATGTGTGAAGAGCTGCTCGGCACAATGCAATACCCACCCCCACGTAACAGCTAAGAATTTATAGAGATTCTTCCATCAGATACTTTTCCAGTCAAGAGAGAGAGGAAGGCACCTTTCTGGGACACATAATGAAAGGAGAAGCAAAAGGGACCCAAATAATGTCACCCCTTCCTGGTTGTGCCCAGGGGCTGGCTCTGTAACTCTTCTCCCCATGGAGCTTCTGTACAGTATGCCCCTAGATGACATTTTCCATAACTTGGATGATGGAGGGGGAATCCATGAGGTATGAGACCTGCACAATTATTTTCTCAGAGAAGATTCATGTTCAGTGAAGAGAAATGAGGGAAAGAGATCTGGGGAAAAGGAAAAATAATGTGTTCTGTTTTTGCTCCAATGATCAACTTCTTCATCCCTCTGTCACCCTAACCTGCTGACTGCCGAGTCCTGTGTGTCTGATCCTGAAAGGCCAAGTGAACGTTAGGTCGTAAAATGAGAGCCCAGGCCCCAGTGGCCTTCCATCACTCTGTACAGTCCACAGCAATCTACTCAAGAAGACACTCCCCATGCCCCGCTGAGACGCTGGGTCAGATGCAGAAACATCACCAATTAAATGCCAATAAGAGTGCGTAAATTTGTAGATGAGAGGAGGACTCTAGAAATGTGAGTGGTGCTGAATCTCTCCCGTCCTCACCTTTCCTTCTCTCTCCTTCAGAAACCTCTTCCCTACTTTTCTCCACAAAATCCTCCAGCCAGAACTTCTGGACCACTATGCTGAGGCTATAACCAAAAGAGCATGTTCTCTTTCATAGGACACACTGGTGCTGCCGAGTTAGTTATGCTTTTTGGTACTGAGGTGCAGCAAGACCATCCTGTGGCAGAGACCGGTAGGCATTTCCCTCTTCTTTCCTGGGCACACAGCTGGACCTCCCTTCCCAGCTCCCTCGTAGTTAGTTATAGCCACAAAATTGAATTCTAATTAGTGGATTGTGAGGGCTGAGTGGCACTCACAGGTCTGGCCCATGAAACTCCCATGCACAGTAATCCGTGTTCTTTCTCCATCCACTAGTCTGATGCAACAAATACAACCACTTTGGAAGCCACATGGGGAGGACAGCAGAGCCACAAGATAGAAGGAGCCTGGGTCTCTGAATCACCACTAGGAGCCTCCAAACACTTTAGGGTGTTACATAAGTGAGAAGTAAACGTCTATTGTATTTGAGCCATTCTACATTCTTTACTCAGATTTCTTTGTTACAGCAATGAATCTACCTTAATTAATATGCACCTTCTTTCTGAGTTGCCCACCATGGGGCCTGTGTGCTTTCCTATACTGCCTATCACTAGAGCTTCTGAAACAATACAGCTGGTATAAGAGAACTTGTTCCTTACTGATGATAAAACTTTACTAAACAACAGGCTCCTATATTATTGTACAGAAGAAACAGGGTAAGCTTTAGAGTCAGACTGAGCTTGATCCCTTTTCCATAACATTCTGCCCAGGTGATCAATATCAGCTCACTTTACCTCTCTGACCCCAAACCCTTCTCTGTAATTGGGATCACTAGCCCCAATTAAATATTAGAATAGAGTTGTAAAGCATAATGTTTAAGGGATAGAATCAAAGCATTTAGCACAGTGCCTGGTACACAGTAGATCCTCAATGACTAGAAGGTATTATTATTTATATCTATTAGCATTTACTTGATTGTACCCTTTAAGTATAGGAACAATATCTTATTCATCCTTCTATCTTCAACATCAAGCATGAGTTCCTAGAAGATGTGGATTATGTCTAATTTATCTTTGTAACTCCACATCTAGAACAGTGCTGATTACTTCAGTGAAAGGAAGCTCTCCTTAGTATTAATATTATCACCAACTGTGACCTCCAAAGCAAGCATCGTGTCTATAAATCTTTCTCTAGAATCCAGGAGGGGGACCTGCACATAATAGGCACTCAACAATAGTAATTAATAAACTAATTTCTCGCTGGTAGGTAGATGATGTGATTCTGGTTATGGGCATTGGTAGGAGGCAGTGATCGTTATATAGCGGATGGGTCTGTGAGAGAATCTAGGTTCCAAATCAGTAGTAGCCTGAATTTTCAAAACCTCCTGTATTAGGTATGTGGCATCACTGCCCACCACAAACAGAACACTCATTCAAAACTAAGCATTCTCCAGTTCCCACTTGCATAAATAAGGCAGACAATGTAGCCTTCCCAGTGGCCTCACAAAGTTGTCATGAAGGTCAAACACCATAATAGATGTGAAATGATATACATATATAGAAGGATACTATTATTGTTGTTATTATCAAAAAAGCCATCTTCTGTTATCTTTGTTATCAGTACTCTCATGGTTTGGATTCTTTCCCCTCATCTGGTAGGATATTCTGTGTCATATTCTCTCCCTGCATGAGGCACGACCATAAAGTAAAATATTAAGACAAATATTCTTATATTACATATTACATAAAGACAAATACTTTTGTTATTCAATTGACTGTTTCTTGGAAACACACCCAGAAATGACTCATCCCTTAGAAAATAGGGTAATAAAGCATTTCATTTCATCCAGGACAAGACTGTATCACACACAAGTAACACTAGCAGGTGATAAGCCCCATTGCACTTTCTCAGATTGTTTCAACAATGAGTAGACCCATAAGCAGCCTCTGAAATGAAAAACAGGAATTGGGAGGAGAAGGTAGAGCAAGAGCTGTAATGAGGAAAATAGGATGAAGTTAAGCTTTGACGTAGCTGGACGAAATGTAGTTCAATTACACTGTATGCATATAAATAATTGCCCTGATTACATCAAACGAAGCTTGAAAGAAGGTTAGATGTGTCACCAGGAGAGCTGCCAGGCTTAGGGCCAAATGACCCCACAAAGTTACATTCCCTTGGCGCTTTCTCCAAGTCCTCCCCTTTGGAGGCTCTGATATTTCACGCTGTTAGCACACACAAGTGAATTCATCTCTTGAGGATTTAAGCTCATGGGAGATTGAGGGATAAACAAAAAGGCAAGCACGTGCATTTACACTGAGCCATGTAGCATTCAGGATCTTCATGCATGTCTCCTCAAGCCAGCCCAGCCTCTGCAATTATGAATACAACACGGAACACAGACTGAAAGCAGAAGTTCACTTTGTGAGCCTAGCCTTGGAGCTAGCCTGAGGATTCAGATTATATGACTTCAGGTCCATTCATCAGCACAACAGGAACACACCTGTCTCCAGGAGTCCATGCATCAAGTCGGGGAAGATGGGTACCTTTTGCCTTCCCAGGAGACAGCCTGAAATGTCAATGCCAAAGTTGACCTCTCTTGATTCCCTGCATCCCACACTCACCTGTCCTTTACTCCCCCACCTAAACCTGGATGTCATATTCTTTCTCATTCTTCATAATATTGATAAGGTCAAACAAGGTTCTTGAGCCTCATGTTGATTGTATGTGAAATGTCTTATTTCTAAGGTTAATATTGCCAATAGACGATCTCAAGGACAATGTGATATTTTTATTCAAGTTGTCACCTCTGCTTAGAAGAACCAGTGTTACCTTTCCTTAAAGAAGAATATATTTGGCCTGTTTTTGATGCAAGTGCTACTCATTTGATGGTCGCATCTGCAAATCCTCAGGTATTCAACTTTCTTCTAGGAGACAAATATTCTTTTTATTAAAATTACTTCATAAGCACAAATTCCTTGCCAAAGGAAGTCTGAAATGGCAGATTTTGTAACTAAAATAACAACCGGTACCTGAGGCACAAGGAAGTTGTTGAAATAACAATAGACTGGGATTCAGAATACCTGGGTTCTTGACCTTGTGCAGCCACTAAAGCTCTGGGAAGCCTGTTTTTCACACTTTCATTCTCAGTTCCTTATCTAAAAAGTGAGAGAGCTAGATGAGATCATTTCCAGGGTTCCTTTCTGCTCTAAATTTTTATGATTCTAAGGTACTTGAGGTGACATGCCAGACTACTGGAAAACATTGCTAAGATGGAAGAAAGAAAAGAGCTACCAGTGACTACATCTTTACCAAGTTTCAGGTGTTTTGCACACACCATCTCATCCAGTCCCTAAAACCACCCTATGAGTAGGTCCTATCATTATCTGTGTTTCGCAGATAAAGAAACTGAGGTCCAGAGCTGTTATGTGATTTGCCCAGTGTTATGGATTGAATGTGTCCCCCAAAACTCATTTGTTAAAGCTCTAACCCTCAATGTGATGGTCTTTGGAGGTGGAGCTTTTGGGAGATGATTAGGTTTAGATGAGGTCATGAGGGTGGGATCACTGCCCATCCTCATGATAGGATTAGTGCCCTTATAAGAAGAGACCAAAGAGAGACTCCCCCTCCCCCTGACCTGCTCCCTCTCCCTCTCTTTCTCTCTCTGCCATGTGAGGACATAACACGACAAGAAGGCAGCTGTCTGCAAGACAGGCATTGAGCCCTTACCAGGAACCAAATCAGCCAGCACATTGATCTTGGACTTCCAGCCTCCAGAATGATAAGAAATAAATGTCTATTGTTTAAGCCACACAGTCTGTGGTATTTTGTTATAGCAAGCTGAGCTAAGACACCCAATGCCCTATAGTTAGTACAACATCTGAACCCTGTGCTAAAAACAGAGGTTGAATTAAACTATAGAAATGTCTGAAGAAATTGTCCCCAGGGCAGTCAGCTGAATGCCAAGAGTTCCCGTTTTTGGGTGCTTTTACTCTGAAGACAGGATTAAAATTAATTAGTGTCAGTGCCAACCCTACCCCCGATTGCATAGCAAATGACCTAGATGGTCTGATCTGAAGGACAGGCATCTATAGCCTTGTATAGAAGTATCTCATTGGCCCAGGAGCTAGTAAGCGGGGCACCTGCTAAGCCACTGTTCGAAAGTCCATTCTTCAGGAATAAGCACTGCTCTCTCCCCGGGGCTCTCTTTCAAAGTGCAAACTCCACTGGATTGGGACGCAGAAGCTCATTGCTCCAAGCTGGCCTCTTAGGTGCAGTCGGCAAGGCAAGCAAGCCACAGATGACGAGAGAGAGGGTGGGGATTGGGAGGACAGACCTGACTAGAGCGAGGAAAGAGAACGAGGGGGAGGGCAAATGAAGACAACCACCTACTTCTCCCTTTGCTGGGACCAATCCTAGAGTAGAGAATTCTGCTCCAGACTTGAGCGAGGATGCTAACACCATTATTTATAGCTCACAGCCTCCCAAACCAGGCGGCACTACTCATATGGGAAGGGTACCAGAAGAAGCAGGGAGATATGATGGTGGGGACATTACTACTGCAGATGGTGGCCATGCAAGCTGTGGTGGCAGTTTGCTCAGAGTGGATTCTGTTCTGCTTTAATGGCATCTGTTTCCAAGTTAGGGTTGAGCTTCCAGGTCTGCTGATTCTGTTCCGCTTGAATCTAAGTCGGTGGCGGGCACCACATCCGGACCTCTCAGCCCTCGGGCAGGCTGCCTTGAGCCCAGGCAGAAAATGGAATTTTCCCTTCCTGCCTCATTAAAGGAACCATCTAAGTTCACTTCTCTAACAGAAGCAATTTGGGCTGAATTGAGTCTTGAGCAGTAATGAGCAAAGGCATCAAGTTCCGTGATCCTTCCTCTGTCTCAGTAACAAATGCACTGGAGTAAAAAGGAAATCTCTACACACGTCCTCACTCCCGTGGGGAATATGCGACTCCATCTGCCGTTTCACGTGGTAAGGGCTGTGGATGGCAGCCGTTTCTAAGAAACCATTTAGAAAAGTTTTTTACAGGCCATACTTTGCATGTTTATCTCCATTAAGTATTTCGCTGGGCACCAGGCATGTGTCACAAAATCTCCTCACTGTCTTTAGTTGTATCTATATTCAAGGGAGCAAGCCATTCTGGAGGTTTCATCTGGAATATCCAGATAATGAAGTTGCCACATTAATGAGATGTTTCTTATAACATGTCTCTTAATCCATTCTTGCATCACCCACGTGTTGACCCAGCTTTCATTTCAGCCTCTTCAGCCCCACCTCAGGCACCAGATTTGTGGTTCAAGTGCGGACTGTGAGGAGGAAAGTGTGAGAATGAGATCACAGGTTTAACCAAACCTCACTGCCTCAAAACACAATGAGCCGCTTTTGGCAGCCTGGACAGTCCAACAGGAAGGCCAGCGGCTGAGGAACAGCGCCAAGCTTTAGCTAAGCACTCAAGCGTTGAAAGGTTTCATGCAAAAATCCTGAAGCAGAGCAGTGGAATTTTCAGGGAGTAGAGCTCCCTGACTCCTGCCCCGGAAATCGTGCTTATGGGATGGTTTCTGGCTCCCAGCAACCCGGTTCAATTTCCATCAGGCAAATAGAAATGAGCGCAAACTTCCCGCTGCCCCATCCTCCCCACCAGGGGTTTGCAACAGGCTCCGACTCCTCTCAGCACCATCTCTGCTCCACACAGAAGGTGAGTGGCAAACAGCCAGGCTCTGGGCTGGGTCAGGGGAGCAGAGACTCAAGCAGAGCCCTAATTCTGTGCAACAGGAATGTGGGCCACCGTGGCGGCGGAGGGGGGATTTGCAGGAGGTTCTAAATGCCCTTAGGGTTCAATTTCAACAGAAAGGAATCTCTGTCCACCTTCATCACTTACTGATGCAAAAACTAGCTTGGTGGGGCAGTGGGAACCCACAGTTACACAAAGGCAGAGCCAGGACTAGAATTCAAGGCTCCCGATGACTCTCCATCTACTCCTCGTGACAGTCTCCTGGTGCAAGGGATGAGAAGAGAAAGAAGGTAAAGAGGGTCCTGGAGCGGAAAAACTTGAGAACGTCCATCCGAGGGTTTTCTGAATCAGAAATCGTGCAGTTTTCATCTGTTCTGCCCACAGTCTTCACGAGGTATCTGATTGGCTCCTCCAAGGACCTGTCCTTATCGAGCGGTGCCAGCTCTGGATATGGGGGAACAACAACAGAACCCAGCTCAGTCGCCAGGCACAGAGAAAGAGCCCTCTGCCTCCCAGGGCCTCCTTCTTGCAGGCTGGGCAGCCTGCAGCTACAGCGGAAACATGCGGAAACCTAGAAAAGGGAAGCTGTGGTTCAGCCTTAGCAGACAAAATGCAGAGATGGAGCATGGAGGGCTTTCAGCTAACCCACAGCTGCAGAGGCCCCTGCCCTACTGCCTCCACGGGCGCTGTTCAAACGCCAGTGTGAAAGCAGGTGAATCCCCCCGCCTGTGGCAGAAACCGTCCCGTTAACTCATTGTAAAACGGGGCTTTGAGAGTCTAAAAATAAAAGCACAGTCTCTTCTTCTTTAGATTGTGGATCGACATGCAGCACAAAAGCTAGATTTTAAGCCGGGGGTTATGCCATCTTTAGGAAACGTGTATTCATACTGAAATCCAAGCCTCCAGGATTTTTCATGCGGGTCCTCCAGATGATATTATTTGTTTTGTCCCTTCTTATGTACCGAGAAAACAGTAATCACTCTTTGTGGTCCATGCCAGGGACCTCAAATACATCAGACAGGGTACATGTTCTTATTCCCGTTTTACAGATGAATAAAATGAGGCTGAGAATCTCTGGTTGCATGATTTGCCCTGGATCATACAGCTAACAGGTAACAGGGCTGTGACTCAAAACCAGGCCTGGATCTGGAAGCTGGGCTCTTTCCACCCATCTCAGGTGCAGCTGGCCAAATCTCACAATCACTTCAATCCTACTCTCCGTAAAGCTGAGCACATAGAACCCCCAGTACACCGACCCACCCCACAGTCTCCTGGACCACTGAGACTAAGCAAAGGTGAGCTCTACTCTCACCATTCCACTGAATGCTAACCGGAGAAAAGCGAACTACCTCCTTTTCTTTGAGATACCTAAAAGCTCTTCTGATATGCCAATCAGGGGTCCACTTTGTAAGTGTGCTCCCCAGGCTGGCTGCCAGCAGGCTGGTTTCATCTTTCTCTAATACCTATATATTTGTGGCCATACTGATGGGTTTACCTGAGGTTACAATCCTAGACAGAAGGAATCTAGACTGTTTAATTTTTGATTCAGTATCAAATAGAAAATCACTTAGAATTAGGTCTTTAATAAATGTTTGCTCTCTAACTGGAGATAGTGGTGATGATAATGATGATGACGACGGGATAAAGGCCTGTGAGGCTCTGGTCTGTAAAAAGCATCCAGAGCGCTTTACCAGAATTAATCTCTTGAGATTTCCCAACAAGTTGCAGTAGGGGACTCAGTGGACACGGGAAGCACAGTCTCTGTGAACTGGTTTTCTCTGGTGGTACCAGATACTGGTTAGGGTCTCCTCTCTCTCAGGGCACTGAATGAGGGGACAGAAGAGGCTCGGAGGCTGTGGAAGGCAACTGCTTCAGGAAGAGTGCCTGTCAGCACGCGGAAGCGTCACCTGCTTCCGTAACAGGGAGCCAACCGTGTCTGAGTCATCAAGCTCACAGCCAAACGGACAGGCTGGAGAAAGAAATCAACAGAACCTTCACGTTGGTGCATGGATTACTGGTTTGCCTGATAACATGCTGAGCATGACTCAACGGGGGGGGAGAGCCGGTCCCCCTGGTGAGCCAGCTGCGTGTTGGGGTCTTCTCCCAGAAGGCTCTGCATCCCATGATCGAGCCCACGAAGCAGAGTCAGTGTGATAGCACGGAGCCTCACTCACAAACGGTTAACGCCATAGCTGTGGTCTGAGTATAAAATGAGAGCAGAAATAATAGGGATAAGAACGGTGGGGACACTCTTGAGCCAGGATGGGACATCCTCCCAAAGAAGACACTCAGACCCTGGCTGTGAATAGCTTTTAAAATGCTCCAAAACTGTTCCCCCAGGTATTCTACATCAGTCAAAAATTACCTTTAGCTTCTAAAGCAATTAAGTGACTGTAAATAAAGAATACAAATAGCTTATGTGATGCCTTGAGTCAATATATCATACACCCCAGACTAAGAGCCATTGCCCTGATTCCATCTTGCATTTAGGACATTTGTTTTTTATGGCATCCGTGGTTTGCTGAGTGCTTTCAGGGAGAATAAATAAGGCTTTGAAGGAATAGCACATGAAATTTATAAACTGGAAGTCTTTTTTACTTTTAAAATAATTTTAGACATATAAACAATTATATGCCAATGGTTTGTAACCTTTTAAGAAGATGTACATTTTTTTGGAAATGAAATCTTTAATATGAATACTTTCTGGCTTACTTTAGAAATAGGACACAGAAATTAACCCACAGATTCATATTTCAACCATCTCTAGTCATTTTTGTTATTTTATTCTACAGTTCATGGAGATGAGAACTGGAAAAGAATTAAAATGTGTTGTTTAACCCATAGATCCTTATTCCGTTTTAACTGCAGATAAAGATGACATACTATGGCGAAGGCATTTTATTACAGTTCAGAAGGGCAAAGATTGTGTGAGTTATGAGCTGTATGGGATGGGGGGCACTGAAAGATGCATGACAATTAAATTCAGAAATACCCATCATTTCTTGCATACGGTATTGGAACAGATAAATAACACTCATGTCATTCTTTGCATTTGCTTAAATAAATGGCCTTGGCTTACTAGAAATGTTGAATGTTGTCTTTTATATTAGAGTAAGCATTAGTAATGATACCACTGTCACTGCACTTGAGGTCAGTTGGAAAGATGAGCGTGCCAGTTTCTAAGATGATGAACTCTGATCCTTCCTTCTCTCGGACACCCACACACCCACATGCAAACAGTGAGCAGACCTGCCACGTGGTCTCAGAGCCGCAGGGGAGAGCGCACAGTCTGCAGCCAGCCCAAGCCCAGATCCTGACTCTACCGCTTACTAGCGCTATGGCCTTGACCAGTTGCTCAATCACTCACTCTCTGCCTCATTCTCCTCCTGTGGAAAGAGGGGCTAGTAACACCTCCTGTTATGTGGGTTCCTTGAGTTATATGGAAAGCGCTTGGCACAGTGCCTGGCACATAATAAATGCTACAGAGCAGCAGCTTTTCCAATGATAAGAATCTTCTTTTTCAGATCGGTGCCTTCCTTACAACCTCCACTTCTACTCCTCTCCAGCTCCTACACCCACCCCTCCCCAGGTCACCTGCAATGAGTAGGATCCTAGCTGAGCTTCCTGCTTCTAGTATATTCCACGCCACCCACCTCCAGTTCAAATGGAACATCCCCTCCTTTGTGGCTCACTCTACCCAGTAGACACTTCTATTACAGAACCTACTGCACTTTTGACTTTATTTATCTATCTATACTCATGTGTAGTGGAGCTGAAAAACACATTTAAAAATTTTTTTCAGTCTTATTGAGATATAATTTTTATACGTGACTGTATGAGTTTCAAATGTACAGAATAAAGGTTTGACTTATACTGTGAAATGATTACCACAATAGGTTTAGTGAACATCTGTCATCTCATATAGAAACGAAACTAAAAAGACCTTTTCCTTGTGATGAGAAATCTTAAGATTTACTCTCCTAAAAACTTTCATATATAACATACAGCAGCGTTAATTATATTAATCATGTTGTATGTTACATCCCTAGTACTTATTTATCTTATAACTGGAAGTACTTTGACTATCTTCCTCCAAGTTCCCCTCCCCTTATCCCCCATCTCTGGTAAACACATATCTGATCATTTTTTCTATGAATTTGGGTTTTTTTGTTTCTTATTTTAGATTCAACATATAAATGAACTCACATGGTATTTGCCTTTATCTGACTTATTTCACTTAGCATAATGCCTTCAAGGTCCATCCTTGTATGTTGTCACAAATGGTAGGATTTCCTCATTTTCTATGGCTGAATAATATTCCATTTTATATATATATATATGTTTATATTTTTGTGTATATATACACTTATTCCATTAATATTCCTATATATATAGATATACATTCCGTTAATATTCCATTATATATATGTGTATGTATGTGTGTGTGTGTATATATATATATATATAAATATATAAAACAACTTCTTTATCTATTCATCAATCAACAGACATTTAGGTTGTTTCCATGTCTTAGCTATTGTAAATAAAGCTGCTATGAACACAGGGGTGCAGATATCTTTTCGAGTTAGTGTTTTCATCTCTTTTGGATATGTTCCCAGAAGTGGGATTGCTGGATTGTATGGTAGTTCTATTTTTAATTTTTTGAGGATCTTCCACACTGTTTTCCATAATGGCTGTACCAATTTACAATTCCACCAACCGTGCACAAGGGTTCCTTTTTCTCCACACCCTTGTCAGCATTTGTTATCTCTTGTCTTTGGGGGGATCATTCTAACAGTTGTGAGGTGATATCTCACTGGGATCTGATTTGCATTTCCCTGATGACTAGTGATGTTGAGCATGTTTTCAGGTACCTGTTAGTCATATATCTTCTTTGGAAAAATATCTGTACAGAAGCTTTTTAGTTTGATGTAGTGCTTTAGGTGTCATATCCAAAAAAAAAATCATTGCCAAGAGCCATGTCGAGGAGCTTTTTTCCTACATTATCTTCTAGAATTTTCATGAAAAACACATATTTTGAGAGCTGATATCAGAAGCACACTTAGATAGGAAATTGTCTTCATTTAAGAAGAATACCTTGACAGGTAAATTCTGGCAGGAAAGATGAGTCCCAAAGACTCTGACTGTAACTAGAAAAAGAAAGAGAGATCTAGTTTCTCTGCATGAGAAGTTGCAGAAAAAGGTGGCCAGTGAGAGATTCCTGGTGACAGGAACTGAAGGACATTTAAAACAGGAATGGGTCATCTTTAAGTTCAAATTGTTTGTATTTATGAGATGTGAGAAAGACCTAACACTTGGGTAAAGCCTGATACACACACAAAGGGTTTGTGTTAAGTGGTTTGGGACCAAATCAAGGAAACGAAGCCGAGTTCCAGGCAGCAGTTAAGACAAAGTAGAGGGAAGAGGGGAACCATGGAAATGAGATAGAAGTGAATGTAGGAGTTCAGAGGCTTACAGCTTGGAGCCAAAATGAAAATATATACCTTCAGGAATTTGCAGAAATCTTGGTCATGAGGTTGGGCTTCCCAGCATATGTGCAGTGAAAGGCTCAAGGCCAAATTATTTAAATTCCAAAACCCAAGTGTCTTGGCTTAGGTCTGCCAAGAAGCAGACATGATTGGACATTTAAGAGATTTACTGGGGAAACACCTGTGAAAGAGTAAGGGGAGGGAGCTGGAGAAGTTAAGAAGAGACTTCAGAGAGAGATGCAGTTCTGACGCTCATGAAAGAAGAGGGGCAAGGAAGGAAAATTGGGTGGAAAGAGCCTCAGATCACAGAGCAGTTCTACAAAAGATCCAGCCAGGTTGGTGGAAAGTCCTCAAGTCAAATACACTGTTGGAGGAGTCCTGAAATAATGCCCGCACCATGCTGGTAGCAGCCCACCAAAAGTGTGTACTCGGTGCAAACGTGATAGTAGATCCAGGCGGGGCAGCAACTGGGGCTGGCAATTAGCCATGCTCCCAGAGCAGGGCATTGGAGCTGCACATTTTCATCACCAGCACCCAGAGGTACCACAGCTGATAGGAATCATGCCTGATTCATCATTGGATACTCAACTGCTCAACAAATGTTTGCTGAATCACTAAAATGATCCAACCTGCACATCAAACAATCATCCTAAATAATCTTCAAAACCAAATGTTGTGCACATGAGGATTCATTATGCTATTCTTTCTATTTTGTGTATTTAAAATTTCCCTTAATAAAAAAAAGTTTATTACAGGGAATTCCCTGGTGGTCCAGTGGTTAGGACTTGGTACTTTCACTGCTGGGGCCCGGGTTCAATCCCTGGTAGGGAAACTGAGATCCCACAAGCTGTGCAGCACAGCCAAAGAAAAAAAAAAGAAAGTTCATTACAAATATTATTTAGAAACATTATTGTGTTTCCTCAAAAAATTAAATATAGAATTAATTAAATCTAGCAATTCCATTTCTGGGTATATACCCAAAAGAATTGAAAGCAGGGACTCAACCAGCCCTCTTCATTCCCAAGTTCATAGCAACACTATTCACACTAGCCAAAAAGTGGAAACAACCAAAATGCCCAACAGCAGAAGAAGGGATAAACAAAATGTGGTATATGCATACACTGGAACATTATTTGGTGTTAAAAAGTAAAGAAATTCTGGGGCTTCCCTGGTGGCGCAGTGGTTAAGAATCCGCCTGCCAATGCAGGGCACACGGGTTCGAGCCCTGGTCCCGGAAGATCCCACATGCCGCGGAGCAACTGGGCCCGTGAGCCACAACTACTAAGCCTGCGCATCTGGAGCCTGTGCTCCGCAACAGGAGAGGCCGCGATAGTGAGAGGCTGGCGCACTGCGATGAAGAGTGGCCCCCACTTGCCAGAACTGGAGAAAGCCCTTGCACAGAAACGAAGACCCAACACAGCCATAAATAAATTAATTAATTAAATTTTAAAAAGAGATAGGCAAAACATTCTCTCTATAAATTTAAAAAAAAAAAAAAAAGTAAAGAAATTCTGACACATGCTACAACATGGATGAACCTTGAGAGCATTATGCGAAGTGAAACAAGCCAGTCACCAAAATACAAACACTCTACAGTTCCACTTATATGAGGTAACCAGAGTAGTCAAACTCACAGAGACAGAAATTAGAACAATTGGTATTCACCAGGGACTGGGAGGAGGCGGAAATGGAGAGAGAAGGTTTAATGGGTACAGAGTTTCACTTTGGGGAGAAGAAAAAGTTCTAGCAATGGATGGTGGTGATGACTGCACAATAATGTGAATATACTTCATGCCACTAAAGCACACAGCTAAAAATGGTTAAAATGGTAAAGTGTATCTTATGCATATTTTACCACCATGTGCCGCATGGCATGTGGGATCTTAGTTCCCCAACCAGGGATCGAACCTGTGTCCCCAGCAGTGAAGCTCAAAGTCCTAACTACTGGACCGCCAGGGAATTCCCAAAAATATATTATTCAGAGGATATATCTGACAGGGAGAAAAAGGTAACCAGGGCTACTCCACGTGACCATGTGGTCTCATGCCCCGAGTCCCCCTCTCTGCCTCCAGACCCCTAATGAAGTCAGTACAGCTCCCGACTTCTCCTAGCCCAGCCATTTGGCTGGTGGTGGGCTGGGTCCAGGGCTCTGCCTAATTGTTTTCCTCCCAAAGTCTGCTCAGGGCAACTTCTCAGACTCCACGCAGGAGTTTCCTCTCCAAGCAGCCATTCCCAGCCAGCTGATCCCACCAAAGGCCACGAAGCCCAGGAGTCTGTAGCTTCTTAAACCCCAGACGCTGGCCCTGTGCTTTGGCCCCTTTAACTGAGCTTTTGCTTTTTAAAAATAAAAGTTAACTTGTTATGGTAAAAGTAGCTTGATGGCATCTCTTTCCCTCAAAGACTTTTGCCAGGACGATGGAGTGAGAAAGAAAAACCAGGTGAGAAGCAAACTGAGCCTTTGTCAGGAGGGTGCTACAATGGGCTGGCCCCAGGGGGTACATGTTCTCTGTGTGAACAACAAACAGGATAAACGGAGGAGGGGGCAGGAGGCAAGGCTGGGTGTGCCTTTGGTACCTGCTTCCCCCCTCTTCTTTTGCTCATGCTTCTGACCCCTGATCATGACACCCTTCTCGCTTTCTACTCTGCTTCAGGCACTAAATGACTGCAGATACCCTGTCCTTCTCTCCATTTCCATCTTCCTTCCTGCACATCTGTCCAATCAGCCCGGTGGTTACAGAGAGCTAGGCGACCACGACCAACACTGCCAGCGTGGGCACACCAGGCTCCCCTCGCCCGTCTGCGGCAACCGTCTCCAGAAACTGGATGCTCTTCCCACAACACTAGCCAAAAGGCACCTCACACCATCCCTGGCTTCACCGGCTTCCAGTTCAAAGTCTGACTGGTGGGACCCACGTCACAGGCCGGTGCCCTAACTGGAGGAATGCTGGGTAAGAGCCGGGGGAACTGGTAGGTCTCTTCACTGGGGAGTTCTCCACTCATGGGCACAATATTCATAGGTCCTACTTATGACTGTTGAGCACTCAAAACCAATGGAACATGCGCCTGGGGGCACTGCGGCCACCAAAATGCCCTCCTACTTCTATTACTCCACAGCAGTGTCTCACATAAAGCTTTGCTACCTAGAAAATGAGATTCTATCCTTGCTAAGAGATTAAGAAAGGCCAATTGTGTAGACTCAAAAACCCTCACTAGTACCAAAAGTACCCACAACCTTCAGGAAAAAGAGCAAAGTCCTTACAGCGCCATTCAAAGCCGTCCACAACAGGCTCTCGGTCTGCCTTTTCAGCATCTCCACTTACCTTCCAAAATTCTCTACCCTCCCACAGCCATACTGGTGAGCTCCTGCCGCCCATCCTGGGACCCAGCACGTGCTTTCACCTTGTTTCATATCCCTACAGAGCCAGCCACCATCCGCTCAGCCTACCCAAACGGCATATCCCTCAACACACAGCTCTGGTTCCACATCCATCACCCTGCATAATTCTCTAATAGGAAGGACTTCTCCTCAAACTCCAGTGGTATGTAGAAAACAAATCTGTGGTTACCAAGGAGGAAGGGGAGGGATAAATTGGGAGATTGGGATTGACATATACACACTGCTATATATAAACTAGATAAATAATAAGAACCTACTGTATAGCACAGGGAACTCTACTCAGTACTCTGTAATGACCTATATGGGAAAAGAATCTAAAAAAGAGTGGATATATGTATAATTGATTCACTTTGATGTACAGCAGAAACTAACACAACATTGTAAATCAACTGTACTCCAATAAAAATTAATTTAAAAAAACTCCAGGGGTAACTATCACCTCATACTCCATTGTCAGTAGATCATGTACCATGTGACATTACTTCTATCATTGTCTCAAACTCTTCTTTGTGTCTTTTCTTATTTATTTATTTATACATAAATACATCTTATTTCCCCAATCAGCCACTAAAGCCCTTAATGGCAGAAGCTCTTGTTAGATTTCTTGGAAGGCCCATAGCATTTCACACGAGGCTTCGTTCATTGCAGGCAGTCCATAAAGATATGTGACTTTAAATTGACTTTACTGCACAGAGTTTTTACTTATCAAAGTGACAATGTATACCCTTGCTTCTTAGCATGGCCCTGCTCTGCATGCTGACACTTGTGCATTTTCTTAAGTAGAACACAGGGAGGAAGAAGTCAGCAGTGGATTCTTCCCCAGCAAGCACGCTGGCAGAAACAGAGATAACACCTCAGTAGCTCTCATTAATCTGGACACATTGGCCCAATATTTATCGGAATAGTGCTGATTAGGTGTTAGGTACATTCTGAGAGCTCACAAATCCTTATGGCAACTCCATCAAGTAAATGACATTATTTCCATTTTACAGATGGGGAGCCTGTGTAAAACTCAACCGGGGTCACACAGCAGGTAAGGGACAGACCCGGGACTGAACCCAGACAAGCCAGCTACAGAGGCAGTGCTTTTAACCACTGGCTAGTGACCAAGATACCCTCTTTCATATTGCAAACTTAATCATGGTGTCTACAGAAAGAGTATATTCTAAGTATTTTAAAGAAAAATTTCGTAAAACATTTTGTTTTAACATGGAGAATGGTTCAACAGAAGAAACCTAACCAATATTTCTCCGTTTCTAATTTTATTTGAGGGGCCTTCAGAGAGCACATGCTGAACTTCCTCTCACCCTCCCTAAAGAGTCAAGTCAGATAAAACAGGTGAGAGAAACATCTGCCTCTTTGTGGCACAGAGATTCATGTAGAAACATCTCATACGTTCAAAAGCGTCTATGAAGAAACCAACCTTGCCCTCACCTCTTCAAATTAATGGTATGCTAATCATTCTATCTGAGGTATGCCTGAGAATAAACTCCAAAAGCCTCAGTTTTCAAGAAAATACTAAGAGTGTGGTATAGATGGGTATCTACATCCTAGAAATCAAATACTAATTCAAATATTTATAACAAGAGTTAATGGGAAGGTTAACATTTTCTAGTGGCCCAAGTCAAAAACCCTTTTTTGCCTTCTTCTTTTTCATTCTATTATGCTCTGTTCATCCAAGGAGAGTATTATTGGTAATCTCTTGCTAGGTGCTTGACTCTCCTCTCTCATCAGAAATATAGTTGACTTTATTTTTCCTACCTCAGTGTTTCCTACACAGGATGGTAAGCTTCTAAACATCAGTGTCAGATTAAAAAGTAAGATCTCAATAGATATGTTATGCTTTCAGCTTTCATTGGGGGAAACTATAAAATTACAGAAAATCCATTTACTATGGGAATGTTGTGCCTTCCCTCTTCTGGTATTTTCTAGAAGCAGGTACCACATGAGAAAATGTCTCTAAACTTTTGTTCTACAAAATGTTTTGCCTCAAAATCATTTGTCTTACAAACAATGAAAAGTGATCATGTTTTTCCTTTTACCTTGGCCACCAGGAAACTCAGGACCAATTTCAGGCCAATCATATTTATCTATTTTAGAATTGAAGCCATTTATGACTCAGTAGGCCAGTTAACAACTTATTGCTTCTCAGCTCTAAATGCTTCCTTTTTGTCTGCTCTGTGAAAATGGGCATGGGCCCTTTAAATGTTTTTCCTTTGTCAGCTGGCCCTGTTAACCTTTATCAGCAGTGGGCTCTGGAGAGATAATTCAGGATGAAAGGATTTTGCATCCTGGTCTGGTGCTTGCTCTCCAGGCTCCTGCAGGGTGCACAGCTTCTCTAGGGTCCTCTGACAGCACACGTGGCTTCCCCAGCGCCCAGCACCTGCAGCAGAAGCAGCTTCCCCAGGCCCCAGGGACTCCTGCAAGGCACAGTGGTCAATATAGCCCAGCAGCCAGCAGCTTCCCCAGCATGCCTTTGGGATGACTTATAGCAGAGTCAGAGTTTCTCCGGTCAGGCGCCTCCCTGTGTGTTCGCCTCCCAGTGAACAACTTACTTCAACACCCTGGAGGGCAGATTGCCAGCAAGTTCCTGGGGGCAAATTTCTAGATAATTCTACAGCACAGCATCACAGTGACTGCTCTGCTATCCAGTCAGCCACAGCCGTGCCAACTGGGACTGGGTCTCAGCCCTGGGGGAAGTCCTCCTCCCACTCTATCTCAGCCCTTGGAATAGTGTCTGCTCCACATCTCTGCTATTCCGATATTCTACAGAGTTCTCTTGACTTCTTCCCAGGCAACCCTTTGTTGCTTCAATTCCCTGTTACAGTCAATAATTCTTGACATTAAACTTGCCACGTTCAAATGACTGTGTTTCTCTCTCCTGATCAGTTCCAAACTGAGAGGCTTAGCACATGTGCATTTTACGTTTTCTTCCTACCCTGACATCTACCCAAAAATGTTTTACACCGTGGTTCTACTATTTTTAAATTTAGATTTTACTACTTTATTGTGTGTATGCTTTCTTTAGTCTACTTTAAAGTGTTTGTGGAATTTAAAGGTTATTAATTCATTGAAATGTGTATGCAAATGAGGGTCATGCCTATTTAATTTGCTGTGTACCTTTTCCAGAAAAGAACCAGACTCAATACAGTAGACCGGTTATTTTTGATGAAGTTAATGAGGTTGATGATCTTAGGTCTTTCTATCCCAGGTTAGGCTTTCCTACAACTGAAATAAGAACTCTAGAAGTTTCGAATAACACAAAGAATAACAAAGCTAGTAGAGAGACCCATGATAATAATAGTTCATCATTGTGTTCCTCAAATCAAAATTTTCCAACTAGTGTAACAGAGCAGAGGATGACAATTTCAGATGAATATAGGAGAGACTAGTGAGCTTTGTGATGACTAAGAAGTAAAGTCTCAGACCAAATTCCCAGTGTGGCCGCAAATTGAAAACTTCCCAGGTTAACCATCAATTCCATTACCACTGCCCAGGGAACTGAGAGCTGCAGTGTGGTGAGAGGACCTGGCTTCTGTTTGAAACCCTGGGGTCTACTGAGTACTAATTATATACCCTTGAGCAATTATCTAACCTCAGTATCATAACAATGCCTGCCTCCCAAGGTTGCCATGAAGATAAAGATGAGCACTGACCATGATATCTTTTTCACAGTGCCTGGCACATAGGAAGTCTTAGCAAATGTAATTACCTTCTCCCCTGATGTTAGTTTCCTAGGGCAGCCACAAAAAAATACCACAAATGTAGTAATTTAGAACAACAGAAGCTTATTGTCTCACAGTTCTGTAGGCAAGAAGTCCAAAATCAAGGTGAAGCTTGACCATGCTTCCTCTGAAATCCGTAGAGGAAGGATCCTTCCCTGCCCTTTCCAGTTGCAGGTAGTCCCGGACTGGGCTTGTGGCAGCATAATTTCAACCTCTGCCGCCATCTTCATGTGACATTTTCCCTGTGTCACTTCACGTGGTCTTTCCTCTGTGCATGTCTGTCTCTGTGTCCAAATTTCCCCTTTTTATAAGGATATTTGTCATGTTGGATTAGGGCCCATACTAATGACCTCATTTTAGCCTGATTAACTCTCTGAAGACTCTATTTCTAAATAAGGTCACATTCTGAGGTACTGGGGGCTGGGACTTCTACATACGTTTTTGGGGGGGGGGACAGAATGCCCCCCTCTTCAGTTTTTCGCCTAGAGGTTGCAGCCTAGTTCCCTTCCTCCATAGTGAATTATCAATTAGCTCTTTAGAGCACAACTTGTGCTTTATCACAGATTCTGGAATATGGGCTTACAAAATACACCCATCGAGGTAAAGCATAGGTAAGTCCGTAACTTAGAAAGCTCCTAACTCTTCTCCGCCTCCCTCATTCTGGGCACTGGCCATTGATGGCTGCCCTCAGCCTTGCTCCCTCCAGCCTCTGCTGGCCTCTACCCACTCCAGGCCCTGCCTCTCATTACCAGCCCTGAACTCACCAGATACTATTCACTTTTCCTCTTTCTTAATCTGATTCCTTAACCAAAGACCCATAACTATCTATCAGCTGTATTAAAATCTCTATACTCTGCCAAGCAGGTGCAATCTATAAAAAGTGGCCCAGAAGGTAAGAAGGACATTTTAGTTCACCTAAAGGGAAGACCTTCACAGTCCTATGTCGAAGCCCAAGTCGTTAACTGAAATGTAAGAACTTTAGGGATTAATCCTTTGTCAGCTGCTTCATTTGCAAATATTTTTTCCCATTCTGAGGGTTGTCTTTTCGTCTTGTTTATGGTTTCCTTTGCTGTGCAAAAGCTTTTAAGTTTCATTAGGTCCCATTTGTTTATTTTTGTTTTTATTTCCATTTCTCTAGGAGGTGGGTCAAAAAGGATCTTGCTGTGATTTATGTCATAGAGTGTTCTGCCTATGTTTTCCTCTAAGAGTTTGATACTGTCTGGCCTTACATTTAGGTCTTTAATCCATTTTGAGTTTATTTTTGTGTATGGTGTTAGGGAGTGTTCCAATTTCATTCTTTTACATGTAGCTGTCCAGTTTTCCCAGCACCACTTATTGAAAAGGCTGTCTTTTCTCCACTGTATATTCTTGCCTCGTTTATCAAAGATAAGGTGACCATATGTGCGTGGGTTTAATCTCTGGGCTTTCTATCCTGTTCCATTGATCTATATTTCTGTTTTTGTGCCAGTACTATACTGTCTTTATTACTGTAGCTTTGTAGTATAGTCTTAAGTCTGGGAGCCTGATTCCTCCAGCTCCGTTTTTCTTTCTCAAAATTGCTTTGGCTATTCAGGGTCTTTTGTGTTTCCATACAAATTGTGAAATTTTTTGTTCTAGTTCTGTGAAAAATGTCAGTGGTAGTTTGATGGGGATTGCATTGAATCTGTAGATTGCTTTGGGTAGTATAGTCATTTTCACAACGTTGACTCTTCCAATCCAAGAACATGGTATATCTCTCCATCTATTTGTATCATCTTTAATTTCTTTCATTAGTGTCTTATAATTTTCTGCATACAGGTCTTTTGTCTCCTTAGGTAGGTTTATTCCTAGGTATTTTATTCTTTTTGTTGCAATGGTAAATGGGAGTGTTTTCTTAATTTCACTTTCAGATTTTTCATCATTAGTGTATAGGAATGCAAGAGATTTCTGTGCATTAATTTTGTATCCTGCTACTTTACCCAATTCATTGATTAGCTCTAGTAGTTTTCTGGTAGCATCTTTAGGATTCTCTATGTATAGTATCATGTCATCTGCAAACAGTGACAGCTTTACTTCTTCTTTTCCGATTTGGATTCCTTTTCTTTCTTTTTCTTCTCTGATTGCTGTGGCTAAAACTTCCAAAACTATGTTGAATAATGGGAATGTAAATTGATACAACCACTATGGAGAACAGTATGGAGGTTCCTTAAAAAACTAAAAATAGAACTACCATACGACCCAGCAATCCCACTACTGGGCATAGTCCCTGAGAAAACCATAATTCAAAAAGAGTCATGTACCAAACTGTTCATTGCAGCTCTATTTACAATAGCCAGGACATGGAAGCAACCTAAGTGTCCATCGACAGATGAATGGATAAAGAAGATGTGGCACATATATACAATGGAATATTACTCAGCCATAAAAAGAAACAAAATTGAGTTATTTGTATTGAGGTGGATGGACCTAGAGTCTGTCATACAGAGTGAAGTTAGTCAGAAAGAGAAAAACAAATACTGGGGCTTCCCTGGTGGTGCAGTGCTTGGGAGTCCGCCTGCCAATGCAGGGGACACGGGTTCGAGCCCTGGTCCGGGAGGATCCCACGTGCCGCGGAGCAGCTGGGCCCGTGAGCCAAAATTGCTGAGCCTGCACGTCTGGAGCCTGTGCTCCACGGCACGAGAGGCTGCGATGGTGAGAGGCCCGCGCACTGCGATGAAGAGTGGCCCCCACTTGCCGCAACTGGAGAAGGCCCTTGCACAGAGACGAAGACCCAACACAGCCATAAATAAATAAATAAAATTTAAAAAAAAGAATAAGGCTTTAAAGAAGAAAAAAAAACAAAAAACAAATACTGTATGCTAACACATATATATGGAATCTAAAAAAAAAAAATGTTCATGAAGAACCTAGGGGCAAGACAGGAATAAAGACGCAGACCTAGTAGAGAATGGACTTGAGGATATGGGGAGGGGGAAGGGTAAGTGGGACAAAGTGAGAGAGTGGCATGGACATATATACAGTACCAGATGTAAAATAGCTAGCTAGTGGGAAGCAGCCGCATAGCACAGGCAGATCAGCTCGGTGCTTTGTGACCACCTAGAGGGGTGGGGTTGGGAGGGTGGGAGGGAGGGAGACGCAAGAGGGAAGAGATATGGGGACATATGTATATGTATAACTGATTCACTTTGTTATAAAGCAGAAACTAACACACCATTTAAAGCAATTATACTCTAATAAAGATGTTTAAAAAAAAAAAAACTTTAGGGAAGGGTAATGCATTTTGCCACTAACTCCTTTGCATGAATTGCAGGGGTAGGGTTCATATTAGGACACTGTGCTCCCCTGTGGAACAAGAAGACCATAAGGGAAAAAGCGTAGACTGTGCACATGTGTGTGAACAGAGACACATAAATGTACACTTGAACTGGCCCAAGCCAAGGAAAACCAGCTAACGGAGCGGGGTCCCTAAGTTTTGTCATAGGCCTAAAGTCTTAGCAAATATGGACGTGTAAGCACTGCCTCTCTCTGTGTCCCACTATAGGCACCCCTGCTTCTCCCGCTCTATAAGTCCCAGTAGAAAGGGAAAAGCTGGATGGTCTGGAGGAGGCAGCTCCACTTAGGCAGCCACGTGCAGGTGTGCTTCAAGGGGGAAATAAAGACTTCCCCATGAAAAATCGTCTCCCCAACACACCCCTCAGGTCTAAAACTCCCATCATTAGGGTCGTTCTTAAGTTAAAGACATCTTACCTTCCCAAGACATTGGATAAAAGCAGAACACTTCCCGGGAGGGTTACACTGTGTCCTTGGTGCCCATTAAGATTTTCACGAGCACTGGGTGTTGTATTCCCTGGTGGTCACCTTAGTCAGCTGTCCCAAGGGAATAAGTCCAACCATAGACATACGTTCATTTTGTTCTCTGCTATGTCCTCAGAGCCGTGCAAATCCCTGGATGTAAAATGCAATCTGAATCTGCCTCTATAAAGTGGAGACAGAATAGCACCTAGCACATCATGTCGTTGTGAAGAGTTAATGATTAATACCTCTAAAATGCTTAGAACAGTTCCTGACATATAGTAAGCTCCTGGTTGTTATTATTGTTGTTGTTGTTGTTATTACGACTGATTAAACACACAAGTAATGGGAGGGGGAAAAGATCTAGAAACTCTGAACAGGAAGGTCCCATGGGGTGATGTGAATGGGGGGAGGGGTAAAAGAAGTGGGTGGTGGAGGAAGTGCAGGGTGGGCTGAAAGGGAGAGAGAGCAGACCAGCTTGTCTTACCATCCGAGAGTGTACAGAACAGCTTAAGGACACTGCCCACGCCCCAGGCCCACGGCACTGACCAGGGCCCACTGAGGGCCTGGCACTGAACTGTGGTCCTCCTTTTCCTGCAGGGTTGAGCCAGAGGCCTTTGCCTCTCGGCCCTCCTGTGGCCGGAGAGGGGTGATAGAATGCAGGAGAGCGCGGTGGGGAGGAGCCTCCATACCTTAGAAAGTGACTGTGTCCTGAAATCTCTGAAACTGAACCAGATTAACAGGGAGCACACGGCACTGGAAAGTAGGTGTCCCAGATTCCCAACCAGGACCCACAGCATAGCATCCAGCCTAAAGGAGAGGCAAGGTGCTGCAACACAGTTTCCCGAAGTGTGTTACCGGTGGCTCGTGAAAAGAAAAAGTATCCAAATAGGTTTCTGGGTTAAATACAGTTAAATGTACTTCTTTAGAATAAGATTTCTCAGAGCCTGTAATATGCCTCAAGGTATTGTGAATCTCCAGAGGTAGATACTGCGCATAGCGTTTCCCAAATGTATTTGACCAGAGAAGCCTGTTTTTAACACAGTATCCAGAGGCCTGTGTCCTGCTAGAAAACCCAAGGGGGTGTGGATAAAGCTGGATACAGTGTCTCCAAGGCCACGACATCTAGAGTTTCTGAGCCCTCGCTTCCTCATCTGAAAAAAATGAAGGGTTCTTAATTCAGTGGTTCTTATCTGAGAAGCTGGTACAAGCCATGGATCCTCTCTCTGAAACTAGGCACATTTATATATGTGTCAGACTCTTTTTTTTCATGCAAGTTCAGGGAATCATAGATTTCTCAGCTATAAGATGTTCCAAGCTCCCATCCATCTCTCAGGCGGTGAAGGTGCCTGAATTAGAAGGACATCATGGTAGACAACCATCGCTTTCGCCTGCCCAGCATCCCTTCCCTTTCCTTTTGGTAACAGCACTAGTTCCCCTTTGTGAAACCACCTTTTTCCCATTCTCAGTCCATGCATTTCAAGAAAAGTGGACCAACTCCCTTCAACTCCAGAAGTGGGCACGCCACCCAAGCTTAACCAGTCACAATACCTCATTCCCCTTGCCCCAGCAAAGAAATCAGGGATAGCACAATGTTGACGAGAGAGTTCTCTAGGACTTGTGCTAGAGCTATCAGATCAGAAAAAAAAAAAAAAGAGGAAGGGATGGAGGGAGGGAGGGAAGGAAAGAAGGAGGGAAAGAAGGGAGGAAGGGAGGAAGGGAGGGAGGGAGGGATTAAAGACTTTACGTTGTGGCTTCTAAACTAGCAGAATGAAAGTTGGCAGTCTAGGTAGCAACCTTTATCTTTGAGAGGGAAAGCAATTCCTAACGATATTAGCTGAATCATCCCTAAAATCTACTTCCTCCCCCCAAATACCCCATTTTTGTGAGCCAATAAATCGTCTCTTCTGTTTAAACTGACTTGGAACTGAAAGAGTGCTACATAATGCAGACCTGAACCTTGGGACTCCCAGGCCTGCTGTGAGGCTCAATTAAGAGGCTCACTGTGTTAATGCTGAGTCTATACAGAGAATAAGCCTGTAAGGATGCTTAATGGAGGACTGTGTGTTGGTAGGTACCTGTAGGACCTGACCACTGACCCATGTGAGCTGTGCGCCAAGAAGACCCCCGAGACCTCAGCTAGTTTCTTCCACCTGCTACCTGCTGCCTGAAATGCCATCCTGGAGCATCTGGGATGCTGGCAGGGGGAGCAGTAGGTATGGGGGTATTGCTTAGCCTTTTGAGAATCTAAGGAATCTAATCAATCCTCTTCTTCGAAAAATAAGGGAACATATTTGCGGGCAGTCTCAGGGGTTTACAAACTCTCGGAAGCCCCACAGAGACTCCTTCCTCAAGGGGTCTCAGGGCTGCATGACCTCACTTAGGTACAGAGGAGTTGCTAGAATTGATCCATGAGAGATCCCAATCTCCCAAAGGCCTGAAGATGGCAAGGAAGAAAAAAGGGAGATCACCACCAGCACAAGAAGGGAATGGAAGGTGGCCAATAATCTGCAAAGACTCTGGCATTTAAACACACAGCGTGAATTAGTCTCACTACCCCCAGCTGCCCTTTGAGAAGGTTTCCTGTTCGTGGGACAGGAAGGCATCATAGCTAGAGTCCCCCTTAGTCAGATTTGGAATTAACCTGTGGCCTAAGGTTTGGATTCCTGTTAAAAGTGATTCCCGGACAGAGAACATTTTAAACCCTTATCAGTCATTCATACCTTTTCCCAGGTAACATTTTAATAAGAAGAATCGGGAACGCCTGAATAAAAAACAGGAGGGAGAGTAGAGGCGACAGATGTCCCCTGCGGGTGGCTTTGTCTGGGTTGGCTGGTGGAAGCACTCGTCTCTAAAAAAAGCGATCAATCCTAACTTCGAAACATTTTGCTGAATAACTGGTTTTAAATGGCTACGTTCTCCCCAACTGTGGGAGATTTTCCTAAAAAAACCAAAATCTAGCCAAGATCTCACAACGAAGGAACTACTGAGTTTATAGCTGGCCTTAAATTTAATTGCAAAGTTAGAAGCTGATGGTTTGACAAAGCCTCACCTATTTTTCTTCCCATCCTTAAAATGTTTTTTTTTATCAAAACTGGCCTCCCCTACTGAAGTCTGAGTGTTCCACTCCCAGCCCACCCCCCAGCCCCCTACTCCCGCACCCCACTCCCAGCAAGCCCGTGCTTGGGACCCTGCCCAGCCCTCGTGAGGCCTCCTACACATCCAAGGTCCAAGGCAAGGAAAGGAGGGGACAGCTGCTGCTCAGCTCCTGGCCACAATCCTTCCACCAAACCATCATCTGGGATCTTTTCCTCCTGCCCTACACGATGTCAGAGCTAGGGTCTCATATGAGGAGTGCTCAGATGAATCTCCTGCGAAAAACACACTTTACAATCCAGAGCCTTTTGCCAAGGATAAGAATGGTCTCCCCTGTGCCTATTTCAGTCTCAAACTGAGAACAGATAATAATTTACGTGTGCCTAACTCCTCCACAGCCTGAAAGTGCTTTTCTTTACCATTCTGCCTGTTTGTTTGTTCTACTCGGGAACCCAGAGGGGAGCCAAGAGGTCAAATCTGCTCCATAGCAACTGTCTCCCTCTAATTTCAATAGGGCCCGAGTCAGCATCACTGTGGCCCATGCAGACGCAGCCTGAAACTCGGGCTGGGTCCTCGAGTTCACTTCACGGTATGGCTGCTGGTAGATGTGAATACTGTTAAAAGTTTGCCACCATAAATCCTTGAAAAATAAGAACAACTTATTTCTTATATGAAATAAGATTTTTACATCCAAAAAGCAAAGAATTAAGCCAAGCCATCGAGTTTCACCTTGTTTTGAAAGACTTATTTCAGTACCAAAATCACTGAGCTTGGCATATTCCAACAGGAAGCTCATTAAAACCTAAGGAACAGCTTGGGCAAAAGCCTTACACCTTCAGCTCAAATCTGATACAAACACATGTCAAGAATCTGGTCACCAGGATCTGTGCTTTATGAATGACCATGTACTGGCACAGCCTCGGGCATTGAGCGGGGGATTTCACCGCAGCACTGCTAAGGAGGCTTAGAAAGTATGTGAGGTTTGTACGGGTGGTCCCCTTCTCTCTGTTTTGCACTCTCTTACACTCCGTAGACTCCCTTGGAAGCAGCTCTTTGTTCTGCATCTTCACGTTGCCCGTCCACATCAAAGGGCTTTGTGCTTTGAACCACCTACCCAGGATGGCAGTTTGAAGACTTTGTGTGGCAGCTCGCCCGGTGAAAGCATTTCCATGCCCAGGAGATAGCAGGCACCAACCGGCAGGATGCTTTTGCCTTCGTCCCTAGCAACTGCTCCCACACCCATCACCCATGCCTCTGCTTACCTTGCTCGCTTCCCTAGCTACCAGGGCTCCCCATCCCTAGCATACCTCTGACACCACCCTGTCTGTTCACAGCGTTCCCCGTGAACTCCTAGAACCCTACAGAGGGGGATCTCAGGGATTCCGCCCCTTGGAGCACACACCGACTCTCAGCACTGACTCTCATTTTAACCCTGCCAGGCCCGCAGTCTGTTAGTCAAACCCCCCAGTGCCAGCGTCTTAATTCAGTGTTAGACAATCTGGTCAGATAACCCAGTAGCTCTCAATCCTGGATGTACATTTGAATCTCTTGGAAGCCTTTAAAAATGACTAACCCCCAGGCACCAGCCCCAGAGATTCTGATTTCATTGGTCTGGCGTAGAGCAGTATTTTTTTTAGCTCTGCAGGTGTTTCAAAGGTGAGTCAGGGTTCTGAATCAAGGATCTAAACCCAAGACAAGCAGAGTACTGAGCCCATTTGCAAATGCAAAACACAATTTCTTGCTCAATTATGACTGTTGAGACAAATACTGAAAAAGTTATTCCAATTTAATTTAAACAAGTAATTCCTCTAGATTTTTACATTTGTCTAACACTCAGTAAAATACATATTTTATAATGATATTTTATAAAAACCAACCCAATTTTTTTCTCTTTCAGGACAGCTCCATGAAACTGCGTTACCTGCTGGGTGTAAACTTTGTCTTTGTGACTCCCTGGTTGAATATTATGCACCTTTGGACATAACGCTTTTATGCCTCCAAAGTGCTATGTAAAAGCCTGAAATAGTCGGGTTATATAATATACAATGAGAATATCATTTACCATTTTTCCAATTAAATCTTCACAACTTTTCACTTAGTCCTCCAATCTGTTGCTGTGAGGTCCATGGAGTAGCAGAATGGTAGAAATGCAGAATCTACAGCCCCCACCCCAGACCAACTGAATCAAAATCTACATTTTAACTAGAGCCTCAGGAGAACCCACAGCTACATTCACGTTTGAGACACACCCTCCAGTAAGCCACTTTTATCAGCCTTATTGTTAGAGCAAATTCTTTCAGAGCTCTCCCTTTGTGGTCTTAGCCCCCCATGAATGCTCTGCTTCCACCAAACCACACTGCCCCAGTTACCAGGCCTCTCAGGCCTCCTCCCCACCATCTGCAAAGCCCTCTCCCCTTCTTTTTGCCGAAAGGCAGCACTCGTATTTCTCAAAGTCCCAGTTGAGTCTCTCAACTCCAAAACCTTCGCAGATCTCCATAGCCCAAGGGTTCTTACCTGCCTCTAATTTTACAGAACCTGTCTAGCTACACTTTCATCCAGCATCGTGGCTGTGCTTGTTTTGTTATTTAACCCTTATTCTGCCCTTAATTTTCCAAGTACTTCTGTTTTGTGTCTCCTGCTAGTCTATCACTTACATGTTTTTGCACCTGTCATGGGACTTTGCACATAATAGATTCAACAAATATTTGGCGTTTGGCTTTGACTTGGATCTCTGATGGCAAACTATATAATACGAAAAACCTATAAATCTGAGTCTAGAAACTAGTAAAAAATGTACAACCTCTAAGTTTTGCTGGTATTAAACCTTCCAATATGCTGAACCCAGAAGTTGCACAATAATGTACTGTACAGATCTGAACTATTTTTAAATAACTGGAGAAAATAAATATCAAAAATGAAAATAAGACAACATAATATTAGGTATCAACTAACACTGTAAGTAGAAACATCTTACATTTTTGTCGCTAAGGACAACTAAACAAATAAAATCCCTTAGCTACCAGCAGCTGCCATTGACCAAAATACATTGACAGCCAACCCCAGCCTATGATGTGCAAAGAAAAGCACACAGGGCTTCTGACCAAAATTGTGTCTACCAGGATACAGGCAGTCTCAAAACTCATTCCATTCCACTCCTGGATAGAATGACCCCATACACTGTGGCAGGAATATTCAGGGGTGTTTTTCTCTATCCTTTCATAAAGTCCATAAGTATTATTGAGAATTTAACAATGTGTCTTATAGCAGGTCATAGAAATACAAAGATGGCTAAGACATGTCCTTACTGCCAATGTGCTCACAGCCCTAGTGGGAAGAGGCATAAACAGATCATTCTAACACAGTGTGGAACATACAGTACTAGAGTACACGTACACAGGGCATTACGGGAACACAAGGAAGGGCTGCCTAACTCAACCTGAAGCAATCAAGATTGTGGACTTTCTGGAGGTGGTGATACTTGAGTGGAGACTTAGAGATGACAAAGGAATTAGCCAACTGAAAGATGAAGATTGATATTCCAGGTAAGGAGAAGTATGTAAGGAGAGGGAAGAGGACACGGATAACATGGTATGTGGAAGGAGCCTAGAAAGTTCTGCATAGTAAGAGGCCGGAAGTGATGAGGTTTCCTCTACAGAGGCAGTGACCACTTGCTAGTTGATAAGCTTGGAGGCAAAAGACTTGGGACTTTATCCAAAAGGCAAATGGAAGATGTCTAGGCTTGAAAAGACTTCATGCAGCTTCCAAGATCTAATAAGCAAAATAAGAACAGCTTTGATTCTAGATGAACCAACTGCATTAAAGCCATAGAATCCGGGCTTCCCTGGTGGCGCAGTGGTTGGGAGTCTGCCTGTCAATGCAGGGGACACGGGTTCGAGCCCTGGTCTGGGAAGATCCCACATGCCGCGGAGCAACTGGGCCCGTGAGCCACAACTACTGAGCCTGCGCGTCTGGAGCCTGTGCTCCGCAACAAGAGAGGCCGCGATGGTGAGAGGCCCGCGCATCGCGATGAAGGGTGGCCCCCGCTTGCCGCAGCTAGGGAAAAGCCCTCGCACATAAAACGAAGACCCAACACAGCCATAAATAATAAATAAATTAATTAATTAATTAAAAAAAAAAAAAAAGCCATAGAATCCTCATCAACATGGCTACTTAGATACTAATTCAAACATTTCATGGGTCATCTCTTCTGCAGATGGATATTGGAGGACAAGACCTCTGAGATAAACCCCTTCCAGCCAAGATTCTATTTTCTGATTTTAAATGGCCAACAAAACTATGGACCTATAACATGGATCTGTCCTTCTGAAGGCACTAAACCGTACCGCAGGACAAATACCACAGTCTTATTAAGATAGTGACGTGAAAAGAGCATTGGAAGTGCCATAGAATGGGAGCCTGCTTCTTCTCACTTCTAGCTAACTTCTCTTTCCAGCAAACTATATTTTTCTCCAATTACAGCTCACCATGTCAGGCAAATGTGTGTGATTATTATGTCTTTAGTCTTAGTATTTTAATTTAAATGATTTACTGAGTTCTTTCATTTGCAACCAAACAGTTCAATTATTTGCTTTACAGTTACATATGCACCCATACACACACAGATGTTTACTCAATTTTGAGAGGTAAGACGCTGGTTGATTTGAATGTTGGCATTTTGTGAAATTTTGCCTCAGTATAAAAAATAAGTTGTTTACTCTGGATGTTCAAAACCATTAACACAGAAGAAAAATACCAGCAGGAAATAATTCTGTTTGGTTCAGGCAGGTGACAAGATACATTATACCCAATGGTATATATGAGCTGGAATCATTCAACTGCCTGCCTTTTAAATACGTCATGTCTCCAAACTGCACCTTGCACACTGCTTCCTCTAAGGGCTCCTAATCTGGGCCAGACTTCTCAAAATGGATGAAACTAAACTAACTCAGCCATCTTTTGCCAATTTCACTGTATCTGGATTCAGCATCTCATCTTTCCATCTAACCCGTGTAGGTATTATTTTCCTAGCAGTGATTTTACTTTTTGGTGATGGGCAAATGTCCATATTTACAGTTTTAGCCTTTTCAGGACTACAGAATTAAGCAATCATGAGGAAAAAATAACAATGATGATAAAATTTAGAATAATATTAAAGAGGTAAGTGTGATAGTTAAAAAAAAATAAAAATTAAAAACCCAAGTAGACCAGGGATGAAGGGCATGGGCCCTGGGGCCAGACTGCAGAGTGTAGTTCTTGGTTTCCCCACTTATACTATACTAGTATAGTACAGTATACTATACTAGCTTTGGATAGGTCATTTAATCAGTCAGAGGTCTCAGTTATCCAGTATGTAAAATGGGAATAATAATGCTAGTTCCTATCTCTAATGTAGTTGATACGATTTTTAACAGTAATTTATACACAGCATTTAAATCAGAGCTTGGCACATAAGAAGTTATATGTGCTAGTTAATATTATCATCATCATCATCATCATTATAAGGTACCACAATCCATTAATCTCAATTTTCAGAAATAGTTTCATGGAATGTCACAGGGTATTTTCACATTCACACGTCCTCTTCTTTTCCAGCACTTCTTGGGATGTTTGAAATACAACAGAAAACAAAAAAAAAACTCTTCTCAAGAGATGATATTACAAAGATTAGTTAGCAGAAAATATGTTGTGGCAGACATTGTTGGTTGAATGACCCAACCCCATTTCCAGTCTCTTCCCTAGGTCCTCTTTCAGCTTGCAATGTGCACATGACACAGTGCAGCAGGAAAAGCATTTTCCCTTCTTCCTACTGAAATGATCGCCAGCCTATGAAGGAAGCCCCCAAAGAATCAGAGACCTCAATGCTAACCTTGCTGACCCCCCTTCAACCAGTGCCAACAACAACCCGCCCTCAGATTTTTCATCATGTATGAAAAATAAACCCCTTTACAATTAAGACTTCGTATTCAGGTTTTCTAATGCATGCAGCCAAAAGCATTCCTGACCGATCCATTTATAGACTCCACGTTGCTCATGAGACGACCCGAGAGATCTCAGTCTGCAGCAGTCATTCTCACGGATGCCTGATTTCTTTTCCTAGGGTAAAACTAGGTCCCTGGTGCTTGTGCTTCTGTGTTCAGTGTTCCAACTTGCCCTGCATAAGGTGCATCCTGGGAAGATCCAGGGAGCCCTTCCTTCTAGGTCTTCCCCATTCTATCTTCCTGCTCCCAGGTGCTGATCCCACTTCCAGCCGCTCATGCTGCAGGCTTTTCGTTTCTTGCCCTCCAGGAAGCCACACTCTGGGTGACCAGCATCCGTATACTGGTGCTACTTATTCCCCTTGACACCAAGTTCGTAAGTTTTCTCTTCAGTGTCACCTGGTAAAGGGGGCAGACATCTTCCCATCACTTGTCTCTCTCCACCTTATCAGTGTTATTATTGTGGCCAATTTTTCTTGTCCCCAGTGGTTCTCAGAAAGCCCACCTGCCCAATCACTCCTCAGCCCCTTCGGGCTCACTAATGAAGTCTAGTTGCAGCTGTATACACAATAAAACTGGTAAAAGCTACACAGTTTGCAAAGTGTTTCCAATTGTCATTTTGTATTATTGCTGTTTAGACAAACTGTTCACTGAAATAATTACATTATTAAAATATTTTTAAATTGCCTATGGACTTATTTCAGATAGTACTTCTTCAGCTCTAAAATTATTCGACCATTTCAATAACAAAGAAAAACCTGGAACTTGGACTTGGTGATTGATATTTTCTTCTTCATCAACTTAGTTCACATTTTGGAAACAAAGGTTTGTCTGTTTAATATTATATGAAAAATTACAGCCATCGTGGATAAACAATAGTGTCAATAAATAACATCCACATAAGAATGAAAAAAAAAAGCCTATATTCTTGCTGCCAGCAGACATAACTTTTGTTGGCCTTTGAAAGCCAGGGGATTAACTAGCATTTGGTGGGGGATGTTTTGAAAGATAGAGAACCTGTCATATTTTCTGCTTCATGAACTAAACATAAACACTGGGAAGACTGTTACAGCTGTCTGCTAACAGATGAGGCTTTGGAGGTTGTGAGCCAAAGGAACAGCAAAGACCATTCTGTGTTTAATAAAACATATACCCTCCAGTACTGAGATTACCCCTGACAGGGAGTTAACATTTGGAAAAAAAAAAACCAGTTCTTCCAAGTCATGGAGGTATAATATAAGATCCTGTGATTGTAAAGAAATCACATGGGTTGTGAAGAGAAGCAATTGTGAGAGATGTCCTTTTTAAAATTTACTATAATTTACAAATAAGAGAGACCTGAGCTGATAAAGTATCATCCAAATTAATATTTGAAAACGATTTATACCACAGGGAACACAAAACAGTATTTCTATTTGTTTTTCTAGCAAAACATACATATGTGCAGCAAAGTGAATCAGAAACTCTTCCCAAATCAGAAAAACTTTAAATCATAATAATAATGAAGATAAAAGTCATTTTCAGGCAGTAGCTCAATCATACACTGAAAATGGAGTCACCACATACATAATTCAGGCATAATGTAATCCTCAAGACACATATTCCTAAGATAAAGAGGCAGATAGCCTGGGTGTGGATCTGGCTCTTGCTGTGTTACTTTGTGCAAGTAACTTAATATCTCTGAGCCTCAGGTTCCACACCTATAAAATGCAGGTAATAGCTATATTGCAGGGTTGTTAAAATAAGTGAAATGAATTGATATTTTTACAGTTTTAGAACAGTTCCCAAACATATAATAAGTGATACTTAAGTATAAATAACAAATAATAACAGCTGTGTAGCTTACCTGATGCCTGATGGGATAAATTTAAACTAATCAGTCAGTGGAAGTGCTATGGAAGCCTCCAGTCTAACCTCTTCTCTCACACAAGAATCCTCTAAGAACCAAAACGAAAACCAAAAACATGACCCAGCAATTCCGCTCCTGGGTATATATCTGAAAAAAACAAAAACACTAATTCGAAAAGGCACATGCGTCCCAGTGTTCATAGCAGCATTATTTACAATTGCCAAGATATGGAAACAACCTAAGTATCCATTAACAGATGAATGGACAAAGAAGATGTGGTATATATATACAATGGACTACTACCCAGCCATAAAAAAGAAGGAAATTTTGCCATTTTGCAGCAGTATGGATGGACTTGGAGGGTATTATGCACAGTGAAATAAGTCCGACAGAGAAAGACAAATACTGTATGATATCACTTATATGTGGAATCTAAAAAATACAACAAACTAGTGAATATAACAAAAATGAAGCAGACTTGCAGATATAGAGAACAAACTAGTGGTCACCAGCAGGGAGCTGGGGAGGGGCAGTATAGGAGTCGGGGAGTGGGAGATAAAAGCTGTTGGGTGCAAGATAGGCTACAAGGACATGTTGTACAACATGGGAAATATAGCCAATATTTTTAAATGGAGTATAACCTTTTAAAATTGTATAAAAATTTAAAACAAAAACAAACCTTGACACACTCTGACCTGAGGACGGGGAAACTGGAAAATACCTCCCTGTAATTCCCACCTTGAATTCTAAATCTGAACCTATAACAAATAAATCCAAGCCTGCTTCCACATGGCAAACCATCACAATTTTTAAGGAACCACCATCACCTTCTCTTCCTCAAGCCAAGCATCCTCTATGTGTTCATCCTCTGAGACTTTGATGGGTCCCCAGCTCCCTCACCGTCTAGGACACTGGCCTCTACAGACACCAAGTTTGTTCGGTTCCCCAGGAAAGTTGGGCGGGAAGTACCGGGATGTGATTCACGCGGCGGCCTATCTGCCACTCTCATTCTGGACCTTGATTTCTATTAGCTGAGGCTCAGATGGCGCTCCCGTTTTTTGGCATCTGTGTCACACTATTGCCTTATACTTAAAACTAGCCTCTTGATCTGCTGAAAAGCCAGAGCACTCAAATCCATCCTTACAATGACATTTTTAAGCCTAAACTCAAAAATGTGTATTTATCCCTATTAAGTCTCACTTGATTATTAATCAGGATAAATGTGCATGCAAATGGAATCACAGTAGTACACCAAATCAGATTTTAAATTCTCTAGAGGAAATTCGGTTTTTTTACAGGAATCTTATGATCAAATTTTGTAAAGCAAATAACTATCCTTCAATTGATATTTTTGGTAACTATTAACATATTATAGTTGTCTACAGCAGGAAACAACTATTAAGCTTTGGATTATACCCTATTATGTTATTAAAGCATATCTGCCTTCCTGTACTTTGATTAGGCTAATACTAAAATTAGTTTATTTTCCTTGAATGTACTGCAACCAGAAGATTAGCATGCAGAAGAGAGAGCCAGGCGGCCACAGACCCCAAAACTATGACCAGGTCTAAAATCTCCTAAAAGTGTACAATCCTCAAAGGGCAAACCAAGAGTTAATTCTTGGCTTAAAATTTCCCTCCCATCCCTTTTATATGAATGAAATAATACTGTGAAAAAAAACATTACAACTGACCCTCTCCTATTTGTTCAGTTTCCATTTTATTTGGTTCCACAATTGGGTCACTCTCCTCCAGGGTTCTCCACCAGGTAAGGCCCTTAGGCTAAGCCTTCTACAGGCTGAGTCCAGTTCACCTCTCTTGCCTCATCTCTAATGACACTCCATCACTGTCACCCCTAGGGTTTCACCAGCCCACTCACCTGTACTCTCAGCTCCATCCATATCTCAAAACCAGTCCTGACAAAGGAGGCAGTTGGTAAGGTCTTAAACCAAGCCTGTGGTAAGATAACTAGTATCTCGTGTGCCTGGGTGAGCCCTGGGAACCAGAACTGAGCTAATCCTACCCAACTGCTGAGCACACTGTACATGGCCTTCCTGCTCAGTTTCTGACTGAGCCTTCCTGCCCCCTTACTGGGGTTGAAGCTCTTCCCTAAGCCTGGACACTTAACTGAGGCCCTGAGAACTTTCCCAGCCCATTTGCAGATCCCTGTTATTCAGTTATTACCTGGGATCCAGCCATACATCAGAAAAACCTCCACGTACCACCATGTACCTCCCGTTAGACTTTCAATATCAGTATTACTGCCCATGGATCTCCCACCACATTGGAGACTGAGCCAAAATTTACCCTGGATCTTTCAACACCACAATTTGAACTACTGATACTAAAGAAAAACTTGAAGAAGAAATACGCAAACCCATGCATAAAGAAAGTCACAACTTCTTTTTTTGAGGAATAAAAGACATCTCAAATAGCTGAAGATACATGGCATGTTCCTGGGAATGGCAAGGAGTCAAGGCCAAGATATACCGAGAATCCAGTTGAAGGCATCAAACCTTTGGGGTTTGATCAAACCAATCTACCCATGGGGAGATTTTTTAATCAGCATGACTCAGGTGTGGAAGACTGATGGTTTGAATTCAGCCAGGCTTGGGATTTTGCTAAGCAGATGTGAAAGAAGAACATGGGGCAAAAGAGTTGATACTGTCAAAGAGAGAGAGAAATGATGGAACATAAAATCTAAATGGCTTGGAAAACAAATATAGAAAGTGGGTAACAGAAAAAACAAGTATCTAGAGTCTGGAGAGCCTAATGGGACAAAGATGAATGAAACTTGCCAGAGGCTATGCCAAGAGAGCAAGGTCTGGATATAAAATTTCAGTGCTGAAGACACTGGTGATGAAAACGTGCTGAGTATGCAAACAGAAGGACATGATGAAGAGGGGCTATGGTAGAAGCTATTGGAGATAAGTAACTCAAAGCCCTGAGAAGCCTGTGTCATTTGGGCGGGTGTTGAAGTCATCAGGATACAAGACAGCCTGAGGATCCATGGAAAGACTGAAGTCAAGTGCCAAAGTGGAGCCTCTGTAGAATGGTGGGAGCATTGGCTCATTTAGGACAATAAATTAGACACAGGACAAAAAATAGAGACCTGGATTGTCTTTAACTTTTCCATTTCTAAGATTGAGAAAGGGGAGATAAGAGTTCTTGGTTTAAATGTTCTGGTTAATTTCACAAATCAAATTTAACTTCACTAAGAAAAGTTATGAAACATGGTTCCTTGGCAGTAACAGTACCAGTCAAGTGATATGGTACCACAGCATGAGATTTCAAAGACCTATATTTCAACACTAATGAAATAGAATCCATTCTAGAATTGCATTTAGCATGGCAAGAAAATAAACTCAGGGGGATTAATTATTAAAACACAAAATGTAAAAACATGCATTTGACACATATTTATTTCATTAGTTTAGAAAACTATTTACAAATCATTAAAATTCTTGATACCTATAACCAAAAAGAAAATGGTGGAAGAAAGGAAATGAGACTGATTCTAGCTAGGACAGTGGATAGGAACTAGAACAAAACTGTAGAATGTTATATAAAAGTGACTGCCAAGGGAAAATTCCAATCACCTGTAGCCCCCCTAGTACCAGCCATCAATTTCCTTGGAATGCCGTTCCGTTTCAGTACATCAGTTCAAAGAAGATGTACTTGAAGCACTGAAGTTCTAATATCAAACCAAAAGTAAAAACTCAGGCATGTAAAAGCAAAAGGTAAAGTTCTCTTGGTCCTGATTCCTTTGATAAATAATTAAATAATAATGAAATTGGAGGGCTAATTTCATCTTAAAAATTCCAACGTGTTCAGATGAAAGTCTACTAAAAATGGCATATTAAACGACATTGCTTTGAGGCCCCAGTGCTTGATCCAAGGAAAAAGTCCTTTGCAGTTTTGGTTAAAGTAAAGGCTTCTCAACAAATAATCCCCAAGTATTTTTCTGATTATTACTCTTACACTAAGTTCATAAAAACTCAGAAAACTATTAAGTTGGGGAAAGAAAAGATTGAGCAAACTATGACTGACTTTTGGGTTTTCTTATTTCTTCTACGAAGTGAAATTCTGCTCATCTTGCTCATTGATATCTCAGACCACCAGACATCCTCAAGTTCTATACCTTATGCAACATCCAACTGAGAATATGGGAGAAGAGTAACCGACATTATCCACTTCCTCTGCTAAGGTCAGACCACTGTCACCACTGACTAATTTACCATGGAGAGTGGCACTCTTCCTAACACCATACACAAAAGTAAACTCAAAATGGATTAAAGACCTAAATGTAAGGCCGGACACTATAAAACTCTTAGAGGAAAACATAGGCAGAACACTCTATGACATAAATCACAGCAAGATCTTTTCTGACCCACCTCATAGAGTAATGAAAACAAAAACAAAAATAAACAAATGGGACCTAATTAAACTTAAAAGCTTTTGCACAGCAAAGTAAACCATAAACAAAACGAAAAAACAACCCTCAGAATGGGAGAAAATATTTGCAAATGAAGCAACTGACAAGGGATTAATCTCCAAAATGTACAAACAGCTCATGCAGCTCAATATCAAAAAAAACAAACAACCCAATGGAAAATGGATGGAAGACCTACATAGACATTTCTCCAAAGACATACAGATGGCCAAGAAACACATGAAAAGCTGCTCAGCATCACTAATTATTAGAGAAATGCAAATCAAAAGTACAATGAGGTATCACCTCACACTGGTCAGAATGGCCATCATCAAAAAATCTACAAACAATGAATTCTGGAGAGGATGTGGAGAAGAGGGAACCCTCCTACACTGTTGGTGGGAATGTAAATTGGTACAGCCACTATGGAGAACAGTATAGAGGTTCCTTAAAAAACTAAAAATAGAACTACCATATGACTCAGCAATCCCACTCCTGGGCATATACCTGGAGAAAACCATAATTCAAAAAGATACATGCACCCCAGTGTTCATTGCAGCACTATTTACGATAGCCAGGACATGGAAACCACCTAAATGTCCATCAACGGAGGAATGGATAAAGAAGATGTGGTATATATATACAATGGAATATTACACAGCCATAAAAAGGAATGAAATAGTGCCATTTGCCAAGATGTGGATAGACCTAGAGACTGTCATACGGAGTGAAGTAAGTCAGAAAGAGAAAAACAAATATTGTATAGTATCGCTTGTATGTGGAATCTAGAAAAATGGTACAGATGAACTTATTTGCAAAGCAGAAATAGAGACACAGATGTAGAGAGCAAACTTACAGATACCAAGGCAGGGAAGAGGAGGTAGGATGAATTGGGAGATCGGGATTTACATATATACACTACTATGTATAAAATAGATAGCTAGGGCTTCCCTGGTGGCGCAGTGGTTGAGAATCTGCCTGCTAATGCAGGGGACACGGGTTCGAGCCCTGGTCTGGGAAGATCCCACATGCCGCGGAGCGGCTGGGCCCGTGAGCCACAACTGCTGAGCCTGCGCGTCTGGAGCCTGTGCCCCGCAACGGGAGGGGCCGCGATAGTGAAAGGCCCGCGCACCGCGATGAGGAGCGGTCCCCGCACCGCGATGAAGAGTGGCCCCCACTTGCCGTAACTAGAGAAAGCCCTCGCACGAACCGAAGACCCAACACAGCGAAGAATAAATAAATAAATAAATAAAGTAGCTATAAAACTGTATTAAAAATAAAAAAAAAAAAAAAAAAAAAAAAAAAAAAAGAAAGGAGCACCTGATGTTTAAAAAAAAAAAAAAAAAAAAATAGATAGCTAATGAGAACCTACTGTTTAGCACAGGGAACTCTACTCAGTGCTCTGTGGTGACCTAAATGGGAAGGAAATCTAAAAAAGAAGGGATATATGTATATGTATAACTGATTCACTTTGCTGTATAGCAGAAACTAACACAACACTGTAAAGCAACTATACTCCAATAAAAATTAATTTAAAAAAAAAAACAGTTCTGGTAGAACCAGGATTCTTGACAGGAAATTAATTTTTAACTAAACATATTTATTTTAATATTTGTCTTTCTATGCAGTTCCCTCCCTTAAACTTGGGTTGGGTTTATTACTCTTTTTCATTTGAGAATGAATTTTTATTCATCCCGCTTACATATGTTGTACATGGAGACTGAGACCTTTAATTGAAACTACAAAAGCTCTAAAGATTAATAATTTCATTGTTGAGGGCTCATAAACCTTAACAGGTAAGTCAACTTTTGATATTAACGTTTGAAACTGGTTTCTGTTTTAAAATTACAAGTAGTAAGTTAGGCAAAATAATGAGGGAAAAAGGGAAGAAACACACATACACACAAAAAAACTTTTTGTTTTATTCTTCTAAATCCCAAAGTGACAAAGATACTATCAATCAGTTTCTGGGTAGCATATGAGTATGCCAGTATGTTTCTCACATTGAAAATCTGAGGGGAGAATGGGTATTTTTTCTATTAGATTCAAAAACTGAGGAAAAACCTGTGGCCAAAAACCCAGACCAAGTGGGTGTATATATTATATTTTTAGCAGAACAAAATAGACTAAAGAAAGAGTTAATGTGTGTGTGCCCCAGGAAAAAAATAATAAATCATACCTCTTTACCTCATGCCTTGGGAATTAATTGAATGCTTTTTTATTTTTTCCATAAAAGATTATCTTCTCACTTTAAAATGAGAAAGCTGAGCATAACAAAACTGTATTTATTTCATGTTTCATTCTCTGAAATAAATAAATTAACATAAATCTACTTTTCAACTTGACACAGTAACAGTTAAACCAGACAAGGATTCTGTAACCTCTCTGTTTTAATTTGACAACTTAATCTCCAAGACTCAGTCTGGAACACTTGCTAACCAAAGTATTTTATGACCTATTCCTGGAATTATTCAAAAGAAAATAATAAAACATATCATACTGAGTACTTTTTCTTTTTGGAACACCAGGGTAAAATCTTGCAAAGATTCTACTGAGCAGCAGTGTCCCTCTGGGGATAAATTTAGCAAAGATGCTTTGACCAGGAAAATCTTTTTCTCGCAAGATAACATATAAAAGAGATACAAAGCAGCACGTATTCATTTGTGCTTTTCCTTCCTACGGTGACAATGTACGAAGGTTTTATCTACCTTTATTTTTGATTGCAGCTCAAATTTAAGATAAGCTCTTCCCCTTGTAGACAATCCACCTGTAGATGCTTTGGCCCTGGTGCCTGTGTTCTTCCAAGTTCTTTCTCTAAGAAGAAATTCTTTATGCTCAGAAGAAATCTGTCACAAAATAATGCATGCATGGAAAGGGTGAGTATGACTCGGCATTTTTTCCTTTAAAATTAGTCACTTCACAAGAAGCCAGATCATTAAAATTTGCCCTAAATGTCAAAGGGTCTAATTCAGCAAAATATTTTGAGATTCATGAGTGACTCAAAGTAGATAACGATTAGAGTTTAAATCAAGAGAAGGACTATAAAGCCAAAATACTGCAGACCAAAGAAGAGAGATAATGATAAATATCAGCAAGACCACTCACAAACAAGTTTTTTACTTTATAAAAGCTTCAAATACAGTGCCATACTAATTCATTGTATCGATTAAAATGACAGTTTCTCAACATGTCAGAATAAAAATAATCAAATAGTTTTGCCTTTAAACATCTTGTATGTTGTCGAGAGGGTATTAATTTATCCTTTTAGTCTTTGAAAAAGATTAGATTTTCAACCAAAATGTGACTAGCAGACTCATAAAAATTGCTATCATATTCACTTTAAAAATATACGGCTCGGGCTTCCCTGGTGGCGCAGTGGTTGAGAATCTGCCTGCCAATGCAGGGGACACGGGTTCGAGCCCTGGTCTGGGAAGATCCCACATGCCGCGGAGCAACTGGGCCCGTGAGCCACAACTACTGAGCCTGCGCGTCTGGAGCCTGTGCTCTGCAACAAGAGAGGCTGCGATAGTGAGAGGCCCGCGCACCGCAATGAAGAGTGGCCCCCACTTGCCGCAACTAGAGAAAGCCCTCGCACAGAAATGAAGACCCAACACAGCCAAAAATAAATATAAAAATAAATAAATAAATAAATAAATAAATAAAATTAAAAAAAAAAAAAAAAAAAAAATATACGGCTCAACCTTTGCCAGATCCCCAGGCTTACCTTTGTTCTTACTTCAATGAAGCATTTAATCTTGCCTGTCTTCTTCAACAAAACCAATGAAATAGTCATACCGTCCAGCAAGAACTGTTCTTTAGAAATATGAAGCTTTGGTGTCAGATCTTAGCCAGAATGTGTGCTTCCACACACAGCTAGAAATTTATGGTCAGCTGGATAGAATCTTTCTTCTGCAACATCATTTGCCCTTTCTCCAAGTCCAAAGCAAAGATCTTTTTGAGCAAAGTAGCTGAAAAGACAGGCTCAGGATAAAGGGCAAATACAGACTGATTTTGTATAATTGACCTTTCTTTAAGCTAGAAAGAAACTAATTTAGAATTTCTATACAAGAATCAGAGAGATGTTTTTCTTTTTGTAACTTTTTTCAAAAGTAAAAATGTACTTTTTACCTAAATTTTGAAGGAAATATTGCTAGAATAAGACATATGAATTTAACATATTAAACTAGGTAAAATCTGAAAAATCTTTTTAGTACAGCTGGCTTATTAATACTTCCCATGTATTACTTCCTCTCACTTTTCTACCTCCCTCTTTGTCAATTTTCTACTCTACTCTCTTTTGTGTTTTCTCTTATCCCTGTCCTCAGGTTAGGGAAGTTTCCATGGTTCAACCTTCTTCCAATTTCTTGTCTCTCTCCACTTGATATTTCATAGTTGGGTCACATTGTATAGCACTTAATACATTTTACAACAATTACCACATTTGATTCTCATAGCCATCCTATGATATAGTCCTGTATAATCGTCCATTATACACCTGAAATCACACACCTATTAAGTGGAAATCACACACGCATTAAGTGGTAACATAGAAACTCACAAGAATCTTCCAATTGTCTTCACCCACTTCCAAGAGACCAGACAGACCACACAGAAAAAAAAAAATCTGTCTTTTTCATCAATGTGGCCACAACAATTAGCACAGAATGAGCATATAATATAGTTATACATATACAATATATGACTATACATATTTCAGCAGTGTAATGTGCTCAATATATTAAATAAATGAATGAATGAAAGTTAGCTCTACTTCTAATCTTTGTAGGAAATCTTACACTTTTCAAAGTGCTTTGTAAAATATGAACCTCTCTGATGAACACAACATTTTATGAATTAGAAAGATCAACTACTCTGGTCCCCTATTTTACTGATGAAGATATTGTGGCTTGGAAAAGCTAAAGAACTTATTCATAAGTAGCCAATAGTAGTGCCAAGCCAGAGCCTAAAGAATATCAATATGAAAAGAATTTTCAATCCCATACGAACCTGTGGGCTATTCTTTACTATAATGTTACAGTTAGGAGTTATGACTGGTTATTTTCATCATTCTGCACAGACCCGATAGTGCATACATATCTGTTTAATGTCACATGTGCTAGGCTATCGGGATAGGGGAAAAAAACTTATATATTTTTACAAGCAGATTGCCTTTAAGCTGTGCATTGAATTAAATACAATTACTCCGTTCCTTCTACATTTTAAAATATATAATTAAAAGATAAAAACATTTTAATAACCATTTAAGCCAAGATAATAGTTCCCCATGTCTCTGTTCTGTATTAACACTCCTTTAAATAGAAAACATTCATGAACTGAGACATTCCTAACACATTACATGCATGCTCACACACGTATGATGCACACACACTGTTTCTTGCAATATTCATCACGATTCACTGCCTTGCCTTTTGGCCCTCCAGATGGCCCATTGGTTCTATTCAAACTGAACTCTGAGATTCCTATTTCCTAATTGCTGGCTTCCAGAAGGAGCCGTTTGTGGCAGCTATTCCCCCCAGTCAACTGCAACATTCCATTGCTTGAGCCTAAGTTTCAACACAGTCTTCAGGCTCTTCCTCTGCCTACCTAGTTCACAGCCACAACCAATCCTTGAGTATCTATGCAGAAAGGGGGAGGGGCAACAATAATTTAAAATATCATCATCAAAGGAATATTATTTGAAAGAACAAAAACTATCATATCAGCTCAGACCTGTGATCTCAGTTTTTTTGGTCTCTGAAGGCAGCAACTAGACTTGTGGAAGAATCTGATTATCAAGATGAAGTATATATTTCTTATTAGTCACATATTCACTCATTTATTCATTCAGTAATTTTAATAAAGAGTGTAGGATATATAAGACCTCAATTAAGTGCCTGGGGGATGAAATTAGGGGAGAGAGAAAGAAAGGAAAAAATAAAAGGAAGGAAAAAGAGAGAGAAAGAGAAAGGAAGGAAAAAAGGAAGGAGGGAAGGCATGCAAATCATTATTTCAAAGCACTTAAATCCTAAATGGAGACCTCCAGCTAACATTTCAGTGATGTGATTTTTTTCTCTCAGCCTCTGTGCTTCTCCACTCTCTCCTCCTACCTAGTTAATGCTGATTCGTCTTTCATATCCAACATCCAATTTTGCCCAGTAGAAACTTTCCCTAAACCCACCTCCCAACCACAGTAGTTGCCCCTCTGATTTTGCCTTCCTCTCCCATCTATTATCACATTAGATCTAATTTTATATTTTAAATATATTATGTTTTATTTTAATTATATTTAAAATATATTTAATATAGGCATTAACTAAGACATTGTATTTAATCATAGTCCATTATTGTATTTAATAAATATAGTATTATAGATTTCAATTATTTACTGTCTCCCCAGAAGCCTATACCATGCCAACCACCAGAAGCCTATACCATGCCAACCACTTAAGAGTTCTCCAATAAATATTCCTGAATAAAGAAATGAGTTAGTAAATGATAGATATAAGACAAAATGATGTAAGCTCTTAGTGGTTAAAAATGTAAGTTTTGAGTCAGATTTCTGGGTTCAAATCCTTCTTCAAATCCTTACTAGCTGAAAAAACTTGAGAACAGTGCAGAGATTAAAGTTGCCTCAGGCAAGAGAAGATTTTTAGTAAGGCTTTTGTGAGGGTTGATTTTATGTGTCAGCTTAGCTAGTCTATGGCACCCTATTGTTTGGTCAAACACCAGGCTACATGTTGCAGTGAAGGTATTTTTTACATGTTATTAACAATTAAATCAGTAGACTTTGAGTAAAGCAGTTTACTCTCCACAGTGTGGGTGTGACTCATCCAATCAGCTGAAGACCTTAGAAGACTGAGGTTCCTCAAAGAGGAAGAAATTCTCCCCCAAATTGCAACATGGAAACCCTGCCTGAGTTTCCAACTTGATGCCCTGAGGCATTCAGACTCAAGACCGCAGCACCAACTCTTACCTGAATTTCGAATCTCAGATTTTCCAGTTCCCGCAATCATGCGACCCAATTCCTAAAATTAAATCTATTTCTCTCTCTCTCTCTTTCTTTCTCTCCCTCCTTCCCTCCCTCACTCTCTCTCTCTCTATATATATACACACATATATGATATAGAATAGTATGCAATATAATAATACATAAATATATATATATTTTACATATATAAATATATATAAATTACATATTATATGTATATTATATATACTATGTAGATATAATATACATACAATATATAAATTATACATGTTTACTATATATTATACATACATAATAATTAAATATTTATATAGTATGTTTTTTAGAGAAACAGTATACGTATACTGTTTCTCTAGAAAACCCTGCCTAATACAGATCTATACTAGGTAACCCAAGAGAAGCCAACAGCCCTGTCTCACACAGAAAAGGAAAGACAGAATCAGGCTCCTGGGACCAGGGCCATTTAGATGCCCAATTACCGAGGGCCTCAGCAGCCGGAATTTGTACTTCTCATTCTATGGCTTTGCCATCACTGTGGCTCTGCTCCTCCTTCCCGTGTCTATCATTCTCCAGTAGCTAGAGATTGACTCTTCATACACTGATCTGTTTATCTGTTCCCTGCCTTGTATCTTCTTACCTGCTTACCCACAGTTTCTGTCTTTTCATCTTCCTCATCACTTCTGCTTCCTCATGACTTTGGTTTGCCGTGATCCTCATGGTGCCAACGTTACTCCATCGCTTTTCTCTAAGCAGTCTTTTACTTTCAGCTCCCATGGCTGGCCTCTTACCTGTCATTACGATTCACAGATCACATTCCTAACAGAGAGAATTGAGTCGGCACAGTTCATCTTTTGGAGCCAGCTGATGGTATAGGGCTCTGGATAGCCTGGGAATCAGCTGCCTTTGGGGCAGGTACCCATCTCTGGAACAATGAACTACAACCAGGGACCAGAGTCATGTGATACCTAGCATGGCCACCTGAGACCGTTTCTTCCCATAAAAAAAATTCCCCTTGGAAGACCCTTAAAGAATTAAAAATAGAACTACCACATGATCCAGCAATTTCACTTCTGGGAACATACCCAGAGAAAATGAAAACACTAACTTGAAAAGATATCTGCACCCCCATGTTCACAGCAACATAATTCACAATAGCCAAAGCCTGGAAACAAAGTGTCCATCAATGGATGGATGGATAAAGAAGTAATAAATGGAATATTATTCTGCTACAAAAACAAGGAAATCCTGCCATTTGCCACAACGTGGACGGACCTGGAGGGCATTATGCTGAGTGAGGGAAGTCAGACAGAGAAAGACACGTGCCATATGATCTCACTTATGTGGGAGATCGAAAAGACAAAAGGTCAAATTCACAGAAAAAGAGATCAGACACTTGTGTTTACCAGAGGCAGAGGGCGGGTGAGGGGAAATTGGAGGACGGTGGTCGAAAAGTACAAGCTTCCACTTACAAAACAAGGAAGTACTAGAGATGTAATGTACAATACGAAGACTGTAGTTAACACTGCTGTATGATATACAGGAAAACTGTTAAGGGAGTAAATCCCGAGACTCCTCATCGCTAGGAAAATATTTTTTCCTTTCTTTTCTTTTTATTGTATCTATATGAGAAGACGGATATCAACTCAACCTATTGTGATAATCATTTTACAATATATGTAAATCAAACCATGATGCTGTATGCCTTAAACTTATACAGTGATGTATTTCAATTAGTTCTCAGTAAAACTGGGTGGCGGGGAAGTACGTGTAATTTCAGGAACGGCAAACACGTAACACACTGAATCATTATGATGCATTTGGATGGGCTGAAGTATTAGGTGTAGGATGGCTGTCCTGAGAGATATGTCACATAGGCTTTCTCTTCTGTAGACAGTTTGGCTTTTAAATCATTAGGACTCGATGCTCCCTGGTGGTCTAGTGGTTAGGATTTGGCGTTCTCATTAGGACTCTACTGCTTTGGAAAACAGTTTGTCTATTCCTTAAAATGTTAAACATAGTGTCACCATATGAGTCCATAATCCACTCCTAGATATATACCCAAGGGAATTAAAACAACTTTCCATATCAAGCCTGTACATGAATGTTCAAAGCAACAGTATTCATAATAGCCAAAAAATCGAAAGAATCCAAATGTCCATCAGCTGATGAATGAAAAACTACAATGTGGCATATCTACACAATGGAATATTATCCAGCAATAATAAGGAATGAAGTACTGACACAGGCTATAATGCTGATGAACACTTAAAACTTATGCTAAGTGAAAGAAGTCACTCACAAAAGACCATATACTGTATGATTCCATGTATGTGAAACCTCCAAAAGAGTTAGAACTGCCATGACAGAAAATAGATTACTGTTTCCTAGTACTGGGAGTGATATGATGAGGAGAAACGGGAATTAACTACTTATGGGTACAAGGTTTCTTTTGTGGATGATGAAAGTATTCTAAAATTGATTGTGGTAATGGTTGCCCAACTCTGTGAATAAACAAAATCCATTGAATTTTACAATATAAATTGGCAAATTGCATAGCATGCAAATTATATCTTAATAAAGTTGTTTAAAAAAATGTTAAGGAAGGAGCTGTGAGTACATGATGACACGTCTACAAAAGAGGAAAATGGCATCGGCAGAAAAGGGACCAGCCATGGGATCATGGCTAGGGTGGGCGCTCTCTCTGCCCAGCCCTGTGGAGGGAGCATTTGCACCGTCAACAGCTGCAGTGCAGACCATTCCGACCTGTAATCAGTCACTACCAAGGACAAAGAAGACTTGGAAGTTGCATTGGTTACAAAAATGAGTCAGAGGTGATGACATTATTCATAGTGTTGTTACGAATAGTATGAACAGTACTCACAGTATTCATCGTACTATCGTGAACCTATTCTTTTATTCTTACATTAGATTGGGGAGCCTTCAGAAATACTTATAATCTTTGAGGGAGAAGGGGTTTGACCAGGAATAGTCCAAATTCCAGTGCAATATTCAGCTACACCATAGACTAGCTGCCCCCTCTTGATTTCAACTCCTTGATATTGTGGGAAATTGCAGTGAGACTTTGAAATGATCTCAGATCAATGTGGGCCCGTAACGATCACTCCATGCTTGGGAAGTATTGCTGAACGGAACTGCAACAAGGGCATCACTGAATAGACAGAGCTTACAGCCACTGGGTTGGTATGGAGCTGTACTGCTCAATACAGTAGCAGCTCGCTCTAAGTGGCTATTTACATTTAAATGAACTTAAATTTTAAATTTAGTTTTCAGTCATATTAGCCACATTTCAAATACTCAGTAGCCACATGTAGAAAATGGCTATTATATCGGACAGCCCAGATCTAGAACATTTCCATCATCACAGAAAGGTCTGTTACACAGTGCCATTTGACACGCTCACTTGATGTTCAGGATGAAGGGAATGGGAACACAATCTTACTAGAGATTTCCTTACAGAAAAATGACCTTAAGATTTCTAGGAAGATACTTGTGAAGAGAGTTCCAAGAAAAAGAATGTTTGAGACCCTTGCCTCTGATACTGAATTTTTAAAGTTCGACCCATTTCCTGGAAAGTAAAGTGAATACACTGTGAAATACGGCCAAAGCCCCAGAGCATGAAATCACCTTTGCAGTGCCAAATGCAGCCCCAGTATATCATGAGAAATGTATGCCCAGATACTGGAGCACAAGTTGGGTGTGTAATTCAGCAAAGCCTTTATGGAAGCCACAAAAATCAGAAAATTGGGGATTTTCAAGAGAAATACTATACGAGTCTCTGAGAAAGATTCCTGAAAGCTGACCAAAACAAACAGCTATGATGAACATTGGCAAGTTTGAGGAAGGAAAACCATGGAATTCAATAGAGTTTCATGAACCCTTCTCTCCAGGGCAGCCATTCTTGCACATGGTTCCTACCCAGCTGTCGGGAGCGCTGAGAAGCTTAATCATTCAAGCAGGACAAAGAAAAAAGGCTAGAAATATTACAGGAAACAGCATAAAGAAGAGGACTTAATGAGTAACTGGACGTTGGAGAGTGTCTGGGCCTACAGTGTTCAACACTGACAAGTACAACAAGAATGGTTACCCTAGGACGGCCTCCACCAGGTCAGGAGAAACCAGAAGGAGATGGGGCTCCAGAGTTCCTCACATATTTTTTGTTGTTTATTCAATATTATTATGAATCACCTCCTTTTACTTTTTAACCCTCTCATAATGCGAAAACAATTAATATCACTATAGCCTCTTGGAATATTTATTTTAACCTCTTCATTGTAATATTTATCGGTCAAGTTCTTTTAACCAGTTGGGTTGGAAACTGGGTTGCCAGTGGTAGAGCCTATAATTAGTGTGTACGTACATCCTGGTTTGCCTCGATGGCTCTGGTTTATGTTGTTGTTCACAAGTAATTATTAACAGAGCCCCCTTTCACTCACGGAAGTCCTAGTTTGGACAATAAGTATATGGTTCCTTACCCATAATGCTATTCTCTAAATGTGTTCCAACATGCCAAAGGCAAAACATGTTGTTTTTCAGTGGCTGGTGGTTTTAGTGCCACTTTCCATTTCAGCAAATGTCACCTTGGGTGGAAGACATTACTTCACCAAGTTGGTATTGCTGACCAGTTTCAAAACTATTTCATTCTGATGCCTTTTTTAACCTCCCTGTACTTCTCAAATTCAATTTTAGTGTCAATTTTGCTTAGTACAGTCTTTTTCCTGTCCTTCACTCTTCAAGAATTTTTTCCTTTGGCTTTCTAGTTTCTTAACTCTGTTGTCTATCTTTCTACATTTACTGTAATGTGTGCCTTCTATTTGTGGTTTCCTTTCTTCCTACATTCAATCTGTCATATTTTAAATGACTATCTTTTTAATAAATGATAGCATTTCACAAACATCCACTGGTAGAAGGTGCAATACCTGATAACTAAGCTTTTTATTCTACCTCAACTATATGATATGGAACTTTAGTCTGAGAGGTTAAAATTTCTAGTTCCTTTAAAACTGTATGAAAAGCGGTAGTCTGCTGGTAAATGTTTACCAACCAGTTTGGCGGGGCGGGGAGGGGAGCATGTGAACAGGGGAATGTCCTGATTTGTAGCACTGCTGATTTCTATGGTGTAAACACCCACACCATAGACAACTTCAAGCTACCAACATGACCTCAACCAACTTGTGAAAATTTAATAATTGTTCCAGATGAGCCAATACGAGCCAGCTCCAGCAGACCACTGCAAAACCCTTTGTAGAGAAACAGAAATTAAAGTTCCAGGGGGGCGGGTGGTGGGGAATCACATAATAAAAAAAAATCATTCTAATTATTTGAATTTTGTGTTATCATTAAAGGAGAAAAACATACACTGAAAAAATAGACTGAAATAAGCTTATATATGAAAAAAATAACACTTAAGTTTCCATTTGGTAACTAAAAATTCAGTAGGAGCTATTTCTGGGACATAAAAGTGCCAGGTAAACTAACTTGATTCTATCCTCCCAAAGATTATTCTCAAATCCCGAGAACGTTATTATATAGTTAGAACTCCAGGTTACATGACTGCCACACTATAGCAAATCCATGGGCCAGAAAACTTCCACAAGCTGGAACTGAGCCTAAGGGCAGAAAGTGAAAAAGTCAGATACTATCAGAGCTAAGGTCACTTGACTAGCTATTGAAAATCCTTTGGCATTCAGCAAGGTTCTAAGATTGTCTTCTCTCTGTTCTGAGAGATTCCAGAAGGCCTAAAGGTTACATTTGGTATCAGCGCTTTTTTACAGATCTAAGCATTATTTTTATTCAAAGCCAATTTATAGCTTTGTTTAGTCTTGATGGCATAATACGTAATAGAAACTAAAATAGGTTAGAGGTGGGGAGAGCCCTTTGAGGAATAAGTAGTCTAAGCACCACTCACATCAATTCAAATGCTTTCATCAGATGTAAGAGAATATGTACAGAATGCACTAGCTAGAGACACCCAGTGAAGGTGTCTAGAGAACATTCTGTAGCCAACACAATGTTACCTCTGAACTTGAAATATTTGGCCTGAAGGAAAAACATAAAGGCTGAAGATTTACTGACCCCAAATTTATTAAGATAAATGTCTTTGAACACATCAGCCATAAATCATTTTAGATTTTTTAAAAACTCATATGCTAAACTTTATAGATAGCAGATTAAAAATAAAATTGGTTCTGTTTAGACTTGTTAATTGATGCATCATTTCTAGAAAGGCTCATATTTATTGTTAGACACTGTGCTAAAACCTCTCCGCAAATTATTTTATTTAACCTATTATAAACCCCAGGAAGTAGATACTATGATCCGCATTTTACGATTATGAAACTAAGACTTGGGTCAGTTACTTACCCAAAGTCACATACCTAGAAAATGGCAGAATCTGAGTTAAAACTCAAGCATGACCCAGAGCACCTACATTTAACCAAATTGCTGCCCTGACAAAAACCTTAAAATTATCTTACACTTTTTGAACTGCTCATCCCACTGTTACAAACCTACCCCAAGATAATAAGTCATAGGCAGGCACAATGTAGCAAACAAAACTTGGAAACAATGTAAATGTTCATTAACTGCAGAATGTTAAATGAACTATTCATACAATAGAATATTTTTCAGTCAAAAAATTGTATTCATCAAGAGCATTTCATGAGATGAGAAACTCGTCATATAATATTAAGGAAAAAAACAAGTTATAAAGCAAGATAGTATTTCACTACACAAAATAAATACAAATGTGGATGGGGAGAGCTAAAAGAAAAACAGCAATATGTTATCTCTGATGATCTCTGTGGATTAGGGTTATATATTTTTTTACTTTTCCTTCAGCATCTTTTTATTTTTCTTTTTTTTATGATGAATACATACCATTTTTACCATGAGAAAAGAGTCATTTCTAAATTCAACAAAAGCATACACATAGTTCTTGTTGCCACATCCGACGAAGGAAATGTTGGCACTAAGGAAGGTCAAAGAAAAGTAACTAGAATGGTCAGAGGAATGGATAATAAACTAACATTATCAGATCTGGGAATTATTCAAAAACTCCTGAAATACGTAGGCGGGGAATGGCACAGCCAAAACAGTCCTGGCTGGGAAGCATAATGAATAGGATTCCAGGAACAGGACAGAGACCCAGGCCAGCTCCATTGTCTCTCATCTACCTCATAACCAAGACCCTTGGACAATTTGCCTTCCCTCCCTACCTCTACCCTCTCATCCCCCATTTACTTTTTAACGCACTATAACCGGGTCTCTTCCGCCTAATTTCCTCTGCCAACTCCACAGCGATTGCTCTCACCACCACCATCAATGCTCTCTTTGTTGTGAAATCCAATAGTCCCATTCAATCCTTGTCTTATATGAATGACCTCTCAGTCACAAATGACCCAACTGACTCCTTCCTTGAACATCTCTTTCCTTGAATCCTGTGACAGAATACCCTGCTGGTTGTCTCCTCAGTAGACATTACCCCAGTTTCCAAGAACACACCCCTACTTCTTTGCTAGCACATTGCCAGCTGTGTTCAGGTGTGGGCAGCAGTATGCTCAGAGGAAGTAATCCCCTATCCTAGCCCCAAGAGATGAACCGTGTTGGCCTAGACCGATCAAGGGAATCTCATTCCCCTTTGCTGTAATTGGTTTAGGAGTTGGTCCTGGCCAATGGAACCTGAGGATATGTTCCTCCTGATGTATAATTCTTGTCTTTAAACTCAGTTTTTGCCAGTTGGCCCTGTCACAGCCTTTTTTGTGACCATGAGAGGAAAACCAGGAGAATCACCAGAAGCCAATGTAAAGCTTGGACATTGAAGAAATACTGAATTAATCAACCCTGGAACTACCTACCTCCAGACTATTATGTGAGATAATAAGCCCCTATTGTTTAAGCCACTCTTAGCTAGATGTTCAGTCCCTTGCAGGCAAAAGATCCTAGTTGTTATTGATATACTTCTTTCCTGGCCTCCCTTCTACATTCTGCCTACTCTACAGGCCTTCTCCTGAACTCTACCACCTCCTGCAGGTTAATGTTCTGGAAAGTCTCACCTTTGGCCTCCTTCTCTTCTTATTCCATTTACTTTCTCTTCGAGATTTCTCTCCTCTGCTTGGATAATTTCACCTACATGTATTTATTTGCAGTTTACATAAATATTATTGAAGGACTAGTATGAGCCAGATCCTGTTCCATTTTCTATGATCTGGGAATTTGCTGATGAATAAGACCACTGGGGTCCCTGGACAAGAGAGGGGGGCAAAGGAGGAGGGGAGGGGAGAGGAGAAGTTGAGGTTGAGGATCTGTTCATGAGACCTACTGTACAACATAGTATCTATCATTAACAATTCAATATTGTACACTTAAAAATTCGTGAAGAGGATAGATCTCATGCTAAGTGTTCTTACCACAAAAAAGGAGGGGGGGGGGAGCAGAAGGAAACTTTTAGAGGTAATGGATATTTTATTGCCTTAATTGTGGTGATGGTTTCACAGGTGTATGCATATCTCCAAAATCAGCAAATTGTATACATTAAATATGTCCAGTTTTTTTTTGTATATCAATTATATCCCAATAAAGCTGTTTAAAAAATAAAAAAAATACAAAAAAAATGTTCTTTTTGTGAAGATGTTCAAGTTTTTTGCCTCTTTTTCTATGGGACTGTCTTTTTTATATTGATTCTAAGCAGTTTTTATTCTAAACATTACTCCTCTTTTTCTATTATCTAAGTTTGTATAGTATTGTATAGTTGTTTCTTGAAGATTTTGTAAAACTTCTGGTAAAGTTATCTGGACCTTAAATGCTCTTTGTAGGATGGCTTTTTATTTCTTCTTGAGTGAGTTTTTGGAAGTTATATTTTTCTAGAAATTCATTTATATTTTCAAATGCATTAGCTTAAAGTTTTCTGAAATATAAATTTAGGGCTAAAAATTCTCCTCTGTGTACAGCTTTGGTTGCACCCTATTAGTTTTTATACATAGTATCTTTTTTTAGGTGTGATTCTAAATATTTTCTAATTTCTATTATGATTTATTCTTTGACCCATGGGTTATTTAGAACCTTGTTTCTTACTTTTAACATATATTGATTTTTTTCTACTTATCTTTTTTTTAGTGATTTTTAACCTAATTGCATTTGTGGTCAGAAAACATGTTGTGTATGATTTTACTATTTTAAATTTGTTTAGACTTCCATTATGGCATAGGATACATCAATTTTTATAAATGATCCATCTGTTCTTAAAAAGAAACATATTCTTCACTTCTTGGATGTAATATATGTGACCATTAGATCAAATTTGTTAATATGTTGCTCACACTTTTCTCTCTCCTTATTGATTCTGTTGTTAACTAGTCCTGTTACTTAGTTACCTAGTTCTGTTGTTAACTACTTCTGTGACATCTCCCACTATGATTGTAAAGTTATTTCTCTTCACAGTTCTGTTGATTTTGCTTTATACATTTGAAGCTGTATTATTTGGAGCATACAACTTTAATACTGCTACATCATTCAAAGGCACTGAGCATGTTATCTTTATCTCTAGTGATTCTTTTTTGACTTAAAAGTCTATTTTTTAATAAATTAATACAGCTATTTCTTTGGTGAGAATTTGCCTGATTTATCTTTTTACATCCTTTTAATTCCAATCTCTTTATCATCTTCACTGCTTTTTAAATGATTCCATAATACTACTACCACAGTAATGTTCTAATTATAGTTTTAACTTCCAAAATAAGATTATTCACTTCTCATAAGAAACAAGAAACAGAACTATCATTTCTGGAATTATGGTTTGTGGTTTTGAATATCATTGGTTTGCCATGGTAAACACTGTTCTTTCTCTGACAACCAGTTCTTGTTTTTACTGAGCTCAGGGGCTCTGCTAGAAAAACATATATGGGTGGGTGGATGCCAGGGCAGGAAGAGGGAAGATGTGGCCAAGACAGGTAGAGGTGGGTAAGCAATGCTAAGTGTAGACTGGGTGTCATAAATCCAAATGTCTACAAGGGCCAAAAAGCTAATTTAGGCAATTACACAAGGCAGGGGAGAACTGTCTGATCTGGGGATCACTTGCCCTTCCAAAGGCAGCTATTTGTCATCCATCGATCCTTACCCTGTTCAGATGTTGCCAGATCTTTCTAGGAGAAACCTGAATCTAAATCTATTGAATTTGAAAATTTTGCAGCTAATTCATTTTTTAAATTTTATGCAAATCAAATAAATCATGTCTGTTATCTACATCTGCAAATCCTTGCTTCCCCTGGCAAATCCTGGAAGAGATTGCACTTAGGAGGAAGAGAACAAGTAGAGAAGGCCTTTCCCAGCCCTGCTTATCCTCCCAAATGGGTTAACCCACTCCTCTTTACAAAGAGAAATTCCTCCTGGGAAATGCAAACTTAATTCATGTTCTAGGTCTTCAGAAATGGGTTTTTGAGATCTTTGGCTTCGTTGACTGCCACAAGCAGCATGATATGCTGGTCATCCCTAGAGACAGAATTGGAAAATAGTGAGAAGCAAAAGTGGGGCTCACACATGAAGGGATACCAAAAAGTTGCTACCAAAACAAAATTCAAAACTTTGTCCAGGGCCCCTGTTAGCAGCCCTATGCCAATGTCCACATTTGAACTAGTCCAGTCTGAGAAATATGGAAAAAAGAAGGAAGGAAAAGACAAGACGTCCCCTCAAAAAAATATTATATATATATATATATATATATATATAGATATAGATATATATATATATATATACACACACACACACACACATATATACACATATACATATATAGGTATATGCAGGCGTATGCACATACAAAGTCCTTAATTCGTCTGCTCATTTGTCATTTCAAAATAATAAAATATTTGTTAAATATCTCCAGGGAACCATTGGAATCTACACCACCACCCAGAGGAGGTGCTTCGATGACTGGCTGAACAAGGTGCTCTTTACAAAAAAATAAAGAGAAAGAAAGAAAGAAAAAGACTGAGTCCCTACTACTTACAAATCACTTTTAGATGTTTTTATATACATTATTTTATGTAATACTTGAAACAAACCTGTGCAGTACTTCCATTTTATAGTGAGAAAACTGAAGCACAAAAGAGATAACTTACCAAGGTCACAGAGTTAATAAGTGTTAGGATTAAAAAACAGGATTCAAAACCAGGTCTCCTGTGTGGAAATCCTGTTTTCTACTCTATCACACCTTCTTTAGCTGACAATCAGGCGAGAATCTCAGCTCCAGCAGCCTGATTCCTAGATCAGCAAGACTTCTGATAAAGTGTGGGAGCTGGGAGGTGCCAGTGTTGAGGACTCAAAACTGTGAAATCAGACTTGAGTAGAGGGACTCAGTGTGTAGCAAAGGCAGGACCACTGGATGGTTGCAAGGAAATACTTAAGTCTGAGTTTTAAAACCCTTTGATTTCTCACCCTCCCCAAACCGAATCCCCCTTCCCTTCCCTCCACACAAACTTCTCCAAACATAAAAGACATTTTACTCCAGATTCAAAAAACTATTTTTCTATTTTTTTGATCTCCTTACAAACTCAATCAACTCATCACTTAGCAAATTTCAACTTTAGATGATACCATTTCACTACCCACCTTCATATATTTTTAGTATATTAAGATAGGTAAGTCAATGTGTATTGCCTCAGATAAAGAAAACATACTCCTTATATAGATTAGAACATTTTGAATAACAAAAACATTCTATCTATTTTCACCATAGTTTCACTTAACAAAATTGTTAGTTGTGCAAAAAAAACTCAGTGTTTTCTTTCAGATAAAAAATAGATAAAGAATAAGCAACAGAAAGTGGACAATTAAATTAATTCTCATTCTTTTCGATATGCACAATGTAAAATCTCCTAAGGAACTGTGATAAAAGAGATTTCACTGGAAAGGAAAATTCTTAATTCATTTGCCATCTCTCTGGTCAATTCTCAGATTGACACTTCAGAGCAAAGCCTGTCATAATTCTTCAGCATTTAACTTACCAAAGGTTTATTTTACAAATAAAAATTATACATGTGTAACCCACCTCCCAACTGAGTGAAATTTAACTTATTCTTGGTCTTTGTTAGATCCATTCCAAAGTGAACAGCTTCTCCCCTCTCAATCTGATCTCAGGCCCACCTGGCTCACAAATGCTTTGAATGTGAAAATTCATGAGAGCTTTGATAAAACATTTAAAAGAAAAACAATGTCTTATTTACATCAGTCAGTATCTACTGAGATACCCTGGACTGAATTATGGAAGGGAGGGAGAGCACATGAAAAGTGTAAACTCCTAGGTTTTGTCCATAAACAAAATTAATCTTTAAGTAAAGATTTCCTCTACCATTGACTCAAATCTATCTTTGAAGAGTTCGGTGGCGGGGGGGACCTTCAATATGGCAGAGGAGTAAGACGTGGAGATCACCTTCCTCCCCACAAATACATCAAAAATACATCTACATGTGGAGCAACGCTTACAGAACACCTACTGAACGCTGGCAGAAGACCTCAGACCTCCCAAAAGGCAAGAAACTCCCCACGTACCTGGGTAGGGCAAAAGAAAAAAGAAAAAACAGAGACAAAAGAATAGGGACGGGACTTGCCCTTCTGGGAGGGAGCTGTGAAGGAGGAAAACCTTCCATACATTAGGAAGCCCCTTCACTGGCGGAGGCGGGGGGAGGGGTGGGTAGGCTTCAGAGCCATGGAGGAGAGTGCAGCAAAGGGGTGCAGAGGGCAAAGTGGAGAGATTCCCGCATGCAGGATGGGTGGCGACCAGCATTCACCAGCCTGAGAAGCTCGTCTGCTCACCCGCCTGGCGGGTGGGGGCTGAGAGCTGAGGCTCGGGCTTCGGAGCTCGGATCCCAGGGAGAGTACTGGGGTTGGCTGCGTGAACACAACCTGAACGGGGCTAGTGCACCACAGCTAGCCAAGAGGGAGTCCGGGAAAAAGTCTGGAACTGCCTAAGAGGCAAGAGACCATTGTTTCCGGCTGCGCGAGGAGAGGGGATTCAGAGCACCGCCTAAATGAGCTCCAGAGACGGGTGCGAGCCACGGCTATCAGTGCAGACACCACAGATGGGCATAAAACACTAAGGCTGCTGCTGCCACCACCAAGAAGCCTGTGTGTGAGCACAGATCACTATCCACACCTCCCCTCCCGGGAGCCTGTGCAGCCTGCCAACGCCAGGGTCCCGTGATCCAGGGACAACTTCCCCAGGAGAACACATGGCGCACCTCAGGCTGTTGCAACGTCACACCAGCCTCTGCCGCCACAGGCTCGCCCCGCATTCCGTACCCCTCCCTCCCCAAGGCCTGAGTGAGCCAGAGCCCCCGAATCAGCTGCTACTTTAACCCCATCCTGTCCGGGCGGGGAACAGACGCCCTCAGGTGACCTAAACGCAGAGGCAGAGCCAAACCCAAAGGTGAACCCCAGTAGATGTGCGAACAAAGAAGAGAAAAGGAAATCTCTCCCAGCAGCCTCAGGAGCAGCGGATTAAATCTCCACAATCAACTTCATGTACCCTGCATCTATGAAATACCTGAATACACAGCAAATCATCCCAAAATTGAGGGGGTGGACTTTGGGAGCAACTGTAGACTTGGGGTTTGCTTTCTGCATCTAATTTGTTTCTGGTTTTATGTTTATATTAGTTTAGTATTTAGAGCTTATTATCCTTGGTAGATTTGTTTATTGATTTGGCTTCTCTCTTCTTCTTATATATATATATTTTTTCCCCTTTTTCTCTTTTTGTGAGTGTGTGTGTGTATGCTTCTTTATGTGATTTTGTCTGTAGAGCTTTGCTTTTACCACTTGTCCTATGGTTCTGCCTGTCCATTTTTGTTGTTGTATTTTTCAGCATAGTTTTTAGTGCTTGTTACCATTGGTGGATTTTTTTTTTTAGTTTGGTTGCTCTCTTCTTTCTTTCTTTCTTTTTTAAATTAATTTTAATATTTTATTTTTTATAATTTTTTTATATTTTATTTTAATAACTTTATTTTATTTTTATTTCTTTCTCTTTTTTTCCCCTTTTCTTCTGAGCTGTGTGGCTGACAGGGTCTTGGTGCTCTGGGTCGGTGTCAGGCCTGAGCCTCTGAGGGGGGAGAGCTGAGTTCAGGACATTCCTCCACCACAGACCTCCCAGCCCCACGTAATATCAAACGGCAAAAGCTCTCCAAGAGATCTCCATCTCAATGCTCAGACCCAGCTCCACTCAATGACCAGCAAGTTCCAGTGCTGGACACCCTATGCCAAACAATTAGCAAGACAGGAACACAACCCCACCCATTAGCAGAGAGGCTGACTAAAATCATAATAAGTTCACAGACACCCCAAAACACACCACCAGATGTGGTCCTGATCACCAGAAAGACAAGATCCAAATTCATCCAACAGAACACAGGCACCAGTCCCCTCCACCAGGAAGCCTACACAACTCACTGAACTAACCTTACTCACTGGGGCAGACACCAAAAACAATGAAAACTATGAATCTGCAGTCTGTAAAAAGGAGACTCCCAAAAAAGTAAGTTAAGCAAAATGAGAAGACAGAGAAATACAGAGCAGACGAAGGAGCAAGGTAAAAACTCACCAGACCAAACATATGAAGAGGAAATAGGCAGTCTACCTAAAAAAGAATTCAGAGTAATGATACTAAAGATGATCCAAAATCTTGGAAATAGAATGGAGAAAATACAAGAAATGTTTAACAAGGACCTAGAAGAAATAAAGAGCAAACAAACAATGATGAACAACACACCAAATGAAATTAAGAATTCTCTAGAAGTAATCAATAGCAGAATAACTGAGGCAGAAGAACGGATAAGTGACCTGGAAGATAAAATAGTGGAAATAACTACTGCAGAGCAGAATAGAGAAAAAAGAATGAAAAGAATTGAGGACAAAGACCTCTGGGACAACATTCAATAAACCAACATTTGAATTATAGGGGTCCCAGAAGACCAAGAGAAAAAACAAGGGACTGAGAAAATATTTGAAGAGACTAGAGTTGAAAACGTCCCTAACATGGGAAAGGAAATAGTCAATCAAGTCCAGGAAGCACAGAGAGTCCCATACAGGACAAATCCAAGGAGAAACACGCCAAGACACAGATTAATCAAACTATCAAGAATTAAATACAAAGAAAAAATATTAAAAGCAGCAAGGGAAAACCAACAAATAACATAAAAGGCAATCCCCATGAGGTTAACAGCTGATCTTTCAGCAGAAACTCTGCAAGCCAGAAGGGAGTGGCAGGACATATTTAAAGTGATGAAAGAGAAAAACCTACAACCAATATTACTCTGCCTAGCAAGGATCTCATTCAGATTTGACAGAGAAACTAAAATCTTTACAGACAAGCAAAGTTTAGAGTATTCAGCATCACCAAACCAGCTTCACAACAAATGCTAAAGGAACTTCTCTAGGCAGGAAACACAAGAGAAGGAAAAGACCTACAAAAACAAACCCAAAACAATTAAGAAAATGGTAAAAGGAACATATATATCGATAATTACCTTAAATATAAATGGATTAAATGCTCCAACCAAAAGACACACATTGGCTGAATGGATACAAAAACAAGACCCATATATATGCTGTCTACAAGAGACCCGCTTCAGACCTAGGGACACATACAGACTGAAAGTGAGGGAATGGAAAAAGATATTCCATGTAAACAGAAATCAAAAGAAAGCAGACGTAGGAATTCTCATATCAGACAAAATAGACTTTAAAATAAAAACTATTACAAGAGACAAAGAAGGACACTACATAATGATCAAGGGATCAATCCAAGAAGAAGATATAACAATTGTAAATATTTATGTACCCAACACAGGAGAACCTCAATACATAAGGCAAATGCTAACAGCCATAAAAGGGGAAATCGACAGTAACACAATCATAGTAGGGGGCTTTAACAACCCCCCTTCAGCAATACACAGATCAGCCAAAATGAAAATAAATAAGGAAACACAAGCTTTAAATGATACATTAAAAAAGATGGACTTAATTGATATTAATAGGGCATTCCATCCAAAAACAACAGAATAAACTTTCTTCTCAAGTGCTCATAGAATATTCTCCAGGACAGATCATATCTTGGGTCACAAATCAAGCCTCAGTAAATTTAAGAAAATTGAAATCATATCAAGTATCTTTTTCGACCACAACACTATGAGACTAGATATCAATTACAGTAAAAATCTGTAAAAAATACAAACACATGGAGGCTAAATAATACACTACTAAATAACCAAGAGATCACTGAAGAAATCAAAGAGGAAATAAAAAAAATACCTAGAAACAAATGACAATGAAAACACGACGACCCAAAACCTATGGGATGCAGCAAAAGCAGTTCTAAGAGGGAAGTTTAGAGCAATACAATCCTACCTTAAGAAACAAGAAACATCTCAAATAAACAACCTAAGCTTACACCTAAAGCAATTAGAGAAAGAAGAACAAAAAAATCCCCAAAGTTAGCAGAAGGAAAGAAATCATAAACATCAGATCAGAAATAAATGAAAAAGACATGAAGGAAAAAATTAAAAAGATCAATAAACTAAAAGATGGTCGTTTGAGAAGACAGACAAAAATTGATAAATGATTAGCCAGACTCATCATGAAAAAAAGGGAGAAGATTCAGATCAACAGAATTAGAAATGACAATAGAGAGGTAACAACTGACACTGCAGAAATACAAAGGATCATGAGAGATTACTACAAGCAACTATATGCCAATAAGATGGACAACCTGGAAGAAATGGACAAATTCTTAGAAAAGCAAAACCTTCCAAGACTGAACCAGGAAGAAATAGAAAATATAAACAGACCACTCACAAGCAATGAAATTGAAACTGTGATTAAAAATCTTCCAACAAACAAAAGCCCAGGACCAGATGGCTTCACAGGCAAATTCTATCAAACATTTAGTGAAAAGCTAACACCTATCCTTCTCACACTCTTCCAAAATATAGCAGAGGGAGGAACACTCCCAAGCTCATTCTACGAGGCCACCATCACCCTGATACCCAAACCAGACAAAGATGTCACAAAAGAAGAAAAACTACAGGCCAATATCACTGATGAACATAGGTGCACAAATCGTCAACAAAATACTAGCAAACAGAATCCAACAGCACACTAAAAGGATCATACACTATGATCAAGTGGTGTTTATGCCAGGAAGGCAAGGATTCTTCAATATATGCAAATCAATCAATGTGATAAACTATATTAACAAGCTGAAGAATAAAAACCTTATTATAATCTCAATAGATGCAGAAAAAGCTTTCGCCAAAATTCCACACCCATTTATGATAAAAACCCTCCAGAAAGTAGGCATAGAGGGAACTTACCTCCACATAATAAACGCCATATATGACAAACCCAAAGCCAACATCATTCTCAATGGTGAAAAACTGAAACCATTTCCACTAAGATCAGGAACAAGAAAAGTTTGCCCACTCTCACCACTATTATTCAACATAGTTTTGGAAGTTTTAGCCACAGCAATCAGAGAAGAAAAAGAAATAAAAGGAATCCAAATTGGAAAAGAAGAAGTAAAATTGTCACTATTTGCAGACGACATGATACTATACATAGAGAATCCTAAAGATGCTACCAGAAAACTGCTAGAGCTAATCAATGAATTTGGTAAAGTTGCAGGATACAAAATTAATGCACAAAAAGCTCTTGCATTCCTATACAGTAATGATGAAAAACCTGAAAGAGAAATTAAGGAAACACTCCCATTTACCATTGCAATAAAAAGAAAAAAATACCTAGGAATAAACCTACCTATGGAGACAAAAGACCTGTATGCAGAAAACTATAAGACACTGATGAAAGAAATGAAAGAGGATACAAACAGATGGAGAGATATACCATGTTCTTGGATTGGAAGAATCAACATTGTGAAAATGACTATACTACCCAAAGCAACCTACTGATTCAGTGCAATCCCTATCAAACTACCAATGGCATTTTTCACAGAAGTAGAACAAAAAATTTTACAGTTTGTATTGAAACACAAAAGACCCTGAGTAGCCAAAGCAACCTTGAGAAAGAAAAACGGAGCTGGAGGAATCAGGCTCCCAGACTTCAGACTCTACTACAAAGCTACAGTAATCAAGACAATATGGTACTGGCACAAAAACAGAAGTATAGATCAATGGAACAGGACAGAAAGCCCAGAGATAAACGCACACATATAGTCACCTTGTCTTTGGTAAAGGAGGCAAGAATATACAAGAGAAAAAGAGACAGCCTCTTCAATAATTGGTGCTGGGAAAACTGGACAGCTACATGTAAAAGAATTAAATTAGAACACTCCTTAACACCATACACAAAAATAAACTCAAAATGCATTAAAGACCTAAATGTAAGGCCAGACACTATCAAACTCTTAGAGGAAAACATAGGCAGAACACTCCATGACATAAATCACAGCAAGATCCTTTTTGACCCACCTCCTAGAGAAAGGAAAATAAACACAAAAATAAACAAATGGGACCAATGAAACTTAAAAGCTTTTGCACAGCAAAGGAAACCATACACAAGACGATAAGACAACCCTCAGAATGGGAGAAAATATTTGCAAATGAAGCAGCTGACAAAGGATTAATCTCCAAATATACAAGCAGCTCATGCAGCTCAATATCAAAAAACAAACAACCCAATCCAAAAATGGGTAGGAGACCTGAATCGCCATTCTCCAAAGAAGATATACAGATTGCCAACAAACACATGAAAGGATGCTCAACATCACTAATTATTAGAGAAATGCAAATCAAAACTACGATGAGATTATCACCTCACACCGGTCAGAATGACCATCATCAAAAAATCTCCAAACAATAAATGCTAGAGAGGGTGTGGAGAAAAGGGAAAACTCTTGCACTGTTGGTGGGAATGTAAATTGATACAGCCACTATGGAGAACAGTATGGAGGTTCCTTAAAAACTAAAAATGAACCACCATATGACCCATCAATCCCACTACTGGGCATATACCCTGAGAAAGCCATAATTCAAAAAGAGTCATGTACCAAAATGTTCATTGCAGCTCTATTTACAATAGCCAGGACATGGAAGCAACCTAAATGTCCATCGACAGATGAATGGATAAAGAAGATATGGCACATATAGACAATGGATGGAATATTACTCAGCCATAAAAAGAAACAAAATTGAGTTTTTTGTAGTGAGGTGGTTGGACCTAGAGACTGTTTTACAGGGTGAAGTAAGTCAGAAAGAGAAAAACAAGTACTGTATGCTTACACATACATATGTAATCTAAAAAAAAAAAAAAAAGTGGTTCTGAAGCACCTAGGGGCAGGAGAGGATAAAGACACAGAGGTAGAGAATGGACTTGAGGACACAGGAAGGGGGAATGGTAAGCTGGGATAAAGTGAGAGAGTGGCATGGACATATATACACTACCAATTGTAAAATAGATAGCTCGTGGGAAGCAGCCGCATAGCACAGGGAGATCAGCTCAGTACTCTGTGTACACCGAGAGGGGTGGGATAGGGAGGGTGGGAGAGAGACGCAAGAGGGAGGAGATATAGGGATATATGTATATGTATAGCTGATTCACTTTTTTATACAGCAGAAACTAACACACCATTGTAAAGCGGTTATACTCCAATAAAGATGTTAATTTTTTTAAAAAAGTGTTCACCCATTTCCAACAGGAAGGTACTTGGGAAAATAGAATCATTTACATTTAACTGAGAATTTACTTAACAATTTTGTCATAATATTAAGTCTTCAAAGAAATGCTCGCTTATTGATATCTTTTGGTAAACACATAGGCACACATGGCATGACTAAAATTCTTTGCAAAAGAAAGCCATTTCAGTTTTTCCAACCCTATTATAAAGTTTTGACTGTTCCCTTTAAGAAGTGGTTATTGTCACACAAGGGGGTCAATGATTATAGAAAGAATTATGTCTCCTGGTTTTTTAATAGGAGAATTCATGTAGTGCTTTTACAAAGAACATTTTTTAAATCTCCAGCAGTTTTTTTCATTCATAGCTCCAGGACCTTTGGCTAAAACCAAAAACCCATTAGCTTTTCTGAAACATTTCACTGGGCATCACATCTTATGTATAAATAGGCTCCCCTAAGGGCCCACATTATCCTCAGTGACACCTGTATTAGAGTGTCCCATAATTCATAAGCCGGCCCCAGTGCATCATGGTCATATCACAGCAGAGGAAGCAAAGTCTGACAGTACTCTGCTATTGACTAAACAGGACAAGGTCATCCTTGTTCTATTTTCTCCACTTCAGTCCAGAATCATAACAATCTGTAACTCATACCAATATCCATTCCATAGAGTATAATTCCAGTTCTAAGGTAGAACACTACTTTATACTGATAAAATACAGTGGGTCTATCCATCTCATGGAAACTGGAAAGGAAAGTAAAATGTTGAAATGGTAACATTCAATATATAGCAGAGACTATTCTCTCTCTTTCCTGGAATAACAAATCTTCTGGGTTACTTGTTCACAAATGTTTTGCCCCATGTTTGGGGATTTCTTTAGCAGATCAACTAATCCTGCAGCTCATCTACCCTACTGGTCTCTGCTTGCCCAAACAGAAAGGACTCAGTAGAATGAATGGATCCTAAATAAGATACCAAATGAAAAATATCAAGAAAATTAACTATTTCTAGAAAAAATACACTGACATTGACATACTAGAAAAAATAAGCTACCTGTCCAAAACCATGGGAGAGACTCTTATAGACTATATTAGTTTCCTATGACTGCTGTAACAAATTACCACAAACGTGGTGGTTTAAAACAACAGAAATTTATTCTCTCACAGTCCAGAGGCCAGGTGTCCAAAATCAGGTTCACTGAGCTGAAATTACGGTGTTGGCAGCTCCATACTCCCTCCAGAGGCTCTGGGGGAGAATCCTTTCCTTGCCTCTTCCAGCTTCTGGTGGCTGCAGCATTCCTTGGCTTATGGCCCCATCACTCCAACCTCTGCCTCCACAGTCTCATGACCTCTTCCTCTTCTGTCTGTGTTCCAATCTCCCTGTGCCTCTCTAATAAACACACTTGTGATGGCATTTAAGAACCACCCATAGAACCAAAAATCCTGATCTCAAAATCCTTAACTCTATCAACATCTGCAAAGACACTTTTTTCACAATTACAGGTTCCAGGAATTAGGAAGGAGATATCTCTTTTTTTCGGGGTGGTGATGGTATTTTTCAGTGTATCACACAGACCAAGACCACAGTTCAAAAATTTAAACAAAATTTAGACGAAGAAAATGGTAAAAAAAAAACACAAAACCCTGAGTTGTCCATAAGCCTCACACCATGTCCTTATGTCATGACTGTGTGATGTGTTCGGAGTGGTGTTCAGAGTCATGTTCAGGCCTCAGTCACAATGATGTTTGTGGATTAATGGATTATCTGTCTTTAGGCAGCCACTGACCAACTAAGAAACCAATTCCTCTAACATTTGTCTAATAACAGAGATCATTGTAATGGGAGAAGGCAATATCCTTACCTGATACTAAAGTAGGACCAAACCTGTTCTCTGATTATCCTTTAAGGTTTCTGATCAAAGTGTTTTAGCTTAAAAGTTATCTGGAGACCAACAGTTTTTTTAAACTGTTCACAGGATTTTGACACTGACACCGATAGTTTACAAATAGGGAGGAAGAGTTTATTTCAAAAAATGTCAGGTGAGGCTCTGGGAAAATATCAGGCCAGCTTCTGGGTCACTGGTGCTTAGCTTTCAGCTGCTAATGTATGTAAATGATCCCATCCAGGGGCCCAGCTGTTGTATGTTGAAATGTACTGATGAAACTAAATTGGGATTTTAGAGAACACAAATCAAATTGTAAGCAAAATGACTGAAATACACCAGCCCTCCTTTGAAGCATCATAGGCCAACCCAAGAAAAATGACTAATGGGTAATAATACACAGTCCTGACAGGAATCATAAGCTAGGAAGGAAGTCGCATGTAAAATAATAATAAAGAATATTAAATTGCCACCAGGCCCTGCTGGAGACAAATGAAAACGGAACAGATTTCTCACCACCAGTCACTTATTCAATCCCTTTGAAACTGTCCCCAGAATCTGCAGACAGAGAATGCTTTCACTCATATTCCATTTCTACTAGAAATGAATGTTTTCTCAGATCTGGAAAAGGCAGATAAGGGATAACCTTCTGAAAAGGAGGCCCTTAGAGGTAACCTCTGGCCAGTTCATCATCCTTCCTTGGGCAACGAGGTAAGAAAACAGGCTGCCTTTATCAGCTACTGGTAGAGAAAATTATGAACTTCCTCCAAGATATCCATAGTTTGATGGCTTTTCATTTCTTCTCTTATAACATCATTCTTTTTTTTTTAAAGTCTGCATCTTTATTTTTTATAGCATCATTCTTATATGTAGAATATGAAGTAATTTTTAATTGTCCATGTAACTTACATAATATTATTTTTACTTTAAGTGATTTCTTTCCTTCACAAGGTAATTAGAGTACTCTGCAAGTTTAAACCCAAAGCTCAGTCATTAGTCACTAGTAAGAAGTGAGCCCCCGCTGCCTGCTCGCTCCTTATATCAAATTATAAGCAAAACCCAGCCTGAAGCTCCTGGCCCACGTACCTCAGCGACAGCCCACACAGACCCCTGCAAAGGACAGGTGGCAAAACACCGCAACACAGGACAAGCAGCCCCTAATCTTAGATGGCAGCTTATTTCAGAGTATTGTTCTCGTCAGTCGCCCTGTTTGCTCCTCCTTGACTTTACTGGCCTGTTAGGACAGCAGTTCTCAGCCCTAGCTGCTCGTTAGAAATATTTGGGAAATGTCTGTCAACATACCTTAAGTCCAGAACCCACCCTGGTCTGAGATGGGGCCCAGGCATCAGCATTTTTCTTAATTCTCTAGGTGACTCTAATGTGTAAACAGGTTTGAGAACCATTGGTCCACCTTGCTAGCTTCTGTTCCTTTTTACCTTCCACTTCTTCCTGGACTTTCTTCCACACTCACCTACCCGGACCCACCATATTTACCCACTCCTTTTCATCTTTCTAGGGCCTCTTGACCTTCCTTTTTGCTGTCTGTTGCTCTCCTCCAGACTCGATACACAGCCTGGCATGACTTTCCGATCAATTCTTTTCCAGGTCCTGGCTTCTCCTGGCTTTTCCCAATGGAACACCCACCAAGGTTACAAAAATACCTTAGCAAGAGTCTAACTACACACCCACCATTTCCCTCCTTCACTTAAGCCCAGTTCAAATCTGACAATCCACATAACCTTTTCTTCTTGGAACTCAGCAACATTCAACACCTTGCTCTACATTTGGACCAAACGTCTTACCCTGGCCAGTCCCTTGTCCACCTAGCCATTCTCCTTTCTATCACAGGGCTTCTCAACTTCAGAACTATCACATGTAAGGCCAGATCATTCTTTGTTGTGGGAGGCTGCCCTGTATACTAACAGAATGTTTACCAGCATACCTGCTCTCTGCTCACTAGATGCCACTACTAGCACTCTTCCCCCAACCTGTAAAACAAAAATGTCTCAAGACATTACCAAATGATCCCTGGGGAGGGGGAAGAACTGCCCCCCCCCATCCCAAATCCTATTGAGAACCACTGCTCTGTCTGTATGTCTAATCCCCCAAACTACTTCAATAGAGTTGGTTCCTCTGCCATCTGGTATGTATTTCCTTCCCAGTTTCAATTTCACCCAAGTTTACAATCCATTACTCTGAAGCATCTACTTCCACCTGAGTTGACAACCTTCAGCTTTGATTCAGCTTCCCAAATGATGTCAGCTCCAAAGCAGCTAAAACAGATTCTCACATCTGTTACTCATCCTTAACCCTCCTGTTGCAGAGGAACAACTGTGACTTCTCCATTACATACCTTTGTTCCATAAAGACTGGCCTTATGCTATAAGCCCCTGTAAACACTAAATTAATTTATATAACAATGAGAATATTAATAGACAGAACATAGACCAAACCCTTTCTTAACATTAGAAATGCTAAGTTGGTTCCTGACTCTGAACACACTTACCTTCATTCCTCCCTTTGACTTGTGGAACAGGAATTATACTGTTCTTGCAAAGCCCTTTGAAATTCCAGATTGGGTGGAATTTCATTTCAATTCACTTTGAGTAAGAAGTCTTAATTATTTGAGCTAACGGAGAGGAATGAAGCACCAAAAATAGAAAATCCATGAAATACAAATTTAAGCACATACTGACACAAACACATATTCTCAAATTTTCAGAAATTAAAAGGTTACTAAAAGTTATTAGACTGGTTTTATTGTGTGACTCATAAATCATCCAAATGGAGAATTGCTAATATGTTTGAGAATTACATTACTGGCATAACACAGCCAGAGAAGTGACTTTCCATAGTTCTGCATCACAGTTGGAGGTGATTTTAATGTCAACCTTTTTGGTAGGGTTAAATAAAAATTTTTATTTGCTTTATAGCTTTCTATATTTTATATTATCTTTATTAAACCCATATTATATTTATTGTGATAAACTATACATAAAATTTACCATTTTGGGCTTCCCTGGTGGCGCAGTGGTTGAGAATCCGCCTGTCAATGCAGGGCACACGGGTTCGAGCCCTGGTCTGGGAAGATCCTACATGCCGCGGAGCAGCTGGGCCCATGAGCCACAACTACTGAGCCTGTGAGTCTGGAGCCTGTGCTCCGCAACAAGAGAGGCCGCAATGGTGAGAGGCCCGCGCACCGCGATGAAGAGTGGCCCCCGCTTGCCACAACTAGAGAAAGCCCTCGCACAGAGGCGAAGACCCAACACAGCCATAAATAATTAATTAATTAAAAAAAATTTACCATTTTAAGTGTACAATTCTGTGGCATTACATGTATTCATTGTTGTGCAGCCATAACCACCATCCATCTCCAGAACTTTTTCATCTTCTCCGACAACAGTTGTTTTTTTTTTAACATCTTTATTCAAGTATAATTGCTTTACAATGGTGTGTTAGTTTCTGCTTTATAACAAAGTGAATCAGTTATACATATACATATGTCCCCATATCTCTTCCCTCTTGCATCGCCCTCCCTCCCACCCTCCCTATCCCACCCCTCTAGGTGGTCACAAAGCACCGAGCTGATCTCCCTGTGCTATGCGGCTGCTTCCCACTAGCTAGCTATTTTATGTTTGGTAGTGTATATACCGACAACAGTTTTTAATAGATACTCCCTCCCTTCTGTCTACTAATAATCTGCTAAATGTCATTTTAAGTTAATTTCCTGTAGCTCTTATTGAAATAAATGTAAAGTCTACCAAAACAGTAGTTCAAAAAGTTGTTTTGAAGGACAGCATTTATATAGGTTTGTTAATTCAACTTTCTTATACAAAAAGAGAATTCTTGTCTTTCATAATCATGCTTCAAACATTCCCACTACTCAATGCCTGGCTAATCCTGTCCATCCTCCATCTTCCTGTCAACAGCCTGTACAAGCCCCAAAGGTTCTTTTCACCTGTTAGATCCAGAAACTAAAATAAAAGTAGTGATTTTCCTCACTTATCCCCAAATTGACTCAAACCTAGAATGAAACTATATGATGATAATAACATGAAGCTTTTTTGAGAATTCTTTTAAGACTCTGGGAGAAGAAGACTATGCATTACAGGGGAGAAATATAACAACAATATAAGGAAGTTTCACTGTTGTGAAACTTTGTCATAGTCAGTTTGGGCTGCTGTAACAAAAATACCATAGACTGGCTAGCTTAAACAACAAACATTTGCTTCTCACAGTTCTGGAGGCTGAGAAGTCCAAGATCAAGGAGCTGGCAGATTCGTTGTCTGATGAGGGGCTGCTATCTGGTTCTAGACACCTGCCTTCTCATGTGTCTTCACATGGTGGGAGAAATGAGGGGTCTCTCTGGGGTCTCTTTTTTTTAACTTTTTATTTTATATTGGAGTATAGTTGATTAACAATATTGTGTTAGTTTCAGGTGTACAGCAAAGCAATTCAGTTATACATATACATGTATCTATTCTTTTCCAAATTCTTTTCTCTGGGGTCTCTTTTATAAGGACACTAACCTCATTCATAACGGCTCCACCCTCATGACCTAATCACCTCCCAAAATCCCCACCATCAAACACCATCACATTAGGGGTTGGGATTTCAACATATGAATTTTGGGAGGACATAAACATTCTTAGCACTGTTGTTGCTTCTTGCTCACATTTAAAAGAAACCCTCTCAGATCCCGTGGATAAAACTTTGACCTGGGCTTCCCTGGTGGCGCAGTGGTTGAGAGTCTGCCTGCCAATGCAGGGGACACGGGTTCGAGCCCTGGTCTGGGAGGATCCCACATGCCGTGGAGCAACTAGGCCCGTGAGCCACAACTACTGAGCCTGCGAATCTGGAGCCTATGCCCCGCAACAAGAAAGGCTGCGACAGTGAAAGGCCCGTGCATTGCGATGAAGAGTGGCCCCCACTCGCCGCAACTGGAGAAAGCCCTCGCACAGAAACGAAGACTCAACACAGACAAAAATAAATTAATTAATTAATTAAAAAAAACAAACTTTGACCTTACAGCTGTGTTTCTGACATAAACTCATGGAGAGAATTTATACTTTGAATACACATGGTTCTGAGCAGAGAAAAAAAAACATATCTTCTATTGTAAGGTCAGAGCATCATTGTACAGGTCATTTATTTTTTAAAAGTCCTTGAAACTGTCATTTAAAAAACCCACAACTCTCACCAGCTGAACATTTGTAACAGTATACTCTAGCATTTCAGGGAAGTCAAATTTCTTTCCTACAACTCTTAAGAGGCACCTCTTGAAACTTTCCAGTTAAGATTTTCAAAACTGTGTGACAAATAACAGCCCTAGAGGAAAGCCCATAATATGGCTGTCAGTGAACTTAACTTCCATCATAAAATGGAAATGTCGTCAAGTATTTTGGGCTTTGGAGCAGCTGCCACCTAATAACTATTCAGAAACAAATGCTCAAATCAGTTTAGGTCTCATCATAATCTCTGTGACTTTCAAGTCAAAGAGAAGGATAGTCATTTTTATGTATTTATTTATGAAAACTACAGTTAGAAATTTCTCAAAAAAACACATATATATAGGTACACAGAGGGATAATTGATTCTTGGTAGTGTTACCAAAAAGGTAAAGGGCAATTTTAAGTTAGTTCTTTTTCTCCCTAATACATAAATTAACATAAGCATTCATTCATTTATTCAACAACTTTTTACAGATGATCTATTATGTGCTAGGCAGTATGGAGCCCTGAAACAAAAATAAAGAAATAAATGTTTTTTTTCCCCTCCTACGAATGGGCAGATAGAGGTCAAAGGTGAGTGAATATTAAGACCATGCCATAAAGTAGAAGCAAGCAACCCAAGTCACCAGGAAATCTAAAATCCTAGTTTCATTTCCCTTACATTCCTCTCACTCTAACCTGTGACTTTTATTCAATGCTTTCCAAAGAAGAAAGATAAAGGCTAAACAAGAAGATATTTCTACTGCCCTTTCCTTTTATGTACAGAAATGAGGGCTTGTTCTTACCTTGGATTCTTTCTCACCCGCTCAGAAAGTAACAGAATGAATTAATGAGGAATAATTTGTAAATAATTTGGGAAATTTTTGTCAGCTACTATAACAAAAGAGAAGCCCAAAATTTTAGAATCTGCCATTACTGTGCTTCATCTTTTCCACTTTGAAAAACCAGGTGGGTGGGAAGGGGGGGCAACATGCACAGGGTATCATTCTTAGTAGCTATTAAATGTATCAATATTTTTTAAACTGTAGGGGGGAAGTGCAAACATGCAAAGTGTGTAAGGCCTAACATGGCTAAGTTTTCTGTGATTTTTGGTAGTTCCAGAGGTAAAGGCCCTTTAACGGGACTGTTCACCATTTTGCTCTCTGTTATTGAAGGTAAGGAAAACACACCTGAAAGGATATGCCTGTGTCTCAAATATATTAGGCGCTCAATTAATGATTGTTGAAAGTTGAACAGATGAGTTGGTATTTCAGCATTCTTGATGCATTACAGCAGGTGCTTGATAAACTACCTACTAAATAAATAATTTGTTATGTCTCTCTCAACACTCCTTAATATGTCTCTTGATGATGAGATCTAGGGATGAGCAGAAGAAAAGAGTTTCTCATTCAAACACGGTGTTCCCAATATTATTGCAACCGAATCTCATGTAAAATTGCATGACCTGAGAGGTTTGAAGGGAGAAGAAAGGTGAACAAAACCTTATCCCACCCCTGCAGCCAGGTGCTCTGCATGTGACTTAATGTACATAAACCTTACCCCATAAACAGCTGCCTAACTAGCTTCTAACTTGCTATGCCCACCAAACACATCCCCCACAGAGCCTCAAGGGGTCTTTGCAAAAAGGAATCCTCTGATTATTTCACACTTTGCTTAAAATTCTTCATCCCTAAGAACTAATGTCCAAATCCTTCAACATGGTATATGAGGCTCTCATTGCCCCTTCAGCTGTTTTTTGTTTGGTTGGTTGGCTTTTTCAGGTTTTTTTTGGCTGTGGGTTTTTTTTTGGGGCAGGGGGCTTTTTTTCCTATGAGTTTCTGGTTCTTACTATCTCCAGGTCTTTCCTCATTAAGTTGGCCTGTGCTTAGAAGGCACCTCCACTTCCTCTTCTTTACCTTTAAGCCTCAGTTCTGGCATCTCCTCCTCTAGCAAGCCCATGGCAGGAGTTAGATATCCCCCTTTCTCACTCCTATAATTACTCAGACTATCCCAGCACTGCACTTCCTACTTATTTTGTCATTATTCATTCAGCCCCCTTACTAATTCTCAGTGCTTACTCATTCGTGTGTCTATATCAGACTGGCACAGTCCAGCACATAGTAGGTACTCAAGAGATTTTGAATGAATGAGTGACTGAGTGGTTGTACATGGAGAAATGTTGCAGGAGCCAAGTTAAGAGCTAATGGCTTAAAGTGGCCCTTGATACCTCTTTTTTACTTAGCCCCTATAGGCCACTCTTATCTGCGAGTAGAAGGAGAGGTGTTTTCTGGCTCCAAAGGAGCATTGGCCTTGAAACTCATTTTGTGAGCAGAGAAAAGCGGAGAACTTGAGAGACCAATATTTCCCATAAAATATCCATCAAATACAAGCCCAGCAGATACCAGCAGTTTTCAACCCCATCACCACCATCCCCATCACCAAGTTCTTAACAGCAAATGAAGGTGAACTCCTCCCTGGAATTCTACAAGTTCAGCATATCTTTAATGTTTAGGACTTCTGTCTTTTAAATTCATGTAAATTTATCATTCTTTCTGTAAGATGGAACTGATCTTTGTAAATCAGTTACCAGTGAAATGACTTAATTCCCCAACTCATACATCCACACCTCAATTAGCCAAACTGATGTTCCAGGAAGGTGTCCCATATTTATTTTATAGCTTCCCATCCTTTTCCAACTCCTCCAAGAGGTGCCTCGTTAAGAAATATGGGATACGTTGTAGTTCCTCTTCCGTACTACCTTCTTACAAACCAAGCATCAGCCATAATTAACGAAAAAAAAAAAAACTAGAATAAAAACAAAGGGGGGAGGACCTTCGGAAATAGAAAAAAGGGGGATACTGGTTCAAGATGGCAGAGTAGAAGGACGAGCGCTCACTCCCTCCTGTGAGAGCACCAGAATCACAACTAACTGCTGAACAATCATCGACAGGAAGACACTGGAGCTCACCAAAAAACATACCCTACATCCAAAGACAAAGGAGAAGCCACAATGAGACGGTAGGAGGGGCGCAATCACAATAAAATCAAATCCCATAACTGCTGGGTGGGTGACTCACAAACTGGAGAACACTTATACCACAGAAGTCCACCCACTGGAGTGAAGGTTCTGAGCCCCATGTCAGGCTTCCCAACCTGGGGGTCCGGCAAGGCGAGGAGGAATTCCTAGAGAATCAGACTTTGAAGGCTGGCGGGATTTGATTACAGGACTTCGACAGGACTGGGGGAAACAGAGACTCCACTCCTGGAAGGCACACACAAAATAGTGTGTGCATCGGGACCCAGGGGAAGGAGCAGTGACCCCATAGGAGACTGAACCAGACCTACCTGCTAGTGTTGGAGGGTCTCCTGCAGAGGCAGGGGGTAGCTGGGGCTCACCGTGAGGACAAGGACACTGGCAGCAGAAGTTCTGGGAAGTACACCTTGGCGTGAGCGCTCCCAGAGTCTGCCATTAGAGCAGACTACCAAAGAGCCCAGGTAGGCTCAAGTGTTGGCTCGCCTCAGGCCAAACAACCAACAGGGAGGGAGCCCAGCCCCACCCATCAGCAGACAAGCGGATTAAAGTTTTACTGAGCTCAGCACACCAGAGCAACAGCCAGCTATACCCACTACAAGTCCCTCCCATCAGGAAACTTGCACAAGCCTCTTATATAGCCTCATCTACCAGAGGGCAGACAGCAGAAGCAAGAAGAACACAATCCTGCAGCCTGTGGAACAAAAACCACATTCACAGAAAGACAGACAAGATGAAAAGGCAGAGGCCTATGTACCAGATGAAGGAACAAGATAAAACCTCAGAAAAACAACTAGATGAAGTGGAGATAGGCAACCTTCCAGAGAAAGAATTCAGAATAATGATAGTAAAGATTATCCAGAACCTTGGAAAAAGAATGGAGGCAAAGATTGAGAAGATGCAAGAAATGTTTAACAAAGACTTAGAAGAATTAAAGAACAAACAGAGATGAACAATACAATAACTGAAATGAAAAATACACTAGAAGGAATCAATAGCAGAATAACTGAGGCAGAAGAACGGATAAGTGACCTGGAAGACAGAATGGTGGAATTCACTGCTGTGGAACAGACTAAAGAAAAAAGAATGAAAAGAAATGAAGACAGCCTAAGAGACCTCTGGGACAACATTAAACGCAAAAACATTCGCATTATAGAGGTCCCAGAAGAAGAAGAGAGAGAGAAGGGACCCGAGAAAATATTTGAAGAGATTATAGTCAAAAACTTCCCTAACATGGGAAAGGAAATAGCCACCCAAGTCCAGGAAGCACAGAGAGTCCTATACAGGACCAACACAAGTAGAAACAGGCTGAGACACATAGTAATCAAACTAGCAAAAATTAAAGACAACGAAAAAATACTGAAAGCAGCAAGGGAAAAATGAAAAATAACATACAAGGGAACTCCCATAAGGTTAACAGCTGATTTCACAGCAGAAACTCTACAAGCCAGAAGGGAGTGGCATGACATATTGAAAGTGATGAAGGGGAAGAACCTACAACCAAGATTACTCTACCCAGCAAGATTCTCATTCACATTTGATGCAGAAATCAAAAGCTTTACAGACAAGCAAAAGCTAAGAGAATTCAGAACCACCAAACCAGCTCTACAACAAATACTAAAGGAACTTCTCTAAGTGGGAAACACAAGAGAAGAAAAGGACCTACAAAAACAAACCCAAAACAATTAAGAAAACGGTAACAGGAACACACATATTGATAATTACCTTAAACATGAATGGATTAAATGTTCCAACCAAAAGACACAGGCTCACTGAATGGATGCAAAAACAAGATCCATATATATGCTGTCTACAAGAGACCCACTTCAGACCTAGGGACACATACAGACTGAAGGTGAGGGGATGGAAAAAGATATTCCATGCAAATGGAAATCAAAAGAAAGCTGGAATAGCAATTCTCATATCAGATAAAATAGACTTTAAAATAAAGAATGTTACAAGAGACAAGGAAGGACACTACATAATGATCAAGGGACCAATCCAAGAAGAAGATATAGCAATTATAAATATATATGCACCCAACATAGGAGCACCTCAATACATAAGGCAACTGCTAACAGCTGTAAAAGAGGAAATCAACAGTAACACAATAATAGTGGGGGACTTTAACACCTCACTTACACCAATGGAAAGATCATCCAAACAGAACGTTAATAAAGAAACACAAGCTTTAAATGACACAATAGATCAGATAGATTTAACTGATATTTATAGGACATTCCATCCCAAAACAGCAGATTACACTTTCTTCTCAAGTGCGCACAGAACATTCTCCAGGATAGATCACATCTTGGGTCACCAATCAAGCCTCAGTAAATTTAAGAAAATTGAAATCATATCAAGCATCTTTTCTGACCACAACGCTATGAGATTAGAAATCAATTACAGGGAAAAAAACATAAAAAACACAAACACATGGAGGCTAAACAATACATTACTAAATAACCAAGAGATCACTGAAGAAATCAAAGAGGAAATAAAAAAATACTTAGAAACAAATGACAATGAAAACACGATGATCCAAAACCTATGGGATGCAGCAAAAGCAGTTCTAAGAGGGAAGTTTAGAGTAATACAATCCTACCTCAAGAAACAACAAACATCTCAAATAAACAACCTAACCTTACACCTAAAGGAACTAGAGAAGGAAGAACAAACAAAACCCAAAGTTAGTAGAAGGAAAGAAATCATAAAGATCAGAGCAGAAATAAATGAAATAGAAACAAAGTAGACAATACCAAAGATCAATAAAACTAATAGCTGGTTCTTTGAGAAGATAAACGAAATTGATAAACCATTAGCCAGACTCATCAAGAAAAAGAGGGAGAGGACTCAAATCAATAAAATTAGAAATGAAAAAGAAGAAATACAACAGACACTGCAGACATACAAAGCATCCGAAGAGACTACTACAAGCAACTCTATGACAGTGAAATGGACAACCTGGAAGAAATGGACAAATTCTTAGAAAGGTATAACCTTCCAAGACTGAACCAGGAAGAAATAGAAAACATGAACAGACCAATCACAAGTAATGAAATTGAAACTGTGATTAAAAATCTTCCAACAAACAAAAGTCCTGGACCAGATGGATTCACAGGTGAATTCTATCAAACATTTAGAAAAGAGCTAACACCCATCCTTCTCAAACTCTTCCAAAAAATTTCAGAGGAAAGAAACTCCCAAACTCATTCTATGAGGCCACCCATCACCCTGATACCAAAACCAGACAAAGATACTACAAAAAAAGAAAATTACAGACCAACATCACTGATGAATATAGATGCAAAAATTCTCAACAAAATACTAGCAAACAGAATTCAACAACACATTAAAAGGATCATACACCACAATCACGTGGGATTTATCCCAGGGATGCAAGGATTCTTCAATATATGAAAATTAATCAATGTGATACACCATAGTAACAAATTGAAGAATAAAAACCATATGATCATCTCAATAGATGCAGAAAAAGCTTCTGACAAAATTCAACACCCATTTATGTTAAAAACTCTCCAGAGAATGCGCATAGAGGGAACCTACCTCAACATAGTAAAGGCCACATACGACAAACTCACAGCAAACATCATTTTCAATGGTGAGAAGCTGAAAGCATTTCCTCTAAGATCAGGAAGAAGACAAGGATGTCCACTCTTGCCATTATTATTCAACATGGTTTTGGAAGTCCTAGCCACGGCAATCAGAGAAGAAAAAGAAAAAAAAGGAATACAAATTGGAAAAGAAGTAAAACTGTCACTGTTTGCAGATGACATGATACTATACATACATAATCCTAAAGATGCCACCAGAAAACCACTAGAGCTAATCAATGAATTTGGTAAAGTTGAAGGGTACAAAATTAATGCACAGAAATCTAATGCATTCCTATACCCTAACAACGAAAGATCTGAAAGAGAAATTAAGGAAACACTCCCATTCACCACTGCAACAAAAAGAATAAAATACCTAGGAATAAACCTACCTAAGGGGGTAAAAGACCTGTATTCAGAAAATTATAAGACACTGATTAAAGAAATCAAAGATGACACAAACAGATGGAGAGATATACCATGTTCTTTGATTGGAAGAATCAATATTGTGAAAATGACTATATTACCCAAAAAAATCTACCGATTCAATGCTATCCCTATCAAATTACCAATGGCATTCTTTTACAGAACTAGAACAAAGTATCTTAAAATTTGTTTGGAGACACAAAAGACCCAGAATAGCCAAAGCAATCTTGAGGGAAAAAAACGGAGCTGGAGGAATCAGACCCCCTGACTTCAGACTATACTACAAAGCTACAGTAATCAAGACAATATGGTACTGGCACAAAAACAGAAACACAGATCAATGGAACATGATAGAAAGCCCAGAGATAAACCCACACACCTATGGTCAACTAATCTATGACAAAGGAGGCAAGGCTATACAATGGAGAAAAGACAGTTTCTTCAATAAGTGGTGCTAGGAAAACTGGACAGCTACATGTAAAAGAATGAAATTAGAACACTCCCTAACACCATACACAAAAATAAACTCAAAATGGATTAAAGACCTAAATGTAAGACCAGACACTATAAAACTCTCTTAGAGGAAATCATAGGAAGAACACCCTTTGACATAAATCACAGCAAGATCTTTTTTGATCCACCTCCTAGAGTAATGGAAATAAAAACAAAAATAAACAAATGGGACCTAATGAAACTTAAAAGCACAGCAACGGAAACTATAAACAAGACAGAAAGACAACCCTCAGAATGGCAGAAAATATTTGCAAACGAATCAATGGACAAGGATTAATCTCCAAAATATATAAACAGTTCATGCAGCTCAATATTAAAAAAACAAACAACCCAATTAAAAAATGGGCAGAAGACCTAAATAGACATTTCTCCAAAGAAGACATACAGATGGCCAAGAGGCACATGAAAAGCTGCTCAACATCACTAATTAATTATTAGAGAAATGCAAATCAAAACTACAATGAGGTACCACCTTACACCAGTTAGAATGGGCATCATTAGAAAATCTACAAACAACAAATGCTGGAGAGGGTGTGGAGGAAAGGGAACCCTCTTGCTCTGTTGGTGGAAATGTAAATCAATACAGCCACTATGGAAAACAGTATGGAGGTTCCTTAAAAAACTAAAAATAGAATTACCATATGACCCAGCAATCCCACTACTGGGCATATACCCTGAGAAAACCATACTTCAAAAAGAGTCATGTACCACAATGTTCATTGCAGCTCTATTTACAATAGCCAGGACATGGAAGCAACCTAAGTGTCCATCATTGGATGAATGGATAAAGAAGATGTGGCACATATATACAATGGAATATTGCTCAGCCATAAAAAGAAATGAAATGGAGTTATTTGTAGTGAGGTGGATGGAGTTAGAGTCAGTCATACAGAGGGAAGTAAGTCAGAAAGAAAAAAACAAATACCGTATGCTAACACATGTATATGGAATCTAAGGAAAAAAAAAAAAAAAAGGTCATGAAGAACCTAGTGGCAAGACGGGAATAAAGACATAGACCTACTAGAGAATGGACTTGAGGATATGGGGAGGGGGAAGGGTAAGATGTGACAAAGTGAGAGAGTGGCATGGACATATATACACTACCAAACGTAAAATAGATAGCTAGTGGGAAGCAACCGCATAGCACAGGGAGATCAGCTCTGTGCTTTGTGACCACCTAGAGGGGTGGGATAGGGAGGGTGGGAGGAAGGGAGATGCAAGAGGGAAGAGATATGGGAACATATGTATACATATAACTGATTCACTTTGTTATAAAGCAGAAACTAACACACCATTGTAAAGCAATTATACTCCAATAAAGATGTTAAAAAAAAAATCAAAAAAAAAAAAGTGTGTGTGTTTTGAGTGTGTGTGTGTGTGTGAGGGGGGCTTTTCCTTAATATGAAAGCTATGCAAAACTTCACACTTGTATACCTAATGATTCTAGAGTTATTTCACACCACCATCATCCACAATCCCTTGAGAGCTTCCAATGAATCCTATTATTTCCATAGTCCTTAAAGAAGAAAAAAGTACCTCCAGGGGCTTTCTCTCTTGGCATCACTTCATACAAAAAACTCAGATATATTTGCATTTATGTAAAAAGATATTCAATACAGCACTCTTTGAAGCAGAAATTTTTTTAAAAAACCTGGAAATTTAAATGCCCATCAAAAAAAGACTGGTAAAATAAATGACAGCACATCTAGACAGTGGCATTTCATGCACAGTATCATGTAGCCATCAAATAAGATGAGGTAGATAGATCATTGTTACGTGTACAAGCATGCATTGCAAGAGCTCCAGGATAAGTGGTTAAGAGAAGAAAGCAAGGCAAGGAATAGGCATAAATTCTACTGAATACAAAAAAAGAGGGGAATTATTTATGTATTCATTCATTCATATATTCATTCATTTATATGTAATGTCTCTGTAAAGATGCACTAGTGATTATCCCTGGGAAAAACTAGGGGTTACTGGAGGGTGGAGATATACTTTTTACGATACACACTCTTATATTGCTTAAATTTTTCACCATAAACTTTTCAAAAACTAAAACAAAAGCTATCTGGAGGAAGTAAAGGTAAAAGCAGAGAGGAAGGGCAAAGCCTGCCTCACTGCCTACCTGACTCACTGCTTCCTGGGCCACAGTCCAGCAGCCCGGGGCTGGTGTGACGGGCTCCAACTTCTGTGATTTTTCATCCTGGGAGGCACTATGCTTTCTTTCGAGAGGGGGGACATCAGTGACTGAGGATGGTTCAGGAAAGAGCCCCTATATCCGAAATGCAGAGCCTCTCCCCACATTCTTTAGAATTTTATCTTCATGCATTATACTTTTGATTAAGGCCCATCTCACAGCGTCTACTTCCTTTTCCCCACAAACTTTAAGAGGTCATCTCTACCTACATCCCCCATGTTCAAAGTAATTCACATCTGTTGCCAAGACTGTGGTCAAAGAAAATGTTTGTGAAGGACTTTTCCTCCACATGGAGGACCAAACCACCTTGACAACAGGGGTTTTTGACAGTAAACTCTGGGGAAAAGGCCCATTCATTCCTGGCCCAGCCGGCCAATTACCCAGTGAGGAGTCCTTCTGACGCCATTAGCCCTACAACAATTTAGGAAGCATTCCCAGTGTTCAGAGAACCCCTTAAATGAAATTAGACCAGTATTTGAGCCAATCCATATCAAAGAGCCAAAAGGAATAATTAAAGTGTGAATGTTTTATTCTTTAGTGTTTAATAGAAGAATACATCACAAGTCACATAATCAATGATTCATTACTTCACACACAGGGAGGAAAACAATATTGAGTATTTCTGTTATACAACTGGTTGTGAACACAGAGAACCAAAGTCTCTAGAGCATTTAGATGGCTGAAGAAATTCTCACTGAAAGTTTGGGCACGTCTGAAAAAACTTCCTCGGTTTTTAAAATATAAAAGGATTTTTTTTTTTCTTGGCTTTCTGTTTCATTAGAAAGCCTGATAATTGTATAATGATTTTTTCCCTTTCTCCTTCAATTTTGAGAATATGGCTCAGTGATATGTATCACTTAGCATATAACATTTTCAACAATTTCATAATCCCAGATAACTCTGTGGGAATCTTACATTGTTTCTCAGGTAAGAGTTTTTCAGATGCCCAGAAAAATTTAAATAATGTATAATTTGCATCTTCAAAATTAATATCCACAATGGATGTTTTAACCTTTGTCATTAAATGTCACAAATGCTGTTTGAGTGGTCATAAATGAATTGTCATTTGTATTCAATATTAATAGCAAAATTCACCTGCCTATAAAGTCACAAAGACAGTTGTATAATAGTTTACATGACAATTAATGTTCACATACCTCAAAACACATTTAGAATTAAAAAAAAAAAAAACCTGGGAAAAAAAATCACAAAATGTATAAGGTGACAAGAATTCTTGGTCAACTAGTTCAGCTTCCTACCACACGAGTTTATACTCTAATGTAAATATTCTGGTTGAATTTCTTCCATCTTAGTTTCAAGGGCCCCAGTAGAGAACAGAAGTCTTCAAACATTAATACTTTTAGATGTTTATCATCCAAAATTGTGACAAAGAAAAGTTAACTTCAACATAGCATGTTTCTGGCTCTAGGAAAGCCTATTTTAGGTACTATAGCCACTGGAAACACAAGACTTATTTATTTCTCAAGAGATAGATTTAGGTCATCTAAGAAAACTAATTCAGTTTTTAAATGAGTTATAATAAGGAAAAACAGAAAAAAATTCCAAAGGATTTACTCTAGTAGGTTTACAATAAAAATATTCAGTTTACAATTTTAGAAATTTAAGTCAACTGAGTATTTATGATTTAGATTATAAAAAAAAATTCTTAAGGAATTCAATGCCTCCAGTCAATACTGTTCTAAATGCCTGCACTATCATTTATCACTTTTCATGTGGAGTACAAAAATGTTTTTGAATATTAGATTAGAATTTACCATAATTTAAAAAGTAAAAAATTATCAAAGCCTCAACTTACATGGCTTTAATGTAATAATAACATTCCATGGAAAATTCCAGTAAAAATTGTAATATGTTATGAGCATGCCAGTTGCCTATTTTGTCTGAGAATTCACAGATTATGCATTTCCCCAGAAAAGCAACAGGCTCCATATATATATGGATCTGGTTTGAAAGAGAAGACAATTTTGTCTAGTATTATAAATTATCACTTTGCTATCAATACAAAAACCAAATAAAACACAAGAATAAAAATCGTGCTGAAAGGGATAAAATGTAAGTCCCACACATTCAAGGAATATTTTCCACAACACACAATTTGAAAAATTAAAACAAACATGGTTCATAGTCTACATGTTTTAAAAAACAGACAATATGTCAAACACTTGGTGCAAAAGCATTGAACACGGTACCTGTTTTTTTAACCACCACTGTCAACCATTCTTTTTTAAAAAGTTAAATTTGTTATTAAAATCTAATGTCACTCAGTTGTATTTATGAACCAAATGGTAATTAGAGCCATGACATATGTAAATGCATGCTACACTGAGTCAGATTAATGCAGTTATAATTTCTGAATAATTTATGACACTCTCCCAGGTTACTGAATGTCTTTGGAGAGCTTACTCAAATGGACGCTCAATATCTCTTCCAAGCTCACAGATGACAACCAACACTCCAGCCCACTTTGTAGACCACTAAGGGTCCTTCTGTGGCTCAGAGCACATGGTGAATACGGGACCCAAAAGTGCAGAGGCCAAGTCATCTTATCTCAGTTATAGTATCCACCCAATGTAAAAATGAGATTCCTACCCAGCCTTTACTTTGGGCTAAGGTAGAATTTTTCATGTATCAACTTCCAACTTTAGAGGGGATAGTCATCATAGAAAAAAAGGTTGGTTTACCATCTCTAACCATTCAATTCCCAGTCTTTCAGATAATGACAGGGGTTAGGGAGTACTGCAGGGCAGCAAGGATGTGTGGAGGAGTGAGATGTGGACGAACAAAGCTGTGAAACTGTTCAACTCAAAGTTTTACAAGATAAAACTTTTAAGACTTGGGTGGCAGAGACAAAACTTGAGCAATTTCCCGTGACTCCTGGAGTTGAGCAGATTTAACAAGGCAAATCAGAATCTCGGAGTCTTGCCATACGTCAGTGGCTTTGATCTGTCCCAAGATGTTCTCAATTATGTGCTTTTTGTTGCACAGTCTAACAGAATACCACATAGGGTGCAGAAATCTCTGTGACACTTACCTTCGGCCAGTGAGTGACATTCCTAAATCATTTCAGGCTTGAAACAGGGCTAGGTTCTGATGTGTTACCTAGTCCGAGAACACACCCAACACATAAGCAAATGTGACTTCCTGAATGTTTCTGCTTCCCTTACAATTATGGTCTTTGTAATTGTAAAGCTAACTTTACTTTTCTAAAAAGGCACCTCCAACAAAAGACCTCAAAACTTTCTCTTCCCCAATAAAAAAAAAAAAAGAATTGGTGGATTAAAAATACAGGTACTGTGGTTTATGCAGACAGTTAATTGACATATTAGTATACAACTAATATCCAAGCAAAAAGTATGGAGCAAACTCAGCTTTATAACTATGTATTTTTTTTCTAACCCAATTTCCCCATAGACAAGGATATAAGAAACTCATTGAAACATGTTGCTTCAGTATATACACCATCTGATGCAAGTTACTGGGGGTAAATACAGGAACGTTTATAGCATTAGTAAATTAATTAAAAAACTAAATGATTCATGTAAAATGTTTATATATGGTATATACAGATTGGATCACATGAGTCTAAGAATAAAACTGTTCCAATTCTTAACATCTGTTATGGACATATAGTAAGATACAGTACAAGATTCATTTTTAAAAAGAAGAAAAAAAATAGCGCTAATTTAAACACTGAAAACGACTCTTACAAAATCTTTTAAAAACCTACTTCAAGAGAATGATGCTGAAACAAATGAAAAAGGACAGGCTTCTCCGTCATCACAGAATATCCAAAGGAGCCTCACAGCATGAAAGACGATTCATCTCCCTTCACTTACAGTGTAGATACGATATACAGTGGGGATTTATTCCATGTTAGAGTAAAGGTATAAGGCAACCAGGTCTCCTTCTGTTTCAGTTGCATTTACATGGAACACCATTTTATTGCTCAGCTCACTTTTAAGCACTTATTTGCCTTCATTTAAAAATATTCCACTTTACAGCTATCTACAGATGGCAGCCCTTGGCACTTCTATTCTCTGCAGCTCTGTCATTCGAAAGATTCCACCTTAACTTCAAACAACCTGCATCGAAGTGGCATTTTTCAGGTTTGCCCAGAAGTCAAAATTGGCTGGGCTTGCAGACAGTAAGGATTTTTAATAAGAGAACTTAAGTCTAAGTAACCCAAATCAACATATTTTGTTCAAGGAAATAGATTTTAAAATCAGGACTTATAATCAACAAGAAAATAAAGTTCAAAAACTAAAACCCTACTGGGTAACTCTTTGGTTAGGTTATATAAGTATCAGCAAAACAGTTAGTTCAATAAACTGCCAGGTAAGAGTAGATCTGTGATTCACCTTTACAAAATGCTTCGCATGTTTTTGTGTGCTATTTTGTTAATGTGCATGTACTCAGACGGACGGTACAAACTTCCAACTTTCAAATAATAAATGAGTATGTCCTCTCCTCCCTTCCCACCCCTCCTACCCTCCTTCCTCCCTCCCCACCCCACCCCCCAAGGCTTAAGAGCTAAGGTCCTACTGACAGTCACTGCAATAATACAGGTTTTCTTAATACCCACGACGTGCATTACTACCCAGCTCCGTTTACAGTCACAGCCAGGTGACCTCCTGCAATGCTCGGCGACCTGAGCCGTCATTCTCTCTTTCCCCCTCTTGTCAATAACGGCTGCCATGCCAAGCAGTCGAACCAAGGGCTTCTGGCGGTGAGCCCAGGAGAAAGGGTGCCTCTTCAGGCAGGAGGGGAACTTTCTACAAGTTTAAACCACAGGCGAAGACCTTTAAATTTGCACGGAAACCAAACGCTCCTTCATTATGCCATCACCAGATTCTTCTCCTACTTCTACCTGTAACTTTTCAAAACTTTATTCATTTATAGTCCCTGAACAGCCTCCGCGGGATCCTAATTCCAGCTCTGGAGTCTTCCATTCAGCCTTCTAAAACTTCACCTTTAAAGAGGGTCAAAAGACTGCGTAATAAATGACCTTTCAAAACTATTCGCAGACACTGCTACCAATTCTATCTCTTAAACCGCGAATGAGTCATCAGGGCTTGAGAAGATTTCAAGGAATCTTCTATACACTGGACAGGGTCCAGTTGGGTTCGGAACAATTCAGTCATTCCCAGGTACTCGGTGACTTTGTAGCCACACTGCCCCACTACATCCAGACTGAAGGACAATCCGGGGGAGGGGTGATTTGAGGCCGGGGGCAGAGGAAGCATGGGGTGGAGAGGTACGTCTGGGCTCTCTCTTCTAGTGGGGTCCAGAGAAGACGAAGAAGCCGAGAGGACCTGTGGCTGCAGGTTCTAAAGTGAGGGGTCAGTGGGTCTACTGCAGGTGGGGAACAGGGGAATGGGAGAACGTGGGGTGGGAGGGGAAATCTATAGCCCTCTCCCGGGCAAGAAAGAGAGGGAATGCGCGCGCTGGAGTCGCAAGAGGGTGTGGGGAGTTCACTCCCTGCAGAAGACGTACTCGGTGTAGCTGGTCCAGATCTTGTCCTCGTTCTGGTCGGTGCTGCTGGCGAAGGCGCAGGTGCCCGTGGAACTGCACGCCACCATGTGGAAGCCCGACTCGGACAGCTTGTCGAAGGCCTGCTCCAGGAAGTTGAACTTGAGGTAATAGCGCGAGGTGTAGCGCTCCGGAGGCCGGTCGGGGTCCCGGCTCTCGTTCAGGGTGTCCCCGAACACCTCCTTGGCCAGCGACGTCTTGCCGCACACGGTGATGCGCGCCACTCGCCGGAACTTGGCGTCCGCCTGCGCGTCCCGCCCGATGGTGTAGGAGCCGCGGTAGCCGATGGTGATGTAGCCCGAGCGTCGGCTGCCGTCCAACGACTGGGACGGCGTGAGCAGCGGGCCCGCCGCGCCCCCCGACGGGCTGCGGCTAGCCACCTCCAGGGTGGGCGACGGCGCCCCAGCCGAGGCGCCCTCCTGCTGCTCAGGCTCCGCGTAGCCGAGCGGCAGCAGCTCGTCGCCCAGCGAGCCCTCCTTCTGCACCCCGCGCCGCGAGTGCGGCGGCGGCGGCCCGGGGCCGGGCTGCTGGGGCTCCCCGAGGCGGCGCACGAGCTCCGGCAGCTCGAAGTACTCGGCTTCGCGCTGCAGCCGGCTGCGCTCGGGGAAGTAGTCAGGCAGCACGAGCTGCAAGTCCCGCAGGTAATCCAAGATGTAGCGGAAGAGGAAGCCGTCTCGGTCTAGAAAGAAGCGGCCTTTGCTGTCCCGGGCCAGCTCCTGCGGCTGCTGCTGCGTGAACATGCGCCAGAGCAACGAGTCGGGAACCGACACCACCGTGCAGCGCCTGGTCACATACACCTGGCCCCCCACGTTCAGCTCCACGATGTCGGGATAGAGCGGCGGCTCAGCCGAGGACGACGAGGAGCCGCTGCCGCCGCCGCCACCACCCCCGTTGGGTAGTCCACGAGTGCTGTCCGCCAGAGCCATGGCCAAGAGGTGGCCGGGCTAGGGCAGTGAGCGAGAGCCGGGCCGCGCGCCGGAGCCGCCGCCGCCGCCTTTCTCGGACGCTCGCTCAGCCCTGCGCCCCGGCCCACCGCTGCCGCCGAGAGCCGCGCGGAGCCGAGTGCACAATGCGAGCGCGCCTCCGTGCGCCCCCGCGAGCCCCGCTGCACTCCTCCCGCCTCGCCCGCGCGCTCCAGGGGAGTGCCGGGTGGCGGCCCGCGCGCTGCTTAAGTAGAGCCGCCCGCCCGGGCGCCGCGGCGAGCAGAAGGCGGGGGCGGCAGCGGAGCGGCGGAGCCTCGCTCCCAGGGCGGGAGGGGGTGGTGGGGCGGGGAATCGATTTGCATCTGAAACGCTGATGCCGCGGCGGGCTGCTGGCTCCACCCAGGCTCGCGCGCCGCCCGGACGCCCCGACTTCCCTACGGCCTCCTCGCCCGGCGCTCTAGCCCCTTCCCGCTCCTGCCCAACTTTCTTCCTCTTCCAAAGCGGACAGAACCTGGGCTTGGCCGCTTCGGAAGACGAGCCTTCTTTGGAGGGGCAGTCACTGCGCCCCCTCCTCCTAACTGCAGCCGGAGACTGTGGAAGGAGCACTTGAACTTTCCGGCTCCCCCCACCCGGGGAGTGGAAGGGCCTGGCTGCCCCCGGAGACTAGCCGCTTTAAACACTGTAACTGTGGCGCTTTAAACACGCGGCTCGTCTCGTTGCTGAAAGTTCTAGAGAGAGTCCAAAAAATCTGGAGAGGCGGTGGGGACGCCCCGGCCCGGAGGCAGCTAGATTTTGTTTGCGCGTACGAGTAGCCTCGAAAAAACCCTAGAAACAAAAAGCTAACCTCGGTATCCTGCTGTAGGACGCTCTCCCATAGTTTATTTTCTGGGTAAAAAGGCAAACTCATTAGTTGGGAGACCTCAGAATTGGAGGAAATGGCAAAAGGGGAACTTGGGTGAGTTCAATGAGTGACTTCGGGGCGTGTTCCCCTCCCAGTGGCGGACGCGACCTTCCCCCCCACCCCCCCCACCCCCCCACCCCCGCCGCTTTTTGGCCAAGCTGAAGGGGCATGTACTGTGAGGCCTAAGGGAAAGCTACGTTTCCGCGGCCCTACCAGCCCCGGGTGAATCGCGCAATGAAACTCGGAGGGTTTGAAGGTCAAATATAATTTAGAAAACCTACCTTTCAAACCCTGCGTCTTTATCCTCCCAAAGGTCCAGGCGCACCCGCTCTCCCGCGGGCCTGGGTCATTCTGTTCAGCCCTTTCCCAAGTGCCCTCTAGTCTCAGGGTCCTTGTACATTTGAAGGCCCGCTCTAGATCCCTTCCGGTCCTCTAACTCCTGCTCCCTTCGCACTCGTATTCGCCCTTCACAATGCAGCACCCAGGTCTCCTCCCCCGGGAAAGCTTCCCTGACTCCTCAGGTGGGTGGGGCTTCGGATGGCCCCTTCCACGTGCCCTAACGCCCAACATATTCTGACATGACGCGTCTGTGAGTGATTATCTAATCTCTGACTTTGGTAAATAGTCTCCTGAGCACTGCAGAAAGAGGACGGAAGAGAGGGTAGCGAAGAATGTTTAGCAATCATCAAGTCAATGGTTATTGGTTGTGCACCAGGTATTCATTCGGCCGCGCCGGGTAAAGGAATAATGTAAGACGGAATAGACTCCACAGAGCTTTCAGTGTAGCCCGGTAGGCAAGGGTCAGAAGTCTGAGCAGTTATCAGATCGGTTTGAAGTACAGACTGTCAATCAGTATAAATCAGGCGAGATCTTTGTTCTTGATGATAATGTTTCCCCTTTTGTGTAACTACCCGATGGGCTTTACAGTCTCCTCATGGATGTGTGTCATTTTTACTTTGAAATGTTTATGTCTGCTGAACAGTTATCTCATGCATGTCAGTGTACTGAAATAAGATCAAGCCCCAGACCAGCTCACTTAACTGCAAGTACAGATTGTGATACTGAATATATTTGACCACTCTTTTTTTGTTTGTTCTTTGGTATAAATAATAGCTGACACAAAAGTTCCAAGTTCCAAAGCTGAATTTCTAGGCGGCTGGGCTACTATTTGTAATATCAGTGTCAAAGCCCTAAAGAAACCAGTCTCTTTTTTGTAACTCCAAGAAAAGCCTTTTTCATATCAATTCTGTACATATTTTTGTATCATTACTTTGTTCATCATATCAGCAAATCCTGTCAGTTTTGCCTTCAGAATTCTTCCAGGCTATTAACATGTTTCACCACCTCCCTGCCATCACCCGGGACCAAGCCACCCATCACCTCTTGCATTGGCCTCCTAACTGCTTCCACCTTTGCCTCCTACAGTCTTTTATCACCAGAACAAAAAGAGGGATCCCATTATAACCTAAGTCAGATCATGTCACTGTGTCCAAAGCCCCTCATTGGCTTCCCATCTCACCAAAAGTAAAAACCAAAGTACTTTCATTGCTTACAATACTCTACAAGATTGGAGCTGTCCCACCAGAACCTCTCAGACGCATCCCCTGCCACTCTCCCAGGAGCTCCATGCTTTAACCACAGTACCCCCACCCCCTACTGTTTGCTCAGGGCCTTTGCACTTCCTGCTCCCTGTGCTGAAAGACTCACTTCCCCTCCCCCTCTTATCTTCCTCATCTTGTTCAGGTGTCTCCCTTCTCACCTTCTTCAGACCTCTGCAGCAAGACCTTCCCTTGATCACCCTATTTAATATAGCACAACCCCGCCCAAGCAGCATCCATTTCCCTGCTTTATTTGTTTACTGTTTGTTTCCCCGCATTAGAATATAAAGTCCAAGAGATCATAGATTTGGGTTTGCTTGATTCATCACCACAGCCCCAGTGCCTAGAACAGAACTGACATATAATAGACATTGGATAAATATCTGTTTCCCACTTGTTTATTCCACCAATATTTATTAAAGGTCTACTACTATGTTCTAGGCAACATGTTAAAAAATAATAATCTCTGCTTTCTTGGAGCTTCCAGTCTTGTGAGGGAGACAGATAATAAATATATAGATGAGTAAATCTACTTCAGGTAGAGATAAATGCCATGAAGAAAATAAAATTATGAAATGAGATAGAGGGACTGAGTACAAGGATACTAGTTTATATAGACTGGCTGGGAGCCTCTCCACGAAAGTGGCATTTGAGCTGAATAATAAGCAAGAAAGCCATGAGAAGTTCTGGAGGAAGAACATTCCAGGCAGAGGGCAAAGCAAGTGAAAGGAGTCTGGGTTAAGAATGATTTTGGTACATCTCACAGTAGAAGTTGGTCTATTGTATCATCTGCTTGTATCTCCAGAGTACCCTTGAAGAGATCAGCACAAGCTCAAATGTGAGCCATACTAGACACTACCTTCATTCTCCATCACTTAACGTATTCATCCTCTATAGGCTGGTCTACTGCAGGAAGCCATCAGGATTTCCTTACAGAAGTCTCAGTTGTGCATGAGAGGAATAATAATGAATGAAACGGGATGTGAGACTGAAGGAATAATTTTCTGGTTAATTTTGTATGTTCTATTTCCTGCCTACTGGTTGGTGTCATGAAATTCAAGAGGAAATAAAATAGGGAACTTTAATGCTGGGACTTAAAGGCCTGAGTGTTTATAGAGGAAGGGAGGGGCCATAACTCTTTAGCTTCTTCAGTAGGTTAAATATGCTTAATTGTCAGAGGATAAGGGAGGATTTGGGAAGCCACGAGCTCTGTGTCTCATCTCAATCCAGCTTCTAGTGATGGATACGTTGATGGTCATTGTTTCTTTTCAAGTGACTGTGTACTTTCTTACATAACAGACAGCTGTCCTTTTATCCTAAAGTGTAGGGTATTGGAAACATCTCTGGACCTACATTCTCATCTGATTTGTATCTCTTCCCCCACCTATTGCCTTCCAATCAGCTTCCCACCCTACCTCCAATGCACGTAGTAAATATTCTGAACACCAAAGATTTAAGAAAGGAATGAGGAAGATTACGAGAAATATAAAGTTAAAAGGGGAGGAAGAACTGGGGTGAAATGAAGTGAGTGCCTCTGAGGACTGAATAAATCTAATATATGTGAAAACGGTCTGTAAGCTGTAAAACACCATTCAAGTGTCAGAATCAGTATTTTCTACTGTCTTTCATGCTCGACAAGTCTACTCAGTAAATACTGAATGAATAAATGAATGGCAGAAACATTAAAATGAATGCTGTGAGGAAAGGGGAGAAGAGACAGAATCAGAAATTGTCCCAAACAAATGTTTAGCTCATTCATCATCCTCCCAATATGTGTGAATCTTATCTGTATGCAGGCTTTAAAAGTCATTGACTTTTTGCATTCAGGGAGAGAAAAGAATTAGATACAGAGAGATTAAATAACATTAAGCTTAAATGAACCAGGGGGTAAAATGATCTTAATGAAGATCTGGTAAAAGATATGCCAGTAACTAATCTTTAAAAAAGAGAGTGAAAATGTTATGTGAGGGACATTGCCGAAATACTAGGTCTAGAAAGTAAATTCCAACATCACTATTATATGATTTTTATACCTAAGAGAACCAAACAGAGAAACAAAAATTAATAATGTTGGAAATTTTTAAATTTTTATTTCCATATCCTTATAAACAGTATCTGAAGCTTTTCCAGGAAACAGGTAATAATATGATAGCAAGCGTTTATATAGCACTTACTGTGTGCCAGCCCAGTTAATAGAACTATACGAGTTTTAGCACATTTAATCCTCACGATAACTCCATGGGGTTGGTACTGTTATTACCTGATTTTTAGAAGATCATGAGAGCAAATAAGTGGTGGAGCTGGGATTTGAACCCAGGCGGTCTAACTTTAAAATTTGTGCTTTTAAATACTGTGTGTGTGTATTGTGTATGTAACTATGTATATAAAAACACTTCTATGAATGCTTTATATGTAGGAAAGAAATAGGTTCTATGATTTCCCCCACTTTACAGATGATGAGCCCAAGGCAAAGAGAGGTTAGGTAATATGACCAAGATAATGCAGCCATTTAGCCCTGCTAGGCACAAGAATGGTGTTCTAACGTCCATGGACTTATGATCTACAGGATTGGTAACCAGAAACTCAAAGTAGCTGCTGTGAAAGAATTAGGATTAGGAAGGAGTTAAATCCTTGGCTCTCATTTCTCCTTCTATCAATGGCACAATCCTGCCTCAAGTAAGAATCTCCAAGGACACATTGAGCCCACAGACAGAATGGACACATTGTTGTCCTACTCTTCACCCGAGTCCTACACACAATAAATATATGATTTTACTTCTGGCTCTCTAAAATACCATTATGGTTTACAAAGCACCAGGTTTGTAGTATGTTTACTCAGTTTTATTCTGATCTCATTTACTGTGGACTAGGATAAAGTGAGTCCATGGAAACTGTTGAGACCTAGGTTCTAGTATTCAAAAGCAAGTAGTATCTACTGGTCTTCTGGAGCTTGTAAAATTGAACAAGTATATTCTACTTTGGCGTTAGATGTCACACTGAGCACAAAAATAACTGGCCCTCATGCACACGGGTGATTCTGGAATTTCTGACAGAGGCTAATTATTAACATCACTGATGTTTCATGTGAATCTGAGGGTTTCGGTTTCAAATTGTGATATTAAACGTAGAGGTTAATTATAAATGAGTTATCACATTCTATTCTAGTGCTTCACTGTTTTGAGGGCTTTCATATTGTCAGGTTCACTTGATGATCACAATTTTGGAGGATGTTATTCAACAGTGTCACAAATGAAGAAAGAATCTCAGAAAGGTTAGTGACTGACATTGCCTCTCAGGTAGCACCAGAATGCAAGTGGTGCCTTTCAGGTAGCTGGGATGCAGTACTGGGATGCAAATGGATGCTTCCTGACTCCTCATTCAGTGCTCTTCAAACTCCTTAGCAGCCCTATCAAATCTGCTCCATTAATACCCCCAATGAGGGCTGGCACTCAAAATAATCACCTTGGGGACTCTAGGCTTATTTGAGAGATGTCAGAATCACCCACCACTTTTGGCATATCTGTTTGGGAACTTTCTTCAGGGCTAGTTTACACAAGAACATCATTTCATTAATTTACACCTATGCCAAATTTTGGGTTGATCACTTTTTATAAGGCTGTAATACAGGGCACCACACTGCAGGACACACCCAGATGCCTGAGAATAATTAGGACAAAGCCAGTTTTCATAAGTGTGAAATTAAAGTAATGATTATCAGATAATCAGTAAAGACTATCACCTTTTGACACTGGGTTTTAAAGATCTCATCCCTGGAATTCCCTAATCAGCTGAATGGCATTGAGTTTAGGTTACTCAGAAAGAAGAAAGGCTGATTCAACTTCAAAGATTTTAATATGTGGTTCCAGAAGGTCTGCATATTTCACTGTGTGTACGTATGTAACTATGTATGTAAACATTTTCACATAATGGGCAACTACTTATGTAATTGTAAGATCATTTGTTTGATATAATTAAGGGGGGGAAAAACACCTTTCCCCCGTTTGCTTTCCAGAAATATGCATAATATTTCACAGTAGGGAAATGGCCTCAAACTATGCTAAATTTTAAATTTATATTACATAATAGGATTTGTTTTTAGAAAATAGGTTTCTTTTCCTACAGTAAAGTATAGATGAGAAAATCATACACATTGGAGTCGGATGAACCTACGTTCTTCTTCTGGCCTTTTTACTTAAAATCTAAGATACTGGGTGAAGTTATTTAAATATTCTGAACTTCAGATCTTTATCTTATAATGGAGCAAAAACACCTGTTTCATCAGACTTTTGTGAAGTTAGATGATATAAAGCATTTCATTTCACACTGTCCAGCACATAACGGACACATCATAAACATAAGTTTCTTCCTCTACCCTCCCACTCCCCTGTTTCCACTGACTTCTATAACCCAAACAGCTTCTTGTTGAGTGTGCTTTCCTTGCTCTCCTCCTAGCTTTATTTCTTTTACTTGGATGTCATCCAAGTACTGTCTTCAGTACTATCTATAATGGACCAGGGTCAATAGCATTTCATCTGCAGTTCCTCATTCTTCCCAGGAGTCAGTCATTACTCACAAATTTGCTCTTTGGTTGGAAGATGTAATCAAAATCTAGATAGCTTGGGACTCTCCATTTCAGAGCTTATTTCTCATCCTAGTCTTTGCATCTCAAGTGACAGTTACTAACATAGCTTAGTTTTATCTCTAACTAAAAACTCAGCCTGATGGCTGAACCTTGAAAGCATGGTCTCGCTGAAAGAAGCCAGACACGACAGGCCACGTATTGAATGATTCCATTTCTATGAAATGACCCAAAGAGGTAAATCCATGGAGACAGAAAGCAGAGCAATGGTGACCAGGGACTGGGGTGACAGGAATGAGGAATGACTGCTTATGGGGGGGCGGGATTATCTCTTGTGTTGATGAAAATGTTCTAAAATTGGTTCTGGTGTTGGTTGCACAAGTCTGTGAATATACTAAATAAAAACCATTGAACTGTGTACTTTAAGTGGGAGAATTGTGTGATATATTATCTCAATAAAGTGGTAAAAAAAAAAAAAAAACTCAGCCTGCCATTGGCAACACCTGGGTGAGAAAGTCTAGGTAGAAATAGGCAGAGGTGCTGTATGGAGGGGCCTAAAAAACTCCAGATGTCCTCAGAATCCTAAGAGAGTGACTTCCTCCAGGAACTGATGAAGATCCAAGACTAAAGAGGGCGGACCAGCAAGAATGCCATCCCAAAGGGCAACTGTGGTGTTTCCCCATATCTCCCAGGCTGTGAGGAGGCACAAGAGGAAGACACAAAGGCAGACTGCATCACTGTAGCAGATATTACTGGAAGAAATATCAACAGTGCAGGGGATGTTTAGCTCCTCCTTACGTGTATTCAACATCTCTTCAAGTATTTATGAAGTGGCTGCTATGTGCCTGATCTTCCTGGAAGTCATGGATGGTCCATGATTTATGAGAAAGTATGAAATATCAAAGTGAGTGGCCAGTAATGGCAGGAGCCATCAGGAGTTCCACATGTCACATATGAAGATCACACAGAGGGAAGTTACTTTCCTTGTCAGTCAGTATTCTCTAAAGAAACAGAACCAGTAGGATAGATGTCTGTATATACAGTTGTATCTATATGTATTAAATGATAGATATACAGAGAGAGAGGTTGATTGATTTTAAAGAATTGTCTCACATAATTGTGGAGGCTGGTAAGTCTGATGTCTGTAGGGCAAACCAGTTGGCTGCAAATTCAGGCAAGAGTTGAAGTTGCAGTCTTAAGTCTAAAATCTGTAGGGCAGGCAGGGAAGATGGAAACTCAGGATTTCTATGCTACATTGACATGGGATTCCTTCTTCTCTGAGAAACATCAGTTTTTTGTTCTTATGGCCTTCAGTTGACTGGATGAGGCCCACCTGCATTGTCAAGGATAATCTACTTAAAGCTAACTAATTGTAAGTATTAATCGTGTCTTCAAAATACCATTGCAGCAACATCTAAACTAGTGTTTGACAAACAGCTGGGCACCATAGTCTAGCTAAGTTGACACATAAAATTAACCATCATAATTTCCAAGCAGTGTTTTATTGGAAGTGAAACTGAGCTTCTTTTGAGGAAAGATGCCTATTCATCAGCAAGAAGCCACAGCTTCATAAGCTATAAAAAACTGACACTATACTCATGTTTAGTGTAAGAGCATCTGTGGTTTAGTCTTCTTAGTCCCCCTGTATTTATGATTAAGTTTCAGACAGACTTGTGGAGTCCAAGCTGTTTTTAACAGAGGAGCTATAGTAGTTCCACTCTCAGCTTTATTAGTTTGGGAGTGGAGGAGACCCTCTACTGTATTTATAGTACCATAAGTAGAGATAAACTAGGTGTTTTGGATACATTGCATCAGGTACATAAATGCTTAATCATTGATGAAGATATTCTCTATTATTTATTAATCTATTATGTATCATTTATTATGACTCTATTCAAAAAGCATGAAGCGATCACAGAGGAAGGAAGCATTTTGTAACTAAACTGACAATGCCCGAATTCCCTCCAAAAATCACTTTTCCCACCCCCTACAGATCTTTCTGTCTTCCATCTATATGAACAGCATGTCAAAGGGTTGACCTTTCCTACTCATGAATGAGACAATCAAATGTTCTGCTTTCCAAGAAGAGAGAAAAGATGGTTCCCAGAAAATAGAGACTAGAAAACTTAACATTCCTCCCCATAAAAATTCATAATGGATGATTAAATAGACTGTTTTTGACCTTTTGAGAGAGAGGGGGAGAGAGAGAGGAGGGGGGAGAGAGAGAGAATTGCCTTCTGGAGACAATACGAGCTCACCCTGAGTAAGTCAGGTCAAACAAAATACTTTCCCTTCTTGGACGGCATTGTTAATCTCATGAACGGTGGTAATACTGTAGACACAGTATATTATATTTTTGCAAGGATTTCACAGCTCATTCATGATATCTTTTTGGACAATGAGAAATGTAAGCTGGATAATAGTTTCAATTAGATAGACACATTGTTGATAAGACAGGTCTATTCAAAGATTGTTGATGAATGGAACAATGTCAAACTGAAGAGAAAAGCTAGAAATAAGATTTTGTTTTAGCCCTTTTCTACTGAACTTTTAATTTATCAACAATTAAGTTAATCAAAATTAAATGAATCAAAATAAAAAATTAAGTGCATATGTGGGAAACATGCTAAAAAATATTTATAGATGACACGGATCTTGGTGGGCTAACCAATCCAACAAATAGGGAACTGACAATCCAAATCATTCACATGGGCTTCAGTAACAAAGAGAAACAAACAAGAGAGGATATAATAAGGATAACTGTAAAGTTATGCAGCTGATTAAGATATAGCTTAGCAGAACTTCATGTGAAAAATTATCTGGGACTCTGCATCAGCTGCAAGTTCAAGAAGCCAATAAGATGGCATGGCTGTAACACACGCATGCACACACACCCAAATACAATAGCTTTTAAAAGTTGGAAAGGACCTTAGAAATTATTCAAGTCAAATCTCTCACGTTGCAGAGAAAAGCTGAGCATGCAATAATAAAAACACAATAACTGACAGTAAAACTACATCTGGTATTTATGTATGTTTTACTGTAGACATCGTACTCTTTAAGGTTACTTTATTGTGTTCTTGATTTGCATGTCTCTAATGATTAGCGATGTTGAGCACCTTTTCATATATTTCTTGTCCATCTGGATGTCTTCTCTGTAGAAATATCTATTCAATTCCTTTGCCCATTTTTTAGTTGGGTTACTCGTTTTTTTGCTCTTGAGGTAAAGGAGTTCCTCATATATTTTGGATATTAACCTCTTATCAGATATATGATTTGCAAATATGTTCTCCATTTCTGTTGGTTGCCTTTTCATTTTGTTGACTTTTTTCTTTGCTTTGCAGTAGTTTTTTAGTTTGATGTAGTCCCATTTGTCTATTTTTGCTTTTATTGCCTAAATAAATTGCCTAAATCTATTCATCAACAGATAAATAGATTAAGAAAAGGTGGTATATATACATACAATGGAATATTATTCAGCCTTTAAAAAAGAAGGAAATCATGCCATTTGGGGGACAACATGGATGAGTCTGGAGGACACTAGGCTAAGTGAAATAAGCCAGACACAGAAGGACAAATACTACGTAATATCATTTATATAAGGAATCTAAAATAGTCAAACTTATAGAAGCAGAGAGCAGAATGTGGTTGCCAGGGGCTGGGAGAAGAGAGGAACAGGGAGGTATTAGTCAAATGACACAATATTTCAGTTGATAAAATGATGAAATGATGAATATGTCCTAGAGAACTACAGCACATCATAGTGCCTAGAGTTCACAACACTGTATTGTATACTTAAAATTTTGCTACAACGGTAGGTCTTATGTTAAGTGTTCTTATCACAAATGATAATAACAATAAGTAAAGAAAAAGAGTTACTTTAATAGGCACGCGTGTATTTTCATAGAGTGTAAGCAAGGTTGTGAGGAACCTAAAAACCATATAACAAATATAAGATGTCAAGAGTTTTTTTGTGTTTTTTTTTAGTCTAGAATATAGTAGAGTAGCATAGAAGGGAGTACTATTAGAGGCAGCATGGCAGCTGTATTCTTTACAAAATGAAAGGGCAAAACTAGAGCCTACAGATAGAAGTTCTTAAAAGGAAAAGTTCAGGTTTAGCTTAAGGAAAGTCTTTTGAACAACCAGTGCCACCCATTGATGGGAAAGGCCACTTCAACAAGAGCTGGTTTCCCATTCCTACTGTAGATCTAAGCTATAGACCCACCAAAGACAGGCAACAGAGAAGGGATTCATGATTTGAGTTAAGAAGCTGTACTAAGTGATCTCTACTTCCTTTCTATTTCTAAGATTCTACAATTTCAGAGCACAACAGGTGCTGTTTCTTTCTAACCTTGTCTCCCATTTTCAGGGACCTATACTTTCTATTCAGTTTTTCTTTACACTTAAAATTTTCTAAGAAATAAATTCTAGGGCTCACTTCGGCAGCACATATACTAAAAATTAGAACAATACAGAGAAGATTAGCATGGCCCCTGAACAAAGATGACACGCAAATTCGTGAAGCATTCCATGTCTGGGGGGGATTAGCAGATACAGATTACTACATATAAAACAGATAAACAACAAGGTCCTGTTGTATAACACAGGGAACTATATTCAATATCCTGTAATAAACCATAATGGAAAAGAATATGAAAAAGAATATGTGTGTGTGTGTGTGTGTGTGTGTGTGTGTATCTGAATCACTTTGCTGTCCACCAGAAACTAACACAACATTGTAAATCGACTACACTTCAATTTTAAAAAATGCATTCCCTTTACCCCAGCAATTTCACTTCCAGAAACCCAGCTTGAAGAAATACTGGCCCATGTGCAAAAGATATACATACAATGAGAGTTGTTGTAGCTTGGTTTGTAATAGCAAAACCACAAGGGGTTGGGGAATTCATAAATGTACATCAATAGGAGAATGGCTAAATGAATTATGGAACAACAGAAAAAAAAGAAATAAACTCTATTAATTTTTTAAAATGAAGCAGTCAAAAGTTCATCAGCCCTCTGATTATTTACCCTTGGTCCATGCCGCAAAAGGGTCTACCACCCTGCATTCATAATTGTTTACAAATATCTCATCCACAGAGATACTAAAAATAGAAACAGCTTTCATTTATCTCAGGAATAGTCTCAATGAGTGACATTGTCATAATCTGGAATTTTTAACTTAACCTTACCCAATTTAATATAAAGCCAGGTGTCCTTAATATATATCCCAAGGACAGTGGGATAGTTTTTCCACAGTTAAGAATTTTATACATATTTGGATTATCTGATCGCTTTTCCTGAAACAATCTTCATCACCCTTCTGACTCTTCTAGCCATCTAACTAGAAGTTACACTGACCCATCCTATGCTGCCTAAGTATTCAGGGATGCTGTTTTGGGCAGTGGAAGTAGCTGTTGAGTGCCTATCACGCGTAAAGCACTGTGTTGAGTTCTGGGTCTACAGCTCTGTCTAAGGCAGGCAGAATTCCTATCCTCAGCAGAGAATTCAGACAGAGAACAAACTAATTTTACAATAAATAAACAACTCTATGTTTATTACATTCATAACGTGCACTCAACAAATATTGGTTGAATGAAAGAATGAAGTCAACTGGTGAAGAAAATAACTTGGACTTAAAATTTTCCTTTATACCACCTAGAAAGAGTTCACTAAGAAAAAAAGAAATCGAATAACATATGCATATTCAACCTCCTTAAAACTGAACATCTTTTAAAAACATTGGAATACCAGTTATTTGATAAGTTTCAATTAAGTTGTATTTTTTATTTAATATTTTTCCTGAGTTATACAGCAATTTTAACCAACCAAATGATTATCCCTGAATGCTTTGTCAGAGCACTTTAGGAAAGCTAAATATATACTAATATGTGTTAGGTATTTAAATATTCTGATCAAACCTTCAGATATTCAATCCGAGAAGCAGTAACTTTTTTTTTTCTGTTCTATCAGCAGGATAAGGCAATAACAATGCAGGAACATCAAAAGGCATATGTTTTCTTCCTCCAGCTACTCAGGTGAAGCTAAGAGTTGGATTTACCCAGGGAGAGAGTTGAAGGTGTAGTCAAGGGAGTGATTAAAATGATGGAATGAATCCAACCTGTGCAAGGAGGAAAATGAGGCCACGCGTAGGGCCTGCTGAAAATAGCACTTAAAGACATGGGATTACTCTTCAATATTCTTTTCTCCTCAAAGGAGGAGTTCAGGGAGCCAACAGAGCATATAATGGGGTTTCCAGCCAAGAGGGGATAAAGGGAAGATGGTTCCCCACCTCTCGCCTTTGCAGTCTCTCCGTGTCTCTTTAGCCTCCTTTTTTCACATCACATCTCTGAAGCCCGCAGCTCCGAGCCCACCATGAGAGCAGAGCCTTTCCAGCTTCTCCTGCATTCATCAATATTTCCTTCACTTAAATTCTCTTTCGACCTTCAAAAATAACCTTTGTTGGTGACTTGCGCTCTTGCTTGTATGAAAGAGGTTGAATTGCTAGATTTGATCATTATGTTGTTTCTCTTTATTTCTGTCTGGCTGAAAACTAATGTCCTATTTCCAAAGTTAGAACCAAAAAGCAGGTGTTTATTCCTATGATCAAAATAGGTTCTTAATGGGGAAGCTAGATGCAACAGATCTGAGTAAAACAAAAACCAGTGCTGGTTTTATTCCCGGCTTACCCTTGATCCTATTACAGTCAGTGGGAGTAGATCTCACCACTCCTGACCTTGGCACGTGCTGGTGGCGGAGAGGAAGGCAGACAACACCTGGCAACTCAGCTGTCCCAGAGGTGCCGTCCAACACTTTCACATCAATCTCTTTGGCCAAAACTTAGTCATGTGGCCTCATCCAGGGCAGTGACATAACAGGGGTGGGCAGGTGGGAGCAATCTACCTGGAGGACTAACAGGCGATGGGACAGCAGGCCACCAGCAGGGCCAGCAACACATCTATCCAGTCAGTGAAACATTTTCATCCACTTAGTCTCAAGGCGTGTTAGAGTCACCAAAAGACCCTTATATTCATATTTTGTTGCTATGCCCAAATAAAAGTTGATCTCATGGGCTGTCACTGTGCCACTTTTCTGTTTACAAATCTGACTCCCCTTCTCCTCCTTACCAGCCCCACTTCACCCTAAACTTTAAGCCTCCACAAAATAGAGGCCACTTTACTTCATTTTTGTACCTGAAATATATGAGCTCGCCCACTAAAAGTTTGTTCAATGAATAAATGAATGAATGAGACAGTGAATGAACAACTAAACCGGATGGGTGAATCTGAGGGAAGAAGTGAATAAATATGTTCCAAGTATCTAATTTGCCCGGTTGGCTCGTTCTAATTTTTAGATCACAGTGTATTTCGCTTCTAATTATTTCCTGCCTCATATTTTTTTATCCATTGGGGGAGAGAAAATTTTAAATTTTCAATATTTAGAATTGGTGAATTTAAAATCAGATGCCTTGGTAAAATGCATGACTCTTTTCTCGAAAGGGCCTCGTAGACATAAATATGAGGGTGGTTTATGTCCTCTTCATCTTCAAAAATGTTTACTGTGCATTCACAGGCAGAGGGTGGGAGAAATGCTTCCAAGAAAGTTAAACAAAAAGTTATCTTCTACCTCAAAATATTTAGCAGGACATTATAAACAGATGCTATACATTTCCCTCTTTCATGGATGTACATTATATCAATAATAATACCTTTGGCTGATTAATAATACATAATTCATAACTCAGAATTTTCTATTTTTAATCACCTCACACGTAAAATTGTTTAGATACTACAATATATCACCTTTTCAGAGAGAAATCATGGGTAAGTCAACTATCTTTTTAACCCTGTAGCTTCCTTCCATTAAGAAGAATTAACAGCAACTAGAGGTATTGAGAGTCTTTGGTTTTCTGACACCTGGTGTGGGATGATACTACAGAAAGCAGAAATAAACTTCACGGTCTACGGTGCTGAGTGCTCAAGTGGTTATGACGATAAGTAAGTATTCGAGGTAAAGCTGTATCTTGGGTTTAAACAGTAGCCAGGAGATTGAGAAGTTTGTTGCTTTTGCATGCACAACATTCTTTTGAGACTAGATTCATATGTGATGGAGGAAGAGTAGCACCTAGTGGTAAAAAGTATCAGCTGCACCCACCGGGGAGCTGACTGCAAGTCTTCCAGGAAGTACTTCAGCCACATTTTTAAAAAACACATTTCAGGCATCTTAACTGCTGGTATCTTTGATTCCCAAGATGGTGTTTGTCACGTATGTCAGTTACAGATTTGAGGCAACTTAATGTGTTTGAATATTTTCAAATAAACTGTATAGATGACCAATATATCCAAGAATTTAGAAAAAGACCCTAAACTTTTCACAGATACCCGAAGCATGTATAGTAAAATGTACAGGTTAAAATAGTATATTTCTTAGATGATCTGAAAGTTTATTTAATTATTACTTATGTAAGTCTACTAACATATTTGAGCGAAAGAGTGCTGCTTCCTTAAGCAAGAAGTTGTATTTTACTGAGATTATTTCGAGAACTTGGAGGTACCTGTAAATAGCTACTCTGAAATTCTCTTTTCTTCCAGTGATGGATATCGTAAACATAATACAGTATTTCACACACTTTGGACACACAATAAATTAATAATTGATATATTATTCCAACTTATATAGCGGAAACTAGTTTTAATTATATAGCTTATAGTTTGGTTGACGATAGTGGTAAGGAGAAATAATTGGAAAAATTATGAATAAGCATTTGTGCATACTTCAATTCCTAAATTAAATGGAAATTCAACTAAAATTTTATTCCCTTGGTGGGAGTGTAATCATATGAATGTGTCATCTGTCCTTGAGACCCTGACATAAAAACAAAAAATTGTGAAATTCAAATCACACCTATTTTTTTTTTAAGATGCTCACTCTGTATCTTTTCTTTTTTAAATTAATTAATTAATTTTTATTTTTGGCCGTGTTGGGCCTTCCTTGCCGCCCACGGGCTTTCTCTAGTTGCGGCGGGCGGGGGCTACTCTTTGCTGCGGTGTGTGGGCGTCTCATTGCGGTGGCTTCTCTTGTTGTGGAGCACGCGGGCTTCAGTAGTTGCAGCACACAGGCTCAGTAATTGTGGCACATGGGCTTCGTTGCTCCGCAGCACATAGGATCTTGCTGGACCAGGGCTCGAACCCGTGTCCCCTCCACTGGCAGGCAGATTCTTAACCACTGTGCCACCAGGGAAGTCCCACCTATTTTGTTTTTATTCCCCAAGCTCCTTTTTCTAGTAGCAGACATCACACAGGCGTGCACACACACACAGGGCAGGCCAATCACCATATCCCACCCCTCGGCCCTTGGGAGTTATTCCAAGATTGTCCAATCAAAGTGCAGCTTCCAGAAGTGATGTCTTGAACCAGAGCTGGCAGAGAAGTCCACTCCTTCCCTTTTAATGGGCAGCTGTAAGAGGTGATGCTCCAGTCATAAGAAACTTAGCACAGCAGAGAATGAAGTCAAATAGAGAGGAAAGGAGAGGAGAAAGACCCCTTAGGACAGGAGTCTCTTGTTGTGGTTGCTGACGTCCGTGGCTCCTCTGTCCTGTTCCTGCTTCTCTCCCCCAGCTTCTCTTCCCATAAATCTCTTTGAGACAAAATTTACTTTGAGATAAGTTTCTGTAACCTAAAGAGAACTGACTTATACTGCATTTTAAAAATAAGGCAGGGACTTCCCTGGTGGTGCAGCGGTTAAGAATCCGCCTGCCAATGCAGGGGACTCGGGTTCGAGCCCTGGTCTGGGAAGATCCCACATGCCGTGGAGCAACTAAGTCCATGTGCTGCTACTACTGAGCCTGTGCTCTGGAGCCCGTGAGCCACAACTACTGAGCCTGCGCGCCCAGAGCCCATGCTCCTCCACAAGAGAAGCCACCACAATGAGGAAGCCCACGCACCGCAACAAAGACTGAACCCAGCCTAAAATAAATAAACAAATAATTAATTATTTAAAAAAAAATAAGGCATAACTATGGAAAAGAGTATGGAGGTTCCTTTAAAAACTAAAAATAGAGCTACCATATGGTCCAGCAATCCCACTCCTGGGCATTTATCCAGAAAAAACTAAAACACTAATTCAAAATGATACATGCACCCCAGTGTTCATTGTAGCACTATTTACAATAGCCAGGACATGGAAGCAAAATAAACAAAATCTCAAATAAACAACCTAACCTTAAACCTAAAGCAATTAGAGAAAGAAGAAAAAAAAAAAAACCCCAAAGTTAGCAGGAGGAAAGAAAACACAAAGATCAGATCAGAAATAAATGAAAAAGAAATGAAGGAAATGATAGCAAGGATCAATAAAACTAAAAGCTGGTTCTTCGAGAAGATAAACAAAATGGATAAACCATTAGCCAGACTCATCAAGAAAAAGAGGGAGAGGACTCAAATCAATAAAATTAGAGCTCTGCAGCTGTGCCTGATGCCATATTCTCTGCCCCTTCAGCAGTCTCAGGGTTGTGCTGGTGGGAGGGAGTAGGGCCCACGGCTCTATGAGTGGCCCCGTGTGAGTGGGGCTCTGCTGGACTTTCTGCAGGAGTTGTCGGGCTGCCACCTGCTAAAGAAGAGGATGTGTCACCCATACCTGCTGCTGGAATTTCTCCCCGGGCAGAGAAAAAAGAAAAAAAGTGTGAGTACAGAGAGCATTAACCAAGATGGCGGAGTAGAAGGACGTGCTCTCACTCCCTCTTGCGAGAACACCAGAATCACAACTGGCTGCTGGACTATCATTGACAGGAAGACCCTGGACTTCACCAAGGAGGATACCCCACGTCCAAGGACAGAGGAGAAGCCACAGTGAGACGGTAGGAGGGGCGCAATCAGAGTAAAATCAAATCCCATAACTGCTGGGTGGGTGACTCACAAACTGGAGAACACTTATACCACAGAAGTCCACCAACTGGAATGAAGTTTCTGACCCCACGTCAGGCTTCCCAACCTGGGGGTCCGGCAATGGGAGGAGGAATTCCTAGAGAATCAGACTTTGAAGCCTAGTGGGAATTGATTGCAGGACTTCTACAGGACTGGGGGAAACAGAGACCCCACTCTTGGAGGCCACACACAAAGTAGTGTGCGCATCGGGACCCAGGGGAAGGAGCAGTGACCCTGGGGGAGACTGAACCAGACCTACCTGCTGGTGTTGGGGGGGTCTCCTGCAGAGGTGGGGGGTGGCTCTGTTTCACCGTGGGGACAAGGACACTGGCAGCGGAGGTTCTGGGAAGTGCTCCTTGGCGTGAGCCCTCCCAGAGTCTGCCATTAACCCCACCAAAGAGCCCAGGTAGGCTCCAGTGTTGGGTTTCCTCAGGCAAAACAACCAACAGGGAGGGAACCCAGCCCCACCCATCAACAGTCAAGTGGATTAAAGTTTTACTGATCTCTGACCGCCACAGCAACAGTCAGCTCTACCCACCACCAGAGCCTCCCATCAAGCCTCTTAGATAGCCTCAACCACCAGAGGGCAGACAGCAGAAGCAAGAAAAACTACAATCCTGCAGCCTGTGGACCAAAAACCACAGTTACAGAAAGACAGACAAGATGAAAAGGCAGAGGCCTATGTACCAGATGAAGGAACAAGAAAAAACCCCAGAAAAACAACTAAATGAAGTGGAGATAGGCAACCTTCCAGAGAAAGAATTCAGAATAATGATGGTGAAGATGATCCAGGACCTCGGAATAAGAATGGAGGCAAAGATTGAGAAGATGCAAGAAATGATTAACAAAGACCAAGAAGAATTAAAGAACAAACAAACAGAGATGACCAATACAATAACTGAAATGAAAACTACACTAGAAGGAATCAATAGCAGAATAACTGAGGCAGAAGAACGGATAAGTGACCTGGAAGACAGAATGGTGGAATTCACTGCTGCGGAACAGAATAAAGAAAAAAGAATGAAAAGAAATGAAGACAGCCTAAGAGACCTCTGGAACAACATTAAACGCAACAACATTCGCATTATAGGGGTCCCAGAAGGAGAAGAGAGAGAGAAAGGACCAGAGAAAATATTTGAAGAGATTATAGTCAAAAACTTCCCTAACATGGGAAACGAAATAGCCACCCAAGTCCAGGAAGCACAGAGAATCCTATACAGGATAAACCCAAGGAGAAACACGCCGAGACACACAGTAATCAAAGTGGCAAAAACTAAAGACAAAGAAAAATGATTGAAAGCAGCAAGGGAAAAACGACAAATAACATACAAGGGAACTCCCATAAGGTTAACAGCTGATTTCTCAGCAGAAACTCTACAAGCCAGAAGGGAGTGGCATGATATACTTAAAGTGATGAAAGGGAAGAACCTACAACCACGATTACTCTACCTGGCAAGGATCTCATTTAGATTTGATGGAGAAATCAAAAGCTTTACAGACAAGCAAAAGCTACGAGAATTCAGCACCACCAAACCAGCTCTACAACAAATGCTAAAGGAACTTCTCTAAGTGGGAAACACAAGAGAAGAAAAGGACCTACAAAAACAAACCCAAAACAATTAAGAAAATGGTCATAGGAACATACATATCGATAATTACCTTAAACGTGAATGGATTAAATGCCCCAACCAAAAGACATAGACTGGCTGAATGGATACAAAAACAAGACCCATCTATATGCTGTCTACAAGAGACCCACTTTAGACCTAGGGACACATACAGACTGACAGTGAGGGGATGGAAAAAGATATTCCATGCAAATGGAAATCAAAAGAAAGCTGGAGTAGCTATACTCATATCAGATAAAATAGACTTTAAAATAAAGAATGTTACAAGAGACAAGGAAGGACACTACATAATGATCAAGGGATCAATCCAAGAAGATTGATCTTAAAATTTGTATGGAGTCACAAAAGACCCCAAATAGCCAAAGCAGTCTTGAGGGAAACAAATGGAGCTGGAGGAATCAGACTCCCTGACTTCAGACTATACTACAAAGCTACAGTAATCAAGACAATATGGTACTGGCACAAAAACAGAAACATAGATCAATGGAACAAGATAGAAAGTCCAGAGATTAACCCACGCACCTATGGTCAACTAATCTATGACAAAGGAGGCAAAGATATACAATGGAGAAAAGACAGTCTCTTCAATAAGTGGTGCTGGGAAAACTGGACAGCTACATATAAAAGAATGAAATTAGAATACTCCCTAACACCATACACAAAAATAAACTCAAAATGGATTAGAGACCTAAATATAAGACTGGACACTATAAAACTCTTAGAGGAAAACATAGGAAGAACACTCTTTGACATAAATCACAGCAAGATCTTTTTTGATCCACCTCCTAGAGTAATGGAAATAAAAACAAAAATAAACAAATGGGATCTAATGAAACTTCAAAGCTTTTGCACAGCAAAGGAAACCATAAACAAGATGAAAAGACAACCCTCAGAATGGGAGAAAATATTTGCAAACGAATCAACGGACAAAGGATTAATCTCCAAAATATATAAACAGCTCATGCAGCTCAGTATTAAAGAAACAAACACCCCAATCCAAAAATGGGCAGAAGACCTAAATAGACATTTCTCTAAAGAAGACATACAGACGGCCACGAAGCACATGAAAAGATGCTCAACATCGCTAATTATGAGAGAAATGCAAATCAAAACTACAATGAGGTATCACCTCACTCCTGTTAGAATGGGCATCATCAGAAAATCTACAAACAACAAATGCTGGAGAGGGTGTGGAGAAAAGGGAACCCTCTTGCACTGTTGGTGAGAATGTAAATTGATACAGCCACTACGGAGAACAATATGGAGGTTCCTTAAAAAACTAAAAATAGAATTACCATATGACCCAGCAATCCCACTACTGAGCATATACCCAGAGAAAACCGTAATTCAAAAAGACACATGCACCCGAATGTTCATTGCAGCACTATTTACAATAGCCAGGTCATGGAAGCAACCTAAATGCCCATCAACAGACGAATGGATAAAGAAGATGTGGTACATATATACAATGGAATATTACTCAGCCATAAAAAGGAACGAAATTGAGTCATTTGTTGAGAAGTGGATGGATCTAGAGACTGTCATACAGAGTGAAGTAAGTCAGAAAGAGAAAAACAAATACCATATGCTAACACATATATATGGAATCTAAAAAAAAAAAAATAAGGTTCTGAGAACCTAGGGGCAGGACAGGAATAAAGACACAGACATAGAGAATGGACTTGAGGACACGGGGAGAGGGAAGGGTAAGCTGGGACGAAGTGAGAGAGTGGCATGGACATATATACACTACCAAATGTAAAATGGATAGCTAGTGGGAAGCAGCCACATACCACAGGGAGATCAGCTCAGTGCTTTGTGACCACCTAGAGGGGTGGGATAAGGAGGGTGGGAGGGAGACGCAGGAGGGAGGGGATATGGGAATATATGTATATGTATAGCTGATTCACTCTGTTATACAGCAGAAACTAACACAACAATGTAAAGCAATTATACTCCAGTAAAGATGTCAAAAAAGAAAAGAGAGCTGACTCATACTGCATTGTAAAAATAAGGCATAACTATGGAGAACAGTACGGAGGTTCCTTTAAAAACAAAAAAATAGAGCTACCATATGATCCAGCAATCTCACTCCTGGGCATATATCCAGAAAGGACTAAAACTCTAATTCAAAAAGATACTTGCACCCCAATGTTCATTGCAGCACTATTTACAATAGCCAGGACATGGAAGCAACATAAATGTTCATCAACAGAGGAATGGATAAAGATGTGGTAAATATATACAATGGAATACTACTCAGCCATAAAAAAGAACAAAATAATGCCATTTGTAGCAACATGGATGGACCTAGAGATTATCATACTGAGTGAAGTAAGTCAGACAAAGAAAGACAAATATCATATGATATCACTCATATGTGGAATCTAATTTTTAAAAATGATACAAATGATCTTATTTACAAAATAGAAACAGAGTCACAGATTTCAAAAACAAACTTCTGGTTACCAAAGGGGAAACATGGGCGGGAAGGATAAGTTAGGAGCTTAGGATTAACATACATACACTGCTATATATAAAATAGATAACCAACACAAGGACCTACTGTATAGCATAGGGAACTCTATTCAATATTCTGTAATAACCCATATGGGTAAAGAATCTGAAAAAGGATGAATATATGTATATGTATAACTGAATCACTTTCCTATACACCTGAAACTAACACAACATTGTAAATCAACTATACTCCAATAAAAATTTTAAATTAATTAATTAATTGAAAAACAGTTGAATGGGTAAAGAAGATATTATATATGTACATACACATATATACATACACATACACAGAGTGGAATATTACTCAGCTCCCATGTTTATATTACATTGTATGGCATATTGCTCAGCCATAAAAGAGAATGAAATATTGCCATTTGAAGCAACATGGATAGGCCTAGAGATTATCATACTAAGTGAAGTAAGTCAGACAGAGAAAGATAAATATCCTATGATATCACTTATATGTAGAATCTAAAAAAAACGATGCAAATGAACTTATTTACAAAACAGAAACAGAGTCACAGACATAGAAAATAAACTTACAGTTACCAAAGGAGAAAGGGCGGGGGGTGGAAAAATTTGGAGTTTGGGATTAACAGATACACACTACTATATATAAAATAAATAAACAACAAGGATTTACTGTATAGTGCAGGGAACTATATTCACTATCTTGTAATAATCTATAACGGAAAAGAATCTGAAAAAGAATACACGTACATATTTGTATAACTGAATCGCTTTGCTGTACACCTGAAACTAACACAATGTTGTAAATAAACATACTTCTATTTTAAAAGTAATAAGTAAATAAATAAACAAATAAAAAATAACTAAATGAAAATAAGTCATAGCTCTGATCATGCTACTACCTTGGTCAGAAAATCTCCATGTTCTCCAGTGCTTGAAAAATAATCCGCAAGCCCATTTGGATTTGTGACTTGGCTCTAATCTAACTTTCTATCCTCATCTCACTCAATCTAGTGAAACTGAATTATTCTTTTTTTCTTCAAAATACCTACTACTCTACTTTATTCATTCTGCCCCATGAAAATGATTTTCTTCGTCCAGCCACCCAGTTTCCACCTTCTAAAACTGTATTCATTTTTCAAGGTCAACCACAAATGACTGATCTTCCATAAGTCCTTCTTCATTACTCAATGAATCAGTTAAATTTAGGTTAAGATGCTTAATGAAAATCTAAAATCACAATGGCTTAAAGAAGCAAGGAATTTAATTCTTGCTCATGTAAAAGAAGCCTGGAGGTAGGCATTCCTGGGTTGTTACAGTAACAACATGGACATCAATGTATTAGTGTTCTACGCTGCATAAGAAATTAGCCCACATTTAAAAGCTTTAAACAACACACATTGATTATCTCGCAATTTCCATGGGTCAGGAGTCTGGTTATGTCTTAGTTGGGGCTGGTCTCACAAGACCGAAATCAAGGTGTTGGCTTGGCTGAATTCCCTTCTGAAAACAAGGGGAAAATCCCTTAGGATTTTGGCAGAATTTATTGCCTTGTAGCTGTAAAATTCCTGGAGCATTACTTCTTCAAGGCCAGCAGCAAAGGAAAAGACTCTCTGCTGGTTGTGGTCTTTGAATTCAGGGAAGGCATAGGCTTTCTTTCAAAGGGCTCACCTGATTAGGTCAGGCCTACCTGGAATAATCTCCCTTTTGACAAATTAAAAGACAACTGATGAGGGACCTTAATTACATCTGCAAAATTCCTTCACCCTTGCCATACAATGTAATATAAACATGGGAGCGATATCCCATCTCCCTTTCCATATTCAACTGATTAGAAGAAGCAAGTCCTGGGTTTCATCCTAACTCAATGAAAGGGCATTACACTTTCACTGAGGGTGTGACTCACTGGTGGTCACCTTAGTGTGTGTCTACACAATCAAGGACCCAGGTCCTCTATTTTTCCTGGTCTACCCTATCACTAGTTTCCATCCTCAAATTCCCCTCATGGTCCCAAAAGCCTGCTAGAGCTCTAATCACCACATCCACCTAACCCACTTTAGAGAGGAGGAAAGAAATAGAACAAGAAGGAGTATTCCTTCCTGCGGTCAGCTTGACCCCGGCAGAGAACAGGCCAGTTGGGCAAAAGTAGAGGAGGTAGAGCCTGGTGACTCTGCCTCAAAACTCCTGTTCCTTCCAGGATTTCTCAAAATGGTTTTCCTGTGGCTCGTAAGAGATTTGCCCTTCCAGACACCACCTAAAGCCTAAGTCAGTAAATGATTCTGGGACAAATGATCCCAAGATTACAATTTGAGAAACTCTGACCTTTTAAACAAACTGAGCTTGAGATCGTTTTAATACTACAGAGTAAAACAATGCTTTAATGGTGGGATTTAGGTTATTGAATATATAAGCCCAATGTTTTTTAACTTAACACAGAAATTAGTGGGAAAGGCAAGAAGAAAAAGCATCAGAGACAAACCAGTGAGGTTGGGTGGGGATGTTTGTGGGCTCCAGCGAAGTGTAGCCCTGAAACGAAATACACGAGGTACAAACTGATGAGAATCTGAAGCCCCAAAATGCAGATTAAAATGGCTTACTCCACGAGAAAAAGAATGCCCTGAGGAGGAAAAACCAATTTTGGAAAATTGTGAATATGGCCTCATAAAACCAAATGCAAAGGAGACTCAAAGAATAAATTACAGCAAAAAAAAGTTTTTTTAAGCACACAGAATTTTTTAATGTATTATTCAGCACCCCTACACACACACACACACACACACACACACACACACACACACACACAAGGTTTTCTACTTTGCAATAGTAACCTTCATTGTCAGCAGAGATTTTTCTAAGCAGATGTTCTTTCTCCTTTAGGGGCCAAATTGTAAAACTGACATCCAACAGTTTGCCCTGGGCTGGGATCCTGAGCCTGCACCCCGTCCAGCTACTACCCTCCCAGTTTTTCTCCCTCGTTCCATCTTTCTCTTGCTACCCCAGCTGGTGATCCCCTGCCCTTGTGCCCCATTTGCTATTCTCTGTCTTCTGTAATCTCCGACGTTCCTTCTCTACTGACTTCTTCTCTGGCCATAAATATATTCCCTGTCTCCTTTCATAAAAGATACCCTCAAGTGCCCCTGTATCCCCCTCTATTTCGCTTCACAATGTAGCCCCACCAAACAATCATATGCAAACTGTCATCTCCGCTCTTCCACTCCCACTCTCTTCATCACTGTACGCTGCTCCTGACCCCATTAATGCGCTGAAAATGACAAAGATCCCCAGAGGCCTCCTCATTGCCAAATCTAATTTCTTTTCAGTCCTCAGCTTCCCGCAAACTCTCTGTGACATGCGACTCTGTTGATCACTCCGTGCCTTTGAAACTTTTTCCTCCTTTGGGTTCTGAGAAAACACTCTTAATTCTGCTGCCTCCCTTATATTCCTGCTCAGATTCTTCTGCTGGTTAAACGCTGGTATTGCCCAGGGCTCTGCACTCACGCTCGTCCAAACTGCGGTGTCCAGACCAGCAACCACGGTCCTTGCTAGAAATGCAAATCTAGTTGCCAATTAGAATACAGGACACCCAGTCAAACTGGAATTTCAGATAAGCAATGAATAAATTTTATGATAAAAAAATTCAGGATAAGTATGTTCCATGCAATAGTTGGGATATACTTATCCTTTAAAAATTTGTTATTTACCTGAAATTCAAATTTAGTTGGGATATTGTATTTTTATTTGCTAAATCCTGCCATCCTGAATGCAAAATACTGGCCCCTCTTGCAGTCCTATTGAAATTCTGGGACGGGGTCCATAATCCATGTTTTAACAAGCCCTCCAGGTGGTTCTTTTTTTTTTTTTTAACACCTTTATTGTAGTATAATTGCTTTACAATGTTGCGTTAGTTTCTGCCGTATAACAAAGTGAATCAGCTATACATATACATATATCCCCATATCTCCTCCCTCTTGAGCCTCCCTCCCACCCTCCCTATCCCACCCCTCCAGGTGGTCACAAAGCACCGAGCTGATCTCCCTGTGCTATGCAGCTGCTCTCTAAAGTTAGGGGGGCCAGGCTCTACATCACACCCTCAAGGGACCTCATCTGCTCCCATGACAGCACTTATCAAAAGTGTGGGATGTTCTCAAACTGCTAGCTGATGTGGGTTCTCCTGAATTGGATTTAACCACGTGACCCACCCTTATATGGAGAACCAGGAGGAATGCAAGAATAAACTTATCACATTCTTGACTTTAGAGCAATTTTGACCTGCATGGTGCGAGACAGAAAGATTTGGGGGTAGACATAATGAGGGAGCATTTTTTTTTCTGCTACTACCTGCATAGAGTTACGAAAAAATATTAAAAAAAAAAAAAAAAGGAAAGACTATTTAGTCATTGGAAGCAGGTTTCCTGCACCCACTCCCACCTCCTCAGTCTCTGTAAGGGAAGATGACAGAGGGCTCCATGTGAGTTTGGGGATCTAAGAGTAGAGGAGCCATTGCCCTGCCATCTACCTGTGGTTCCTCTAAGCCACCACGGAGAGGGAGAGGAGAGATGCAAGTGTGGGAAACAATGGGAGATGGGCTTGGGCAGCTCCACAGTCCTCGTGAGCCCAGAAGGAAAGGGAGGTAGATGGGACCTTGAGAGCTGGTGGTCTCCAAAGGGTCCCATAGGCGTGACAAGGGGATTTAGCCCCAGACGGCAGTGTGGCCTATGCCACAGAGGCCAGGCGGATTAGGGACGCCTCAGCAGGTGCAGTCTGAAGGGGTGGCCATTCCCAAGAGCAGCTGAGTCTGCACATCAACACATGTCAGCACAAGACGGCCACAGACAAGATCCCGCTCTCACCACACTGCGGCTCTCGGCAGCTTCAGCTGCTAAAGGCAGTTTGTATGAGAAATCACTGACACGACTGAGTTGACCTGGAAGAGACTGGATTAAGTGCCCGTTAGGCATTTAATATACATTAATATACATTGTGAAATGATTACCACAATCACGTTAATAACACATCTGTCACCTCGCATAGTTATTTGTGTGTGTGTGCGTGTGCGTGTGCGGTAAGAACACTTAAGATCTACTCTCTTAGCAAATTTCAAGTATACAATATGATGTTGTTAACGACAGTCACCTTGACGTACATTAGATCTCCAGAAATTATTCATCTTGGAACTGCAAGTTTGTATCATTTGACCAACATCTCCCTATTTCTCCTACACAATCCCCCACGCCTGGCAACCACCATTCTACTCTCTGCTTCTATAAGTAGTTTATAACGTACAATGGGGTATGATTCAGTCATTAAAATAAGATGGAAATCCTGGTATCTGTGACAACATGGATGAATTTGGAGGACATTGTGCTAAGTGAATAAGCCAGACAGAGAAATACCATATGATCTCAATTATATGTGGAATCTAAAGAAGTCTAACTCAGAACCAACTCATTTTAACAAATGAATGGAAGTAGAAAAAGAAGGGATGCCCTCAGGAACCTCTGATTCTGCGGAAAAACTCAGACAGTGAATTGGGCTTCACGGTTGCCTGTTTTTCCCTCCAGAATAGGCTTTAAGGACTTACCTCTGAAATTTTGGAGGAAAAAGTAGCCTTACATAGAAATATCACCATGCAAACACTGGTAGATCGCAAGATCAAATTGACTGAAAGCAATGCTTTCCTGCAACGCATTGCAGCCTATCAAGCACCCCACGAGGTGCTTAGAACTGTGTCAGATGCACAGTAAGAGGTAAAAGCTGGCTGGTTCCTTCTCAGCCTGATTTAGGGGAGGGAGTTGGTGCCTCTGAACAATAAGGATGGATCCCTTCCTTTAACCCTTGGTCAGGGAGAGAGAGAAAAAAAAGCCAAAGGCTGTTGCTTTGGCCCTCCTGAGTCTCCAGGAAAAAGGGGAAAAGCTGGTGTTTTGATGTCATGAACTGTGGGAAAGCGGGGAGGGAGGTGCTGGGTAGGATATAGGTCAGTTGGAAAAACTGGCAGATACCAGATGGTGGCTCTGGGTGTTCTTTGAGTTGGAATAACTCTGGTTATTACTGATAAAACAAGAAACACTGAAATAACTGGATTCCAATTAACCTTATCAATAACTGTGGTATCATTCTTGGCGTGTCACTATTTTATGGAAATAAAAATCTCAACAGTGAAAGAAGGTTACTAAAAGTAGGAGCAGTGATTATAAGCCTCCAATACTTATATAACTTTAGAATGAAAACATCAAGAAAGGGAAAGGGAAAATCACGCAAGCAAATGAGATACGTTCCATAGAATAATGAAAGACAGGGTCTTTTTTAAAATGCTGAATGCAAGAAAATGTCACAGGTAAGATAATGCTTATCATCACGTGGTGAATGTGTTCAATACTTCACGCACATGGCTTTTCTGAGTCTATGAGAGGTTTTAACTTAAACTTCCGCTGTGCTGACCGGAGAACGAGTGACTTACTAGCTTCTGCCCAGGCACGGGGCTGGGAAAGCAATTTGCCACAATAGGGGGCACCGCCTCCCCAGGTTTCTCAGTCAGCGTCACATGGCTGCCCCAGAGCTCTCCCCAGGGGGCCTTGAGATCCGTGGTCCTGCTGCTTCCTCCCGGCTCACCCACTGCCACTTCCCTTGGGTCACCCTGGGCCCAGCCGTGCCAAAGTGCCCACCTCGCCCTGAAAGTCCCCTCTGCCAGCAATCCCCTTTTCCCTTTTCCTCTACTAGCAAGTGACTCCTCATCCTTTTCCCTAAGGCCTTAATGAAATATCACCTCGCCTGTGACAGCTGCTTGGGTCTTCCAAGCCGAATCTGTAATCCCTACTTCAGTGGTTCCTCAGCGCTTCTATCCATGCCCTCTGTTTTGCTGCACTAACACTCTATAGTCATCCATTTATTTCTTCAACAAACATTGATTGAGCATCTAGCGTGGATCAGACATCGTTATCTATCCCTGGAAATGGAGAGATGAATGGTCCCCTGTCAAGAAGCTGGCAAACTAGACAGGGGACAGGAGCACACTTACAGGACGGTACACTGAGGATGGACAAGGTCGTGCAGCGGTGGGAGAGGGGGTGTTAGGGAAACACAGAGGGGGCACGGTTATTGAGCCTGCGGAGGCATGCTTGGGGAAGTCAAGAGACTTCACAAGAGGAAAGGGTACCTGAGACGCGCAGTGGAGGAGCAATCAACAGCTTGAAGGAAGGAAAAGGCATTCTGGGCACAGGGGACACTGGAAAGCCCAGTGAGTGAGTTGTGTGTGCATGGAGTTGGGTAGAACACATAAACTGCTGGGTATTTGGGGAAACTCCGAGAGACTGGTAAGAGAGAAGGTTGGAGAGAGGAATAGAGGTCAGAACATTCACGTCCTTTTAGGGTGCTTAGATTTTATCCAGGTGGCAAATTAGGAATCACCCTGGTAGCATCATGAAAGTACACATCCCTACGCTGCAGCCCCAGAGGTGATGACATAGCAGGTCCGGGCAAGGGCCAGAAATCTTCCATTTTAACAAACTCTCACGTGGCTCTGATGCATCTTACCCAAGAACCACATTTTTAAGAAACACTTCTGTAAATGATGGGAAGCCTTTGAGGGATTTCCACCAACAAATAACAAGTTGTATTTTAGAGAGAACACTCTTTGGGTTTAAAGGAGGATACATTGAAGAGGACGATACTGGAAGCAGAGAGACCACTTAGGAGGGCTTCTCAGCTGTCAAAGTAAGAACCGATAAGGGCTCCAACCAGAGCAACAGTCAAGGGGAAAATGAAATTCCCCAAACTTGGTGATTAAATAGACTGGAGGATGAGGGGGAAAGCCCAGGTGACTCCTAGTTCTCCAGCATGGATGGGCCCAGTGAGATCTGGAGCACACAGGAGAAGTCACTTTAGGGGGAAAGATGATGCATTAGGTGCCTAAGGACATCCAGGTGGAGGTAGCTAAGAGCGGAATGTCTGAGCCTGAAGCTTGGGGTAGCAGAACAAGCCAAGGAGACAGATCAAGGAGTCAGGGCCCACGAGACCTACAAAGAGCCCCTGGCGAGAGGGTTCAGCATGAGAAGAAGGAAGCCAAGGCGGAGCTCAGACAGCACCAGGTGAGGTGGGCTGGCTGAGGAAGAGGAGCCATGGGGGACACAGAGAAGCATGGTTAGAGGGGCTGGAGGAGAACCAGGACAGCCTGGTGTGATGGGGTCCAAAGGAAGGGTGTTTCAGGAGGGAGCACAGCGCTGGGATTAAGGGCATAGGTTCTGACTTTAGTCTGCCTCCGTGCTGGTCCCAGCTCCAGCACTTAGTAGTTGGGTGAGAGGGAGCAAATTATTTTTCACTCTCCGTGTCTCAGCTGCCTCAGTTGTAAAAATGGGCACACTGATGGGTACCCATCTCATAAGGTCTATTGTGATAGTGCAATAAGTTAACATAAAAAGCATTTAGACCACTACCTGCCACATATTATGTTCTTTTTTTAAACAGCTTTTTAAAAAGAGTCGTATATCAACTGAGGTACAGTTGACACACAAAAACCTGCACATACTTTATGTATGTAATTTGATGAGTTTGGACATATGCATACACACATGAAACTATCACCCCGCTCAAGGTAATAGAAATATTCAGCACCTCCAAAAGTCTCCTTGTACCCTTTTGTGTGTGTGCGTGAAGAACACCTGACATGACATCTTCGCTCAACCAATTTTTAAGTGCACACTACAGTTTTGTTAACTAGAGGCACGACGTTGTGCAGCGCATCTCTAGGCTTAGGTGGGCCAGAGACCAGAGGCCAGAAGGAGCAGGGCTGTCTCCACTGAAGCCAGTTTAGATAGATGATGACAACGCCGCCCTGACAGCTGATACCTGACGTCTCCTACCCAATCCCTTGAGACAGCACCACCCCACCTCCCCACACGGTACAGGAAGACGAGGGAGGGGGAGATCCTGGCACCAACTGAGATTTAACTTCTGACATTCAGCAGAATAAAGATTCCGTGAGAAAAGATATTCAGTTATAGAAATTTTACAGAAGATACGCTCCTTAAACACCTGTGTTTATAGATGGAGATGTGTGCCTGCCCCAGAAATCATGAGAAACTCTGACAAATGTCCTGCTGAAATCACACAGTACTGTGCTAGTAGGGTCTATGGTGTCACCCTGGCCCACACAGGGTGACAGCTTTCCAAGAAGGAAGTGACAGGACTATGTGGCAGGCCTTTTCCCAAATCCAGCGCTGATCTAGACCAAATGCCCACCGCCCCTACATTTAATGAGCCAGGAATGGCCTGTCATTCCTTATTTTCCAGGTCCTTATTTGGCTGAAGCAGTCCATCATCAAAAGCCCTTAAAATGTTCAGACACAAATAATCTTTTACAGGATATGTTTTATGGTGCTAAATGCTGGTCTCTTAAATAGCTAATGACGTATTTAAGGAAATTTAATATTCCTTTTTGAAGAAAATATCGATCCTTCCCACAGTCCCATGGGACTGACGGATGACAGAAGACAGAAATCAGGCTCTGGAACTTCTGCAACACGTTGGCATTTCTGCCTCCTTCTGGCCTCTAAATTGAATGGATGGACGGATTCTTCTTGCCAACAACACAGAACATAATTTAAGGTTAGGTTTGGGTTGAAAAAACCCAAACACCCACCACTTCAAAAATAACCCCTTCCATAGGCTCATGTGAGGCCGCTCATATCAGAGTTCCAAGGGTCATCTAATGACACACACTTCCTTGTCCCTCTTCCAGCACTGCCGTCCCCTCCCCCACCCACCCCTGCCATGGGTTAGACAGCACAAAGCGATCAATCTGGCTTATATTACCTAAGCTCCCTGCAGAAATGGCTTCCCTTAATTAAGATTTTTGTTTTCAGTTTTTATAGACAGTTTATACCAGGAATATCCATTTAAACAATGTTCCTGTGACTTTTGCAAGGCCAAATTTAGAGGTATTGCCTGTTAAGCTGTGAAATGCCTCTCATATGAAGACCCAGTTGATAAATTGCTTCTTGATTCAGGGCAGGAAAAAGTTCAGTTCCTCAAAGATCTAGCCTGCATCCTGCTGTCAAACAATAAGAACTGTATTACCCAACTATCTCCCTTTTTGCCTTAGCTCCATAAAGTAGAAATAATTATTGTGCCCTACTGCAGTAATTGGTTTATCTCACGGCCCTATGACATCGATTCCCCTGCTATATTAATGTGTCTCTTGTCTAAGTTGTACATTGTGTTTGAATTTGCAAACAGCTTCAGGCTTTTCTGGAAATAGGTGGGGTATCATTTTAAAGAAATGCATTTTAATTTTACCAAGAATTGGTTTCCTTCAAAACTTTTACTTTTACATTTTCTGTTTGATTAATTTTTGTCACTTCTCTTAGAACCTAAGTTCCCTGAGGGGAAAGACCACACCTAATCTGCTCACTGTTGCATCTTCAGTGCCTGGCTTCCTGCCTGAGGACCGATGGTATCTGTGTCAGTCAAGATAGACCAAGTTGTGCTGCAGTAACAAACAGCCTGAAAACCCCAGTGGCTTAAAAGAACAAAGGGTTTTTTCTTGCTCACGCTATATATCCATCATAGAGGTTGGCTATATGTAGCTCAGTGTACCTCATATCTGCTAGAAGATTGCCATGGCAGAGAGAAAAGAGATATGACAAACCACAAATCACTTCCTAGCACTTCTGCTTCCCTAGCCAAACCCCAGTCACATGGCCCGGAAGGGGATGTGTACCCCTCCCAGGGAGGGGCACTGCGAGGAGGGAACAGAATACTTGGTGACCCGTAATACCATCTGCTTATAACACTACCCTAGGAACTGAGTCACCTGGACTTACAAATTACATGTTCTTAAATTAGTTAGGTGCTCTTTTAATTATTTCTTCCCATGTATCTTTAACCCTTGGTACATTTGAAATTGTTTGTTTTAGAATAACCTGATTTCAAAGTATCTCACCATACCACTGACTTGGTTATACTTTGGTCAAATATAATTTAGCATGCATAACATCTCCCTCCTATTAATAGCTCAGAAAGCCTGGAGACTTTTAACTTTTAACAGCATGTTAACTTTCCCAACACCAATATAATATCAGAGAACTTAGTTGACTGTTTCAGAACCTATGTCCTAATTTCCATCTTCTGTGATAGGGTAGACCAGATAACCTGAAACCCTTTCACTTCAAAACATCTGAAAATCCTGGACAAAACATAACATACATTCTCTTCAAGGCATGCCTGGGCTTGGAAGAAAATAAGAGAACTCCAAAGGGCCAAAAATGAAACTGAGAACTGCAGCAGGAATCCAGAGAACCAAGAGTGCAGCAGTCAAGTGGGTTGACTCAACCCAGGGCTGAGGTTTCCAAGGCTTCATGGAAGCAGGAGACCCACCCCCCCTCATGTTGGGGAGTTACCACTGAGACCCCGTATAAAGCTAGACTTCCCAAAGGACCTCAGCCTCATAAAAGGTACACCCAGGGCTGCAGGATTTAGCAAAAAAATACAAGACATCCAGTTAAATTGGTGTTGTAGATGAACAACAACTAAACATTTAAAACAAGCATGTCCTGTGCAGTATTTGTGATACACTTATACTAGAAAATTATTTGTTGTTTACCTGAAATTCAGGTTTAACTGGGAGCTCTATATTTCACCTGGTCACCCTAGGTACACGAGAAAAATTACTCAGCAGTATAGGAAGTCAACGAGAATACATGTGCATCTCCATATGGGCTCTCAGTTGGGGGCAGTGGGGAGAGTATCCTCCCAAGAATTAAGTCATAGGCCTGCCCTTACATGGATTTATGATTCAACTTTTTATCCTACCTTCATGACCCTCACCTAACAGGCCAGAAATTAGTATAAGAAATGTTCAGACCATGATACCCCAGGACTCCCAATACAAGCAAATACAAACCCACTCTGGGTGGGGAGGAGTCACACCCTCAACTCAGGCCACTGTGGAAGTTCACAGACTAAGCTTCACTAAAGATAAGCTCACAACCCCAAATTACAAAACACAGGTGGGAGTGGGAGTGCTTGTGTAAAGCAAGCAAGGTAGGCTTTTTCACTTGCCAGCTAGAAAAGTCCAAGAGCACAAAGTCTTGGAGACACATCCAGAGTGAGGGTCCTTCAAAGCTGATTTCTTCCCTGTGTTCCCTTAGGTGGGGCAAATCACAGTATCTATGACTTCAGAATATGATTCTCATCTGGCCATCCATCACTACTGCTGAAAATAACAAAGCAAAACCAAAAAAAGCCAGTTCTAGTGACAGCAGGTTCAGCATAAACCTTTAAGCATAAACCTTCAGGAACTTCAGTGCTTTTAGTTCGCTTTTATCGTAAGAACCACTTGTTAACTAAAACTCGAGAAAAGTTCAAGCAATCTGCTTTTATAGGCTTGGCTCCAATGCTTCACTTCCCTGAAATCCCAATAGGCTGATCAACTGTCCCAATTTGCCTGAGACTTTCTGGTTTTAGCACTGAAAAAAAACCCAAGACAGCTGGTCACAGGAAGCATTCTTCATCCTAATTAAAGGCAAATTAAGTAAATCTGTGAAGGTATTCCTCTTTATCCTCCTACCAGCAACATTCAGGCAAAATAAGCTAATAATTATTTCTTCGGGAGGTAGGTTATGCAGAGTGTAACTGCAGTACACATGTATTAACATGCATATATACATACTTATTCTTAAGCCTCCTTGAGCTTTGGTTTCCTCATCTGTAAAATACAAATCACTGTAGAACCCAAAGGTTTTGGCAAGGATTAATGAGATCATGTAGAACATATAGATAAAGCACTTAGCTTAATTCCTGGCACACAGTAAGCACCCAAGAAAGATAGCTATTTTGATTATTAAGTTTCAGATTGTTGTAGCACTTAGATTTTATACTTCAGAAACATTTAAAATGCTTCCATTTTCCACACTTTTTGGTTTGAAGTAGTAGCTTTGCTGATATTGCTTGATTGTTCTCACCCAGCTTGTCAGAATCTATTGACAGATGCAAGTTATTTTCTCTTACTGCGTTGGAGACTTATCTGATTGTTCATCCTTTGACTTTCAAAATCCAAAAATCTTTATCGAGACAGGGAAAATAACAGTAATCTCAGTAACTATTTTCTTCACTTTTTAAAGAACTTGGACTTCCCTGGTGGCACAGTGGTTAAGGATCTGCCTGCCAATGCAGGGGACACGGGTTTGAGCCCTGGTCCGGGAAGCTCCCATGCGCCGCGGAGCAACTAAGCCCGTGTGCCACAACTACTGAGCCTGAGCTCTAGAGCCCGCAAGCCACAACTACTGAGCCTGCATGCCACAACTACTGAAGCCCTCGAGCCTAGAGCCCGTGCTCCGCAACAAGAGAAGCCACTGCACTGAGAAGCCCGTGCACTGCAACAAAGAGTAGCCCCCGCTCGCCACAGCTAGAGAAAGCCCGCGTGCAGCAATGAAGACCCAACGCAGCCAAAAGTAATTAAATAAATTTATTAAAAAAAAAAAAAAAAGAACTTGATGTTTATCTTGTCTGCCTATCTTTTTTTCCAAAATATAAAAGAAACAGTGAAAATAGCTTTCCCTTTTCCCCACCTCTTACCCTCAGTGACCCCAAATTAGCAATTTTCATTTCTGACTGACTGATTTTCAGAGTATTCAAACTCTAAATAACCTTTAAATGGAGTGTATATTTTATGCCATTGTTTTACTGATAGAAAAGGAGCTAAAAATCTCTTTCCCCCACCCCCCAGCATTAGGCTGCATTGAGCACGTGCACATTAACAATCTGTTAAATTGCTATCACTTTGAACACATCATCCTCCGTCTGGTAGAAGGACATGACGCTGAGCCATTTGGAGCTTGGAACAACTTGTGATAGATTTGTCCCAGATCACCCATATAATCTTATTTGGTCTTTTTTGTGGCCAGAATATAGTTTAATGTGGTACCTATTTTGGATATTGCTGTCAAATAAGGTTTATCTTTGTTTGACATTAAAAGTCCCAGAAGGAATCAAGACAGGTGATCTAAACCACTGCCTCTCAAACTGTAATGTGCATACATAGCACATTTTGAGAAACTTGTTAAACACAGATTCTGAGTCTAGAGGTCTGAGCTATGGCCTGCAATTCTACGTTTCGAGTAAGCTCCCAGGTGATGCCGATCTGTGGACCACAGTGCAGCAGCCTGGGTCTGAGGCAGTGGTTCTCAGAGTGTGGTCATGGGACCAGCAGCATGGGCATCACCTGGGAACTTGTCAGAAATGCCAATTCTCGGGTTTCCCTGGTGGCGCAGTGGTTGAGAATCTGCCTGCCAATGCAGGGGACACGGGTTCGAGCCCTGGTCTGGGAAGATCCCACATGCCGCGGAGCAACTAGGCCTGTGAGCCACAACTACTGAGCCTGCGCGTCTGGAGCCTGTGCTCCGCAACGAGAGAGGCCGCGATAGTGAGAGGCCCGTGCACCGTGATGAAGAGTGGCCCCCACTTGCCGCAACTAGAGAAAGCCTTCACACATAAACGAAGACCCAACACAGCCAAAAATAAATATAAAAAAAAAAGAAATGCCAATTCTCAGGTCCCATCCCAGACTTTTTCTAGTCTAGGATGGGACCGGAGAATTGGCATTTCTGACAAGTAATCTGGGTTTGAGCAAGCCCTCCAGGTGACTCTGACACACAGAAAGTTTGAAAACCACTGCTCTAAACAAATAATCTCCTTGCCTAAAGGGACCAGGTATTGCATTGTTTCCCGTGAGGAAGGGAACCAAGGCTGTCTAGGGGCTGAGACAACCAGGAGAGACAAGCCAGTGCTCAGTTAGCTCCAGGAAAGGAGTTTGTAACAGATCTGCCTACATTGGCGAGTGGGCTTTGGGGAGATAGGCCCTGCCAGGGACTGGCTGAAGCCTCATCAAGTGGGTGCATTCTCTACATGCAAATATCCGGGGTTGGTGGGGGGCACTGACGCAAGCTTTCAACATCAGGGAAGCCTGACATGGGTTAACCGAGTAGTGGTGGATCACCCGACAGCAGGAATAAGCATGTGCTTAAGGTATCTGCTAAGCAGGGACACCAAAAGGATGAGAAAAAAATTTTTGAAAGAATTTGACATTTCCAAACAAAGAGCATCAAAGTAGACCCAATGGGAAAATCACATTATTCGCCTCCTTTAAACTCATTTTACTGTTTGGCGTGGCTTACTGTAGTCTCTGGAGCCAGACTGCCTGTCTCAAAGTCCTGGCTGTACCATGTACCAGCTGTGTTGTCTTGGGCAAGTTACTTGTCTCTCACTGCCTCAGTTGCCTCATCTATAAAATGGGGATAATGAGGTTTTGTGGAAATTAAACATTACTTTAATACAGCATATGTAAAACTTTTAGAATAGTGCATGATATACAGTAAGTGCTTCATCAATATTAATTTTTATCATAAGTTGGGGAAAGAGCAGCAGGGCCCTACATTTTTTTTTTTTCAATGCTTGGGGTCTTCAAAGATTTCATTTGTTCCCCAGTGGAGCCTGACACAGCTTGTAAGAAATCAGACAAAAGTCAGGAATGCAAGGAGACAGAGACAGCACCTGGAGGGATCTGTGGGTCCCGGGGAAAGACCCAGCAAAAGCAGGGTAGAACCAGAGGAACAGTGGGGCTCTGCACAAAGTCAGGCGCATATCAGGAACAGAACAAGCCTGAAATCCTGGAGTATAAGCCAGGACACTTGTGAGTGCTGACCACCCATGAGGGGGTAACAGCATCAGTAAGCCCCAGAACTTTAGGCTGGACCACTGGCTCACACCTTGGCTGCAAACAGAATCACCTGGGAGCCTTAAAAATTACTGATGCGTGGGGCTCCCCCCAAGAGTCTGGTTCATTGGTCTGGGCATCAGATTTCTGAAATCTCCCTAAGTGAGTTTATTAAATAGCCAGGGTTGAGCATCTTACACTCCTTTACGCTTGTCAGCATTGATCCTGGAAGTTGTGATGGGCCCAAACATAGGTAAATGAGAAACAAAACGGCTAGAAAAACACAATCCCTGTGTATTTCTCTCCTCCTTCTCTCCTTCTTAGTTATGCTCTGGGCTTACCTCCTCCCCAGCTGCTGCTGGTCTATATAAGTGCCTTTTGCGATTCAGAAAAATGTTTCCCTTCTTTAAGACACTGTGTTAATAATTGAGAAGGGTCTGAGGTGTCAGACCTACATGCAAGCTAACATGTTAGCCAGCCAGTTTCATGGATGGTGGCAGAAGACCACCCATGAAACTCCTGGGCCAGAGACAAAGGACTTTATCACTCACAGAAATAGCTGTAGCCAGAGTGTCTGCTTTTTCTTGCACCAATTCCCCAAGCTCCTTTTCTCACAACAATGCACAGAGGACCAGGTGACATCTGCACATGCGTGGGTTTTGTTACAGGAGAAGACCCCTGAACTTAGGGAACCTAAATCTTTTATAATGACCAGTAAGCCTGCCTACCCTTTACTCCAGAGAGGTAATGTTTCTACTTTCCATGGCTGTTTGCTCCATACATCCTTGAAAAGACAATCTGGAATAAACAGTCCGTGCCTCTGCTAGCAAAATGTGAAGATACATGTGAGACCCATGAGGAACTATCTCCCAGCACACTTTCACTGTCAGAAAAATTGTTATAATATACTGATTTTATTAGAATTAAAAAACATTATGTCCTCTCTTCTGCAATTATCATAATAAATACGCAAAACTACGATGCCTATGGTGTGAATGGAGCCCTCTTATGTATGGCATCATTGAACAGTTCACAACCTGCACAACTGTACCCTGGGGCACTGTATCTTAGCTCTTATTTTTTTATCTCACTCTCCTACTCTATCCTTATTGGTCCTTATGCAACCTTGCATTTGGAGTTACTTTTTCAGTCATCTCATTCCTAATCATTTTCTTTCTTCCACCCCAACTTTCCACTAATTATTTACCTTAAGACTTTGAGACTTTCCGACATGATTAGTCTCATACACTCGTGGGTCTAATCCTTATTATTAGCACATTGGAGCAACATAAGGTGCCCCCCAGACTGGGACTGATTCTACAGATTACCACTCGAAGTTACACTAGCAAAATCCACATATAATGACTGAGTTCTACACAAATGACCTGTGCTAAGGAAGGGAGGAAAGGAGAGATTTCTAAGAGTTATGACAGGACCTCAGGACACGAGGATACTTCAGGGACACATGATATTCCAAAGTAAGCTGCCAATTTCCCAGTTCCGAGAACTCAGTTTTAACTTCTTATTACAACTACACTGAAAAGGTGGCCAAACAATGTGCTGTCATGCATCTGTGTGTTGCAGCAACAGGAAGACGATCAATATGGAATTTCAAAAGAGGAACAAAGTAAAAAAGCAAGCAAAGGCAAGATCTTACATTTGGTGAAGACCAAAGAGAAGTATCCATCGTGTGGAACAGGGGTGTCTAGCTTTCCCAAAGTCTTGGTAAATGTCCCTCAAATTTCTGCCACTGCTTACTCCAGTTTCACACTCAGCAAGCAACATCCGATTACTCATCTGACGTCCCAGCCACAGTGCCATAGGGAAGGACCCTACACAGGGAATACATCCAGCCTTGCAATGTAAAGGAACATCCAAAGTGTAAAATGACACACTGGCCTTCTGGTCCATGCCTCAGCCTCCTGTGAGGGGTGAGATCCCTCACCAGAGGAGCACAGCACTCAGGGCTGGATCCAGCCCACTCACTCAGGTAACCTCATGGAGATATTTTCCCAAGAGGGACCTGCTGGAGTGGCCAGCTTGCCTCTCTAAACTCTCCCTCTTTACTCCCTGATGGCAACTGGTCCCACTGTCAGCTTTCATCCTTCCCCCAGGTGAGTTCCCGAGCTGAAACTGGTCCCTGACATTCCAGAAGTCCATGGATGCAGAGCAATTCCAGAGCCTTTCAGGAAAGCCCCGCTGTCCACTGTGGGATATACAGGTAGAATGTCACTCCCAGCACTAAAATGCGATTTCTCAGCTGGTCAAAAAACAGAACAAGGTAGGGACTTGGAACCACCATACTCACCTAGGGTCCAGATGTATGCACTCCCTCACGCATTCGTTCACACAGCACCCAGAATGGGGCAGAGACTGCTGATAGGTACAGGAGCCTAACTTTGGTGGGTGCCTTGCTCCAAATTGCAAAGCTACTTCCTCTCATGAAGAGATGAGAAGTGTGTTTTTCCTCTGGATAAAGTCAATTAGCCAACGGTCACCTCAATTACCAGGTAAATTCAGAATGAAGTATGTATGACAAAAGGTGCTATCAAGTCCTCTGACTTGAGGACTAGTTATTGTTTATCTCGAGAACGTGTACGTATGCAATGCATAGTGTCTGCTTGGCTATAGAAGGGGGTGAGATTCTTTTCTGTCTTTGCAGTCTCTTTGGGGATTGCCTGTGATGGGCATCACATTCTGATTTAATGCTTATTCAATAATTAAAGTGTTTTCTTTCTCTGTTACCTCTGTGGAGAGGATTTCAGGGTTGAGAGAAGATTTTGATTTTAGTTACATCTTCCCACCATCTTATTATTCTGTTGCAGGAAAATGGGGTGAGAGAGGATGGCCATGTCCCAGATCTCGGGTGAGTCCTTGGGATGGGGCCACCAAGTGAGGGTCCTTGGCTTTGTGCAGGAAAGAATTCAAAGGCAAGCCATAGTAAAGTGAAAGCAAGTTTCTTCAGGTAGATACATACTACATAGACAGAGTTTGGGCCATCTCAGAAGGAGAGAGGCAGCCCCAAAATATGGGGTGGTTAGTTTTTATGGGCTGGGTAATTTCATAGGCTAACGAGTAGGTGGATTGTTCCAGCTATTTTGGGGAAGGGGTGGTGATTTCCAGGAATTGGGCCACTGCCCACTTTTTGGCCTTTTATGGTCAGCCTTGGTACTGTCATGGCACCTGTGGGTGTGTTGTTTAGCACATGCTAATGTATTACAACGAGCATATAATGAGGCTCAAGGTCTGCTGGAAGTCAAATCTTCTGCCATCTTGGGCCAAATCGGTTCTGACCAGTTTTTGTTTTATCCTCAGCAGTAATGGTTGTGCCCTGCCCCCTTCCCTCCTGTCTCACTTCCACATCCACAGTCCTTAGCACTGTGTTCTCCCACATACAGAAGATTCTTGTTGATTTTGACCATTGCTTTTCCCGTTTTTCACACACCTGAGACCAAGACAGATTTTTTTTTTTAGTTGATAGAAAAAAGAATAACACTGGTTCAAGGAATGAAACCAGTCAGAAAGTTTAAAAATCTTTGCAAACTAGATTCTGTTATGTTTGTTAAGCTGCAGAAAAAGAAGAATGTTCTCTGTGAATTATAGAGGGAGGAAGGAAAGGAGCAGGGCTAAGTAGAAATTCCAGAAGGCAGAAGCCAAGTAGTCATATGGAAAATACCAAGTCTCAGAAAAATCAGAAGACTCCACATTAACTTTAAGTGTTTTTCTAAAATTTTGAGGAAATACTAAGATGTTGAAATGCATGGCTAATTCTGTATACTTTGAATGAATCATGACAGACATTTCAACTGACAGGAATTTTTCTCTTATTGCAATGTGACAACAGTGAGTTTTACCTATTAATTGCCATGCTGTTGCTACCCAGAGACTGTGTTTTATTGTGTAGTAAATGTAGAGAGTATAGAGCTCACCCAGCATGCCAACAGACAAGGCTGATGTGTTTGGGGCATAAAATGAAAAACCCAGGAATGTCTGATTGCATTGTGCTGTAAGTTAGCACCATGTCTCCACAGAGCAAAGACTAAAAGGCTAACAACATAAAGGTAATTTAGCAAAGTAAGCAAAAGTAAGAATCTGGCCAAGTGTATCTAGCAGAGAATCTGGTGGACGCATGTGTCTGGGCACCAGGGAGGTGGGAGATTTCATGGGGCAAGGACAGCGGCTCTTCCACAGCCTAGACAGGCAGCTCTCAGCCCCCGCTCCTCTGCTACTGACCAAGTGAACATTGCTAACTTAACTTCTTGGGGACCCTGATACAGAAAAGGGCTTAAATGGAAGACCCTATGGAATTCTGATCAATGTAAATTAACCAATTGGCATTCTGATTAACTCTCTGTTCTCAAATAATTTGGGTTAGCGTGAGTGAGCTCCCAAGACTCAAGTCAGTCATGGGTGCACTGATAAAAAAAGACCTGCAAAACTGATAACCAGTCCTGTGAATGTGCTCACGTACCAAGGTGAGCCAATAGCTGATGTTTCCATGGGGCCCAGCCCCAGCTGTCACTTGATGTCTCTTTGTTCCTTCTCTCTCTCTCTCTCTCTCCCCCTGCCCTAATTTCATGAAGCAAGTTTTAGAACTCTAGTTTATCAACCATAAGGAAAATATGCAAACGGAGGACAAGGGGATAAAAATCACTGAGACATCAGCAAAATATCCTGCTTAATGGCCTATGCTGAACTGAATGGGGGCAGTCAAAGCCACATGTAAAATAAGAAAAGAATATGAAAAGTAGACAATGACAATTATTGGAAGAAGATCATCACACCTGAGAAGACAAGCCAAATAATGTACGGCACACCCATGGTCCCCCTCTGAAGACTAAGTGACCACACAGGTCCCACAAGACCCCAGCACCCCTGCCATGACTGACTGGCCAAGCAGTAGACACTGACCTAAGGAGAGAAATCTAGAGACTACCAGTGTCTGGTGGTGGTTTGATCCAAAATTTCTACCAAAGTGAGATGGCATTGAGTAAATGTGAAGTTCTCTCTGCAGGTTCTGCGGTCTGCAGATTTTTTTTTTTTCTTTTTGTGAGTTAAAACTGTAATATGCAAGCATGGCTGACCATGTTAGCCCTCATATTTTTGTATGCTGACCAGTACCTCTCACCTTAGCTAAGTTTGAGAACTACCTTAAGATCTGGCCAGGGAGGCCCCATGGTCTCCAAGCCCAGGAGTCATCATTCTAGATCGGGGGACTGCAGGGATGGAAGAGCATCTACCATAGACAGAGTGATGCTGCAGTCAAGAGTCATGTCCCAACACTGGTGAGCTGTCTGACTCATGTGGGACTGAAAACCAACAGCCTGAAAGAGAGGTACCAGATGAAGAAGTATTGTGAATGATCCCAGAAGAAACAGAAAAAAAAAGATTATTTTTTTAATTTTAAAGTAATTTCCTCAAGGAGATTAACTTACAGTAGCCATGAAATAAGAAAATGATACTATGTAAAATGTTAATCAGAGAACAATAAGAGTTCTTATAAAATAAAATTAAAAAAAAAAATTATTGCCAAAATAAGAAACTCATTAAAAGAGCTGAATAGCAGAAGGGCACAAATGAAGACTAAATTAGTGATTGGAAGACCAAGTCATGCAATCCTATCAGAACATTAAACAGAAATGTAAAAATAGGGAAATTATAAGAATCAAGTGGAGATATGCAGGATAAAGGGAAGAGAAACAATATCTACCTAATACATGTTCAGAAGGAGAATAGACAGGGAACTGAATCAAGAAAACAACAGAAGAAAATTTCCTGGAGCTGAAGAAAGACTTGATCATCTGAAAAAGAGTCTCTGGTGTGAAATGGGAATATCAAAAGGAAATAACTAGACTTTTGCTGCTGAAATGCTTAACCACATTTCTTTTGAGGTCCACAACAATTCCAGCTTCAAAAGAGGAGGAAGTACTTATAATCTATTCTGCCTGGTAAATGTGCATACACAATTTCTGAAGGAATATTTTTTAAATGTCTACCAGATTTCTTCAAATAAGGCATCCATCCTATTTATTCTTCTTTTTGCCAACATCTGATGCAGAGCAATACAGCCTGTGGGTAATCATTCAGCATTTACGAGTTAACTAAGAAATATTAACAAGCTATTTTGCGCTTATGAGAAAAGCTACAAACAATACTTTTCTTTGAGGTAGAGTGCTTTAGAGGATAAATTATAACCGCCCTCAGCTTCCACAAACGGAAAAACGTTCTCACAAAAAATTATGCTGAGTCAATTATATTGAAGCGATGATTTTACAGCCACGCGTTCCTTCGCTATTTTAAAGTCCTCACTTCATAGGAACCTAATTCCTTCCTGAGCACTTTCAAAATTCCATCCAAAATTTAATAAGTTGGTAAAAAGTTCACATACACACAGAGAGAGAGAACATATAAAGAACATATACACAAGGTAACCACTGACTCTGTGAGACATTCTCTTAAATATTGCTTTAAAACATTCTCTCTTGATGCCTTACTGAAGTTTTCACGTTAAAATTTGGTTTTATCTTATTGTCTAGGGCCTGGGGAACATGGAACCACAACAATGGCAGATAGATAACGGCGTAAGCCTTGGAGATTTTTTTTTTTTTTAATTTATTTTTGGCTGTGTTGGGTCTTCGTTTCTGTGCGAGGGCTTTCTCCAGTTGCGGCAAGCGGGGGCCACTCTTCATCGCGGTGCGCGGGCCTCTCACTGTCGCGGCCTCTCTTGTTGCGGAGCACAGGCTCCAGACGCGCAGGCTCAGCAGTTGTGGCTCACGGGCCTAGTTGCTCCGCGGCATGTGGGATCTTCCCAGACCAAGGCTCGAACCCGTGTGCCCTGCATTAGCAGGCAGATTCTCAACCACTGCGCCACCAGAGAAGCCCAGCCATGGGGATTTTGATGGCTGTTATTACTGTGGTGCTGTTTTAAGGAAATTAAATACACTTTACCCCAAAGTTTTCTCCTTTACGACACGTTCTTATGGTAAGTATGTTTCAATATCCCAAAGGAATTAACACAGAACTAATCAGGGGAAGGAACCCTGATTGCTACCACTGTGCTCTCTGATAAAACATAAGCTTCCCCAAAAATGAAACTTAGTAATTACAGTCTGGAGATTGACTCATCAGACTACAAAGGAAGGGCAAGGAAGAAAAAGGAAAACCGAATTTCAAATATGCCAAATCAGCTATTCTGGGCAAAGTTGACTGTATTAAATGGTTTTTCCTTTTTAGAAATAGTCTGCATTCTCACATTTCTCATTTGTTGTTTCAAATATTCCTAATTTACTCTGATAGCTCACGTTCACAAGCTATCCCTAATAGCTGGACCTGCTGTTGTCAAGAGAAACAGAAAGATCTGTTCATTGTATTCTACTTGCTGGCAGACCGGCACTCCACAGTAGTATAAAACCACAGACATTAAAAATAACACCTTCCTGACACATTTCCACTGGGAATAAAGAGGGATTAAATTTCATTCATGTGTTAGTATGATTGACTTATAGAAAGCATTGGGTTTCCATTAATTCATTCAACAAAAATTTATTGAGCACCTATTATGTGTGAGACTCTGGATGTAGTGATCAACGGGGTAGATCAGTTCCCTTCCTAAACAGAACTTCCCTATCTAATAAGGAATATAAAGAGGGAAACTTTGTGCCCTATAGGAACATGCAGGTGAGCGGGTTGACCTAAACTTGGCATGTTTTGGAGGCCTCCTCGATGTAACCTCTACACTTAGATAGGGGTTTCTCAACTTCGATACCATTAACATTTTGGACCAATTAATTTGTCGTTGTAGGGGGCTGTTCTCTACATTGTAGGATGTTTAGCAGCATCCCTGGGCCCTACCCACTAGATGCCACAACTTGGTGAATGTCTCCAGACATTGCCAAATGTCCCTTGGGGGACAATTCATCTCTGGCTAAGAACCACTGACTTAGATGGAAGATGAGGAGAAGAAAGTTGTGGGGTGAGGGGAGAAGAAAGGAGTATGGTGTGGGGAGAAGACACAAGAAGTGAGAAGGAATCACTGGTACAAAGGTCCCTAAGGCATGAAGATCTTGGCCCCTTGGGTGGCCCAATGTGAGAATGAAGAGAGAACTCAGGTCCGATCCTAAGGGCCCGTGTAAGGCATATTAACAGGTTGGAGTTTGTATTGTCTGTTACTGTGTAACAAATTACCCTCAAGACTTTTCCCCTTAAAAGAACAAACCTTTATCATCTTAACAGTTTCTGAGGGTCAGGATTCCTGGAGCAGCTTAGCTGGGAGGCATAGCTTTGGGTCTCTCAGGAGGTTGCAGTTAAGTTGCCAGCCGGGTCTCTGAAGACCGGGCTTGCTATGGAAAGATGCTCACCCAAACCCACCATTAGCAGGAGGCTTCAGTTCCGCCCCATGTGGGCCTTCATGGGGCTGCTCTCTACACTGCTTCCCCTCCAGACAGTGATGGAAGATCACATTTGCTTTTAAAAATAATCTGGCTTCTACTTAGAGCTAGGAGCAAGGAGGCAACTGGAAGCCATCAATTGTTTTTGATTAGAGAGGTGCCGGTCAATCTACAATTTATCATTTAAGCCGCTAGATAGTTAGAAAGTGATTCTAATTACAGAGGGCTTTAGTCTTTAAATTGGTCACAGTTCCATAAAAGCACAAAGTAATTAAGCAAGCAAATCATTGAACTAATGCGTCTTCGAATTCAATAGTGACAAAAAGTGAGAGCCCAGAGACGCTAAATGACAGCACTTCCATCAAAGCTCATCAGACTTGATAAAGCTCATCATCACTTTATAAAGTTTTTCCATGGTGAGACGGTTGAAGCCAGCATAGCCCAATCTTCGCTTTCATGTAAAAGTGGTCTTAGGAGTCTCTAAATATCTAAGTAAGCTGAAAACTCCAGAACTCCCAACTGAGATAATTCTTAGAGAGTTCTCTTTTGAGTGCTTTTCAAACTAGATGTCTGTTTCCTTTCAACTCAATGAGATTACTCTTAACACCAATTTATGTAAACTATCTAGCAATAAATCACAAAACCATATAGTACGATTGTTCTTACTTGCTGGAGTCTATCCAAATGGCCCCAAATACCCATCTTGCTCCCTATTCCCAAATATTCATTTTACTTTTGGATACAGAAATTCACCCGTCCACTGGAACCTGGGTTTGGAGTCCACTGATATAAAACAAATTGTCTGAAATGGTACCCTGTTGCCCACAACCACTGTGGGTGCCAATACTGAGCCTGGCTCTGGGTTTCCCCAATCTGGACCACGGTTGGGAAGCCCGCCTCAGGCCACAGCTGGCTTAAGAAGAGAATCCAAACATCCCCCAGTGTCATCCTTTCAAGTCCCTCTTTCTTGTATCATTCAACTAGGTACAATCAGACCCCCTTCTTTTGACTTTTCTACTACTTAGGATAACCAAAAAGTACCTCCACCCCAAGTCTGCTGCCGGTCACTTCTCCCTCTGACTGGTACCCCCAGCCTTCTTTATGCACAAACAACCTCCCTGCCTTCACTCCCCAAAGCATGGCTGACACTAGGTTGTAGTATGTAACAAACTTTCCTGAGGATGACAAACAATTATTATATTGTAAAGAAAAACTTCAGAGTAGATATTTGATTCCACTGCTCCTTAAATGTGTCTGCCTATGTCCTTCCACATGGGGTTCCCCGCTGACCACCTCCCCACCTCCAGCCTCACCCCTCACTTGTGTGTAGTTCTGACTTATAACCAGGGTATCACCCCCAACAATCCACGGGGATTCCCACTGACCCTGCCCTTGACCCTGTCTCCAGAGCCCCAGACTCTTTCTTCACAGGCTCCAACCAAGAGAAGCAAACCACTTAACCTCTTCTCCTAGAGGTACAGTCTGACCACAAGAAAGACAGCCTTTTGCATTTTTATGCAGAGCCATTTAGTTTCTCTTTGTCTCAAACTCCCCCTTCTGTAACAGGATGGGGGTAGAGCCACAGGGCTCCTGGATACTTCCTCTAAAATTAAAATGCAATCCCCCTCAAAGAAGAATTCCGCCACTACACCTGGAACAACAAGCTCAAATTTTAAATAACCTGATTGTTGGTACCCACTGTAAGTACAAACCAATTGGCCAGGACTAGACAGCCCAAGGGCAATCACAATTCCCTAGAGGACCAGAGATGGGTTCAGACTAGCCAACCCACAGTGACTGATTATAAACAAAAAGTCTTGGACAAGCTGTGTTGAAGTCCACTTGGGCAATAGCAGGGCGGCAGGCAATAGATCCCAGAAGCCAGGCGGAGGACCCAGGAACCACAGATCTGCATATACTGAAAAATGCAGTTCAGGAACAAATCAGGGAACACCTGAGAAGAAGTGTGATTAATGCCCAAATGCCCTTCTAAGTTCTTAATCTCAAGCTACCAGGAACTTCTGGTACTTTTGTCCCTTGACAATGGTGACTAGCAGATGTGAAATGGAAGGGGAAAATGAGAGTGTACCTTAAATACCGTACATGCCGTATTTTACTTAACCAAGCCACTACTGGGGGGGCATTTGATTTTTTCCAATTTTTAATATTATAAGTAAGTCTATGAATTTTATTTTATTTCATTTGCTATTTTTTTCCCATAAGTCCATGTCTATTTCCTTAGGATAAATTTTTAGAAGTAGAATACCTAGATAAAAGAGTGTGAATATTTTTCTGATTTTGACATATGGCATCTAGGCACAAGATGCAAGCCTAGTTTTGCCATCAATGTACTTTTCTGATAGCTGTGAGGAATCATATGATCATCGCTCCTGTACTTCTTAGGTTTATTTATTTAGTTTACTGGTAAGTTAAACAACTCATGGCAGAGGAAGTTGAAGTAAGTTTAGCTGGGAGGTGTTGAAATGGTGGAAACTTTCCAGTTAGAACAAAGTGAAAGAGAATGAGTTTGAGAGAAGAGAGGAGTATAAAGACAGTCACACAGCAACCAAGTTTCTCCCCAATTCACTCCTGAGACAGACCTCCTCTTTAGAACAACATGATGCTCAAGGTATTGTTTCCTGTTATGTGGCTTATTTAAACGGGTTTTTCTAGCTTTCCTTTTCTTCTCGATTTCCTCAGTTGCCCTCTCCTCTTAAGAGCTACCTGCTTCTACTTTCAAAATGTGATTTTAATATTTCTCATAGCCTCTGGGTGGTCTAATTAACTGCATCTTGTTTTTTATCAATGTTTTACCAAGAATAGACATAATTCTCTGGTACAAAATTAGGAAGAAAATGAATCATTATAAGTTCATAGAATTTTTTTTTTTATAGATTTATTTATTTATTTTTGGCTGCGTTGGGTCTTCATTGCTGCACACGGCCTTTCTCTAGTTGCGGCGAGAGGGGGCTACTCTTCATTGTGGTGCGCGGGCTTCTCATTGTGGTGGCTTCTCTTGTTGCGGAGCACGGGCTCTAGGCGCGCGGGCTTCAGTAGTTGTGGCACGCAGGCTCAGTAGTTGTGGCTCGCGGGCTCTAGAGCGCAGGCTCAGCAGTTGTGGCGCACGAGCTTAGTTGCTCTGCAGCATGTGGGATCTTCCCGGACCAGGGCTCGAACCCGTGTCCCCTGCATTGGCAGGCGGATTCTTCACCACTGCGCCACCAGGGAAGCCCAGTTCATAGAATTTTAACCTTCTAGTTTGGCATGTATCCATTATGGCATTGCCAGATTGCTTTCCTAATTATCTGTCTACTGTCCTTAGTCCCCTGGAGAAGATAAGCCTTTTGTGGTGGGAACCATAACATCTTGGTTTGGTATTCTAGAGTGCTTAGCACAGGGCAGACACATAACAGGAACTCCTGAAATATTTATTAAATAACTGCATATTTCACCTTAATTTATACATTAATCATAGTATTTTACTAAGAACAGATGTAAATACCAGGAGAAAATCAAGAAGACCAACAAGATATTTTAGAAATAGATGGGCACAAGGCTAAATACAGCTGAACAGCTGCATGTTTATTTCCTAGTGTTCCCTTCCTCAGGGGCCAGAAGGAGGCTGTTTGTTCTTTGGCACACGGGGTGGTGTTCAGGACTTGTCAGGGGGTCCATTGGGGCCCTACTTTCAGAAGTCACTAGCACCGTGGGATTGTGTGGATGGAGGCCCCAATCACCTCCCACGCTCCATGGTGGCGCCCTGCAAATACACGCTCCCCAGGCATACACGTTGCCCCAGCAGGCACTCCCGGGTCAGATCTAACCCTGAAGAGATGAACAATCCATCATTAATTGCCTCCACTGTGGGAATTGTGAGGATGGGAAGAGAGGTCAAAAAGAGGTAGTTTTGCTTATAAGAAAGGATCCAACCAGTGCTTGAATCTCTAAGTTTTAGTTGGCAAATCATCAAGCCAGTTCTTTTCCCTCCTTCCCTTCTCTGTCCCTAAAATGTTTACCCAGATTTCTAGCCACATGAAAATCCAAGGTATTGTTATTCTCCACCCTAACCTGAAACTTGCATCCCAGACCCCTTTCTCTGTTCCAGCCATCTCCTCTCCTGCTTCCTCTCATTGTTCTAGCAAAGCTTCAGAGACATAAAAAGCAACCCACTGTTTCGCAAATGGCAAGGTTTCCCAGGCTTGACAGCCTAGGGACTGAAAATATAGGACAAGTCGACAAGTCGGTGGCCAGGTTGAAGGACTTTCAGCTGGGAACTGGTTCTATCTTTGCACCTCTGCTCTTGCACTGAGCTTAGCGTCAGAGAGCCCCAGACACCCCAGATCCTCTATCCAATAAGCCCCCACCCCCATCCTATAGCTCACATTTTAAAATGAGTTATCTGATGTTCACAGAGACAAAGAAGTTGTATAATGATGCAATAATCAGAGCAGGGAAGGGAAGCGACCTAACATTTACTAAGTGGTACTAAGTGCTAGGCATATAGTGAAACATGAAAGGATGTTTTCAACTACATAACAGACATGCTCTTTATCTGGTTTGTGGGTAGAAACATAAGGTCTTCTCGACTAGGATGACCACACGCATTTCACATTCAACAAGTTCACGATGAGCCCAGCATCGTTGCCCAGAAGTCTTCTCCTCTTCCTGTGTTCCCTCTCACGGCAAATGGCACTGCCGTTTCCCCATCCAGAACCTGTTGCGTCGGTCTCTTACCTGCCCTGTCCACCCCTCCCCATCCATTCTCTACATGAGTACCTACAGAGATCTTTGCAAAACACAGTTCTGATCACGCCTCTTCCTCTCTTAAGACAGCACTATGGCTCCCTGATGATGTCACAGTCTTTAGAATAATATAACTTTCGCCATTCAGCCCTGGCCTGCAAATCCATTCTCCCTGTCACCTCTGCCCCTTGCGGGCAGCCCTGCGGCTGGAGTTTGCCCAGTTCACGGCACCGCCCCGCACCAACACCTCCAAGCCCCAGCCCACGCTGCTACCTCTGCCTTTAACCTCCATCTTCATTCTCAGCACCTTCGCCTGGCTGACTCCCAGAAGTTTTCATAACCAGCTCAGGTATCTACTCCTCCAGCAAGTCTCCACCAACAGAAAGAGCAGGCAGTGGTTCTCGAGTGTAATTTTAAAGTTTCCAGTAGCCATATTTTAATAAAGTAAGAAGAAACTGATGAAATGAATTTTAATAATATATTTTATTTAACCAATATACCCCAAATATTATCAATTTCAGCATGTAATTAATATTTTTAAATTATTAATGAAATGCTTTCTATTCCTTTGTTTTCCTACTAAGTCTTCAAAACCCAGTGTTTATTCTCCTCTGATGACACGTCTCGGTTTGGACTAGTCACATGTAGCGCTCCATCACCAGATGTGGAGACTAGCTACCACATTGGACATGACAGCACTAGAGCTATCTTAGGAATCACCTAGGAATCACCTAGAGAGCTTAATGGAAACCTAGAACCCTGTACTAAGCTTCCAAATGTTCTGGTTCTGAGGAGGGTCTAATTCTGGAGGTGTGGGATGGAGAACCAGAAATGTTCACTCTCAGCAAGAAATCCAGGTTTCTGATGTATGTGTTCCTCAGGAAATGGGGGCTTAAGAGCTAGATGCATTGATTTTGGAGTTAGACCTACAGGGGTTTGTGTCCAGACTAACTAAGTTATAGCTGTGTGACTTGGGGACTTCACCTTTCTGGGTCTTGGTCTCCTCACCTGCAAAGACAGACTCACGATACATACCTAGAGACCAGTGGGTATTAAGTAGACACTGTATTTAAAACATTCGGCTCAACACCTGGCACGTATCTACCAGTGACAGCTCCTACCTGTCTGAATGCACCCCACGCCCAGGCGTGCCCACGTGGTGGGCGAGACGTCCCTCCCCTGCCCCCCCTCTGAGCCTCTGCTTGCCTCCACCAGAGCCCAACACCCAAGCACACATTATCTGCCTGCTACTCTGTGTCCTCCACTCGACTGAGGACAGAAACTGGCTATCGCTCATTTCCACATCCCTCTGCCTCACACATGTGGTCAGTACACATCATGTTTTAGGAACTGAACTTAATTTAACCAACTGCGTTTCCTATAGTGGAGTAAACTCTTTACGTAAAACTACCTCCAGTTCTCGTGTAGAAAGGAAGTGTGTGAATACAAAGTGAGTGAAGCACTGTTCTAACACTCTTCCCTTTAAAGTCTGTCACAGAAAGCTTGGCCAAACTGATCCACGGCTTGAAAGTGGGACACCTGACAGATCGTGTTATCCAGAGGAGCAAGAGGATGATTCTGGATACCCTGGGTGTTGGGTTCCTGGGAACCAGTACAGAAGTGTTTCACAAAGCCAGGGAATACAGTAAAGTAAGAAGCTCAATGTCTACTTTGGAGCTAAAACCAAGTGCGCACATGCGCCTGTTTGTGAGGTGTACCCAGAAGCGCGCCCAGGGACGTGCGTTTGTGTTCTACTGCCCTACTCTTCATTTTAGAGACAGTGCTTGGTGTATATAGCATTGTTGTATATAGTTTTATGCTTTTCTATGCTTTATTACCTGAGTCTTAATATTCACCCACATCCTTTACTAAGTCACTATCTTAGACCAGTCTTAATCTTAAGGCTAGCAAAATCTCAAAGTTGATCACTAGTCTGACTGAAAGCACATTTTTACCTGAGAGTCTTAGCAGCCATGGCCCCGGGCCATTTGTTCATGCAAAGACTTCAAGGTTCTCTCCGAAAAGCCTGGGCCAGAACCCTGAGCACAGAGTAGGTGATTACATGAGAGATGTAGCATCCACTCTCCAAACAATATGCTTGGTCTATAGACGATTAGTCCACCTTCCCTAGTATTTATCCTCAAGGAGTGAATGAGAGTAAATTCAGACTTCATTCCTTGGCGCACCTATGGATCTCAGTCTGGGACTGAGCAACAGCTTCTCCTCTCCCTTCCACAGAAAAAGTTATATATTCTTCTACAAGGAAGAAAGAAATCCAATGACTAGGGCTTCAGTCTAGCACAAAGGGCTCAATAAGAAGTATTAAAGTAATGCCTCCAAACATGAAGAACAACTCTTGAAATGGTGACTTGGCACGTTGGGTTCACACTCTGTATCACTGATTGATATTCTTTTGTTTCAGATCTACAGTTCCAATGTATCCAGCACTGTTTGGGGCCAGCCAGACTTCAGGCTCCCACCAACATATGCTGCTTTCGTTAACGGTGTGGCTGTAAGGAGATTTCCATGTCTTTGTAACTGTTCAACAATCAGAATAATTTCAGGGCCAGAAAACACCTCAGAAATTGCCCAGTTTCCATATCTTACTGACGAGATCACTGAAGTTGAGAGAGGTGAAGTGGCCTGCCCTCTCTCCTTGTAGTAATTTCAGTTTTCACGTTTTTACAGTGAATTGATGCTTTTCAAACAAATTGTGAAGTAGAGGAAATAAGATGGAAGTATTTAGATAAAAATGCCCCTAAGGTAACTCAACTCTAAATTGAATATCCAGACTCAATTTCTTGTCAATTCTTTCTGTTGTGGGCAGTATCAGCTTCTATCCAGTAACCAGCCTTTCATTCATTCATTCATTCATTCAACAGATATTTATTGAGCAAGAAACAATGGCCATAAGGTATCTACATTTTCTGAACCAAAAATCAGCACTTCTCATCTGACAATTTTTATGCTTTTTTCTGTGTGTCACGGGCAGTCTAAAAGATATAATTTGGACATGAATCTGTTGGGATTTCTGAGATATTTTTATGGTTTATGGGACAGTAGTTCAGAATATTGAAAGTCAAACCTAATGGTGCATCCAGAAGTAAGTAAGTCCAGTAAGTAAGCAGTGGGAAAGGCACCAGCCACAACTAGTAGACAAAAATCTATTTTTAAATGAACTTCTGGTTATTACTATTTCATATAAGGAAAAACCAAATGATTTTAAAATATAGCTTAATAGTTAAACTGGGTTCAAGAGTTCTTGCAACTTCTCCATAAGTTTGAAATTATATATAGTAAAAGGGTTCAAAAAATATGGCCTGATGTGGAATAAATGACATTAAACTCTTCATGTGACTTGTCTGAAAGGTGGAAGAGGGAGGGAGGGAGGGAGTGAGGAGCCACCTAATTCTACAGCTTTGTTTATAAGGTAGATAAAGATCCTTGCAAGGGCTGTGGCACCTGAGTAAGGCCCAAGCTCCCTGCGGTTCGCCAGCTGCTCCCCAGGGTCGCACCTGATGTGGACAGAGGACAGCATGTCTAGTGCCAAGTCACGTGATGAAGAATCGCAGCCAGTTCGTAGGTTTAATTTTCAGAGAATCAGATCTAAAAGTCTCACGTCAAACAAGGTTATTATTGAACTAAACCCTGACTGGTCCAAAAAGTCATTGCATTCAGGGAAATACATTTAGGTTTTGGTTGTCGTTTATGCGTCTGTTCACATAGATTCACTCAATGGATTTTGATGACACGTGGTACCCTGCCACCCACCCTTCTGCAGCTGTCCTTCCTGTCCTCATGGCTTTATCGGAAGCCCTGCCTCCAAGTCCAAAGTGTTCTGGCCTTGACCTGCTGCTGGCTTTCAACGTTGGTATTGAAGTGCAAGGCCGATTAATGCATTTCTCCAAGGAAGCCAAGGACATACCAAAGAGGTATGGAGAAACTGTGCCCCATCGTGAGGCGGCCACATTCCCCTTCATCTGTTACTCATTATCTCTGTAGATGTTTCTGACATAGAGGTTGGCTCAGTTGAAGATGTTGACGTTAGTGCTGGCAGATAAGTCAACTCAACCAGTCACATATCAAACTGCATATCCATATACAAAGGTCTGACCTCAGAAGTGTTAGTGAAAAGTCTCCTCTGGGTTTAGAGAGCCGATCAAGCAATGAGGACCATGCACTAAATTGGAGCCTCTCACCCCAGGATGATCATGTCATTCTGGCCTCTGTGGGTACTCTGAATAGCCCTCATCTCATCTCAAAGCAGAGTCTACTTTGGTATTTGCTAGGGTCCTTCAGACTAATGAGAACATTCAGAATATCCTAAACCCGACTGCTCAATCCATAGATCAAAAATGGTCAAACGCTGACTGTATCATATGGTTCAATCTAATATTTATTTTGCCCCTTGGTCCAGCCTGCTGGGGGAGGAATAAATCAGAATATTGAGTGAACTTTCATGGTTTCTACAAGGCTCTCAATTGTTACAGTTACTTACATAGGCTTTCAGCACTCAACAACTTTTGCCTTTTTGGCAATAATTGCAAAAGTACCATTTATAAATAATTTACTATGTCAGGCACTGTTGTAATCATGCGAATTCGTTCAAAACTCACAAAACCCTATGAAGTAAATACTATTATTGTGACCATTTTATATAAGAGAAAACAGATACAGAGAAGTTGAAAAACTTTTCCAAAAATCACAAAGCTAATAAGAGGAAGAGCTGAGATTTGCACCTAGGCATTAGGGCTGCTCCATTAGCTAAGCTCCTGACCACTGTGCTATACTGCCCCCTGGGGGTTGAGGTTTGTAAGTCTCCAACTCTTGTGTTTTTTGTTTTTCAGATTCCATCCCCCCTCAGTGGTGGGAACTTTGGGTAGTGCTGCTGCGGCATCTAAGTTTTTGGGGCTCAGCACGACAGAGTGCCAAGAGGCCCTGGCTATTGCTGTTTCTCATGCTGGGGCACCCATGGCAAATGCCGCCACTCAGACCAAGCCTCTTCACATCGGCAATGCTGCCAGGCATGGGCTAGAAGCTGCTTTTCTAGCAATGCTGGGTCTCCAGGGAAACAAACAGGTCTTGGACATGGAGTCAGGGTTTGGGGCCTTCTATGCCAACTATGCCCCCAAAATCCTTCCAGACGTAGATTCACACACTTGGCTGCTGGACCAGCAGGATGTGGCCTTCAAGCTCTTCCCTGCCCATTTGGCCACGCACTGGGTGGCAGACGCAGCTGCATCTGTGAGAAAACAGCTTGTAAGAGACAGAGCCCTGCTTCCCACTGACCACACGGAGAGAATTGTGCTTAGAATTCCAGATGCCCAGTATGTGAACAGGCCCTTCCCAGACTCGGAGCATGAGGCCCGCCACTCCTTCCAGTATGTGGCCTGCGCCATGCTGCTGGATGGTGCCATCACTGTCCCATCATTCCACAAACACCAGGTCAACAGGCCACGGGTAAGAGAGTTGCTTGGTAAGGTAGAGCTGGAGCACCCTCGGGACAACCTACCAAATTTCAACACACTCTACTGCGAGATAAGTGTTGCCCTCAAGGATGGAGCCATCTTCACAGAGCGCTCTGATACCTTCTACGGTCACTGGAGGAAGCCTCTGAGCCAGAAAGACCTACAGGAAAAGTTCAGAGCCAATGCCTGCGGGATGCTGTCCTGCCACACTGTAGAAAGGCTTATAGAGATAGTAGAAAACCTAGAAGACCTGGAAGACTGCTCTGTGTTAACCACACTTCTGAAAGAACCCTCTCCACCAGAGATAGTTACAAAATCTCTCTAGCATTTAACAGTCCCATCATGCAATCTCTCCTGAGGCTTAACAACATCTAAATGACTTTATATTGGGGAAAATTCAATGCTTTGCTTTATAGAGCAAGGGTCTGTTCTTGGTCTGCCTGGGAATAAATGCAGCATGCTGAAGAGAGTCCAGACACAGAACTGGATATACATGGAAGAAGTCTTGTCCTGTAAATTCTGCAAGACAGTTCCAGTTACCTGTAGCAAGATAATGGCGCAAGAAACACAGAGAAATTTATTTTATAAGCATTCATAAGGCTGAAATTCAGGTCACCTGTGATTTGCTTAATCTTTTCAGAGGAGTTATTTATGAACTTCATGAACCTCAAGGCTTGAGAGGGATTTGAACTTCTGCATACAACTTGCTGACAGTGAAGAAGGGCTCTGGTCTGTTGTGCCACCAATGGACTTCTTACACTATGGGCTATCAGAAGCCCTTCCCAATGGATGGGATGCTATTGGGTTTAAAATAAGGGCTTCATGGGTTCAAATCCTGCCTCTGCCACTGACTAGATGTGACCCTGGCCATGGTTCTGAATAAACCTCTACTTAAGTTTCTCTATCTTTAAAGCATAAATAAAAAACAGTCTAAAAAATAAAGCAGTTTGGCTCTAGAAGCCATGCTCTTAACCACTACAATATATCACCTTTCATTACAAAAATATTTTTGAGACAAATATCATGGATGTAGAGTCTGAGATGTAATAAAGAATGACAGCCAAAACATAGTATATATGTGGGTAGTCAGATAAATATTAAACTGTATAAAGTAATAAAAATGCCTTGTGGGGTTAAAAACTGCAACATTAGCATTATATACATTATATATATATATATATATATATATATATAGGCAGGGAGTTATTATAGTTAATGTATTCTAAATTCCTCATGTTGTTCAAGAAAAGGGCAACACTGTTAACTCTAGACTTTGATTTGTAAGTATGTATGTTGACATTTCTAGGGTGACTATTATAAAACAGCAGTGGAATGTATCACTTCAGGTTAATAGAGAGAGAAATATGGAATTAGGAGAAAAATAATCCAAAGAAAGGTAAGAAAGGAGGGGGAAAAGAAATATAGAAAAGGCAGAACAGACAGAAAGCACAATATAAAATGATAGGAGGGACTTCCCTGGTGGCTCAGTGGTTAAGAATCCGCCTGCCAATGCAGGGGACATGGGTTCGATCCCTGGTCCAGGAAGATCCCACATGCCGCGGAGCAATTAAGCCCGTGTGCCGCGGCTGCTGAGCCTGTGCTCTAGAGCCTGTGAGCCACAACTACTGAGCCTGCGTGTCACAACTACCGAAGCCCGCACGCCTAGAGCCCGTGCTCCACAACAAGAGAAGCCACCACAGTGAGAAGCCTGCACACCGCAATGAAGAGTGGCTCTCACTCACCGCAACTAGAGGGAGCCCGAGTGCAGCAACAAAGACCCAACGCAGCCAAAAAATAATAAATAAATAAATAAAATGATAGGAAAAATCCAAATATATATATAATTATGAAGAGAGTAAATGGACTAAATGCTCCAGTTAAAAAATACAAAGACTATGAACACATTTTAAAATGTTTGTTTTATTAACAGCTACTGTACATATCATCAATTCATCCATTTTACATTTTATGAGTTTTAGTAAATGTATAGAGTTGTGCAAATATCAGTGAAATCCAGTTTTAGAATACTTCTATCACTTCCAAACATTCCTCAGGCCTGTTTGCAATCAATTCTCACTCCCAATCTCCAGCCCTCATCAGCCAATGATCTGCTTTCTATCTCTATAGTTTTGTCTTTTACAACATTTCATATAAATGGAATCATACAATATATAGTCTTATGTGTCTGGCTCTTTCACTTAGCATAATAGTTTTAAGATTTTTCCACATATGTATCAGTACTTTATTCCCTTTCATTGCCAAGTAGCATTCTATTGTATGGATATACCACATTTGTTTACCCATTAATTAGTTAAAGAGCGGCTGGATTGTTTCCAGTTTGGGGCCATTATGAATAATGCTTCTATGAACATACACAAACATGTCTTTCTGTGGACGTATCTTTCCATTTCTCTCGGGTTGATTCCTAGGAATGGGAATGCTGAGTCATTTGGTAAGTACATGTTTAACTTTAGTAAAACCTGTTTCCTATAAAGTAGCTCTATCATGTTACATTTCCACCAGCAATGTACAATGGTTCCAGTTTCTCCTTATCCTCACCAACCTTTGGAATTATCAGTCTTTATAATTTTAGCCAGTCAAGTGTGTGTATAATGGTACCTCATTGTGGTTTTAATTTGCATTTCCCTAATGACTAACTCTTGCCTATTTTTGCCTATTATTATAATTAGCTTGTCTTCTTATTAAGTTGTATGAGTTCATTTTATATTCTGGCCATAAGTTCTTGAACAGATATCTCTTCTGCAAATATTTTCTCCCAGTCTGTGGCTTGTCTTACTGTGATTTTAATGGTCTCTTTTAAAGAACAGAAGTTTTAAATTTTGTTCAAGTCCATTTTACTATTTTTTAAAAAAATTTTTGTTCCTACTTCTGGTGTTATTAGAAGGCTTTTTTTTTTTTTGGTCGTGCTACGCAGCATGTGGGATATTAGTCTCCCGACCAGGGATCAAACCCGCACCTGCTGCATTGGAAGCTTGGAGTCTTAACCACTGGACCGCCAGGGAAGTCTGTAGAAGGCATGTTTAAAATCCAGTTATATACTTTATTCAAGACACATAAGGATGCAGAAAAGTTGAAAGTAAAAAATATGGGGGAAATGTGGATGGAATATTAACCAAAAAAAGCTAGAATAAATAAATGTTAATATTAAACAAAAAAGAATTCAAGCAAAAAAGCATTATTAGAAAAAAGATAATGATAAATTCAAATCACTAGGTAACTAAAATAATTCTAAACTTACATGCATCTAAATACTATTAAACTGCAAGGAGAAACAGATAAATCCAACACTATACTGAAAGAATTTTAACATTTCTCTCTTAGTAATTTATATTTGGAAACCAAAAATAAATAGACTATATAAGATTTAAACACAATCAACATGTCTTATCTAATGGACATATAGAGGACTCTGTACTCAAAAACTAGAGAATTCACAATATTTAAAAAATCTCACAGAACATTTACAAAAATGGACCGTATACTTAGGCATAAAGCAAGTCTCAACTTTTCAAAGCACTGGATCATGCAGATCATTTTCTCTAATCACAATGTAATCAAGTTAAAAATCAAAATTAAAAAGACAATTAGAAAAGCCTGAAGTGTTTAGTAATAAACATTCCTCTAAATAACTCTTGGGTCACAAAAGAAATTACAGAGAAAATTATAAAACATTTAGAACTAACCAATAACAAAAATACCACATATCAAAATCTATAGACTGTAGCAGAAGCAGTACTTAGAAATGGGTAGAATTTTTTATTGCTGGCTCTGTATTACATGGATTATGTTGTTCTATAGGACACATTATGTTAACACTTATAAATGTGAACAAGGTTGATAAAAGAGGAGATAGAAGAGGTGGTTTCTACTGTGACCTTGAGATTAAATTTAATTATCCTATCTTGATACATTTCAGAAGTTTCTAGGGTCAAGATCTGAGGGCCATTAATAATATCCTCAGATAACCCCTGTTAAAAACAAGACAACAGGGGCTTCCCTCGTGGCGCAGTGTTTGAGAATCTGCCTGCCAATGCAGGGGACACGGGTTCGATCCCTGTACCGGGAAGATCCCACATGCCGCGGAGCAACTGGGCCCGTGAGCCGCGACTACTGAGCCTGCGCGTCTGGAGCCTGTGCTCCGCAACAAGAGAGGCCGCGATAGTGAGAGGCCCGCGCACCGCGATGAAGAGTGGCCCCCGCTTGCCGCAACTAGAGAAAGCCCTCGCACAGAAACGGAGACCCAACACAGCCAAAAATAAATAAATAAATAAATAAATTTTAAAAAAAACTTTATAAACAACAACAAAAAAAAAACACAAGACAACAAACCCCAAATGGAGTTGTTTATGCTAAGCCCATATCCACCAAATCGAGACTAACTACAGAATTACAGTTTTGGCTCTTCCAAAAATGGAATCTTGAACCAGCAAATCAGGAATCTCTGATCAGCACTAGTTAGGTAATCTGCCTGACAGACCCCTGCCATCCCCTAAGGAAAGGAACCTTGCTATAACCAATTTGTTGTTTGTTTGTTTGTTTTGCCTAGTGTAACTTCCTTGTTTCCACTCCCTTCTGCCTGTCAACGTCTTTCATTTTGCACAGCTCTTTAGATCCCCTTTCTACCTGCTAGATTGGGTACTGCATGATTCAAATCGATTTGTGCTCAACTAAACTCTTTAAAAAAAAATCTTAATATGACTCAGTCTAACTTGTAACACCCCCAAAGCTTGCTTCGGACCAACAGCAGGTGTTGGGGAAGACAGTCTCTCCTGAGGGGGACAACAGCACTCAAGGTGACCTTGGTATTGGCTATTATGCCCACTGAGTTAACTGAAGGCAGGAGAAAATACGGGGGGATATGGGTCTGTAGAGAGAGCTCAAGGGTCCTCTTCACTGACAGCCCTGCACACCATCCACCCCCATCTTACCCCATACAAATAATAGAGGAGAGAGATTGGCTCCCCACATTCTTTTCTAGATGATTCCTTTCAAAAAGCTAGGGCCAGGGCTTCCCTGGTGGTGCAGTGGTTGAGAATCTGCCTGCCAATGCAGGGGACACGGGTTCGAGCCCTGGTCTGGGAAGATCCCACATGCCGCGGAGCAACTGGGCCCGTGAGCCACAACTACTGAGCCTGCGCGTCTGGAGCCTGTGCTCCGCAACAAGAGAGGCCGCAATAGTGAGAGGCCCGCGCACCACGATGAAGAGTGGCCCCCACTTGCCACAACTAGAGAAAGCCTTCACACAGAAACGAAGACCCAACACAGCCAAAAATTAATTAATTAATTAATTAATTAAAAAAAAAAAAAGCTAGGGCCACAGTGCTGGTGGAGACTTTGGATGGAATGAGAGAGTTAAAGCTGAGCTAGCGTCTCTTCCTTCCATGAGGCTGGGGAGCAAGGACAGCTTGTGAGCTATTCTATCCTGAGAAAGCCCAAGATGGGACTCAGGCAGCTCTGATCTGATGTCTAGGCATTGTGGCAAATGCTTGTTTCTTCCTTTCCTTTTCCTTGGGTACAGCAATGAAGGATGCAGCTCAGCCCCCTGTTAGTGTGATAGGCCCTGTGTGTAGGCAAATGAGTCCTCCACACGGATCAGGCCAGCCGGCCAGGGAGAAAATCCACCATGAGACTGAGACAAAGGCTCTAGCTCACAGAGAGAGGTTTATTCCAGCTCCCTCTCTGTATTTCTGCATCCTCAGCACATACCCATGACCTTGAGCCAAAGTGCCTCAGTCCCCATGCACACCTTTGCCCACTCTGGGGACCCCTGGTGCTCTAGTATATATTTGGGGGATCCCCAAGACCATGCACATATTCGGGTGCATGCCAAAAGAACTCACGGGGCTCTGAATATAGCTGTGCTCATGGTTAAGATTTACTATAGTGAAAGGATACAGGATCCACAAGAGAATAAGACACAGGCAGAGTCTGTGAAACCCCTGCATAGGCTTTCAACGCTCTCTCCCTCCAGTGAGGAGGCGGGTGAATGAGCTCCTTTCTCCAGCAGAGGAAAAGTTCAGTAAAATGTGTTCAATGTTTCTGCCCTGGGAAGAGACTTACCACCCAAGGTTTTTATAAGCAGCTGGTCATGAAGGCACCCTCTGCCCAGCAACAATGATAATTCCAAACTTCAAGAAGGAAAGCAGGTGTTCAGCATAATTCACATTGTTTGCACCGTCTAGGCAAAGCGGATCATTTTTATCAGTTAGGGAGTGGGTCAAGTGCCAAGTTCCCAGATGCCAGCCAAGCACCAACCCTGCAAAGAGGTCCTAATTAAGATAGTAGCCTCCAGCCTGCTATGTTCTCTCTTTTCTGCATATCTTGTCCCATCCTGAAATGCCTTCCATTCCTGTTCGTGTGGCTTTGTAGGGTAGAATAATGATACAGGAAAACTGGACATTGCCTCCACTTTAAGAACTGTCTCTGCCCTGTAGCACTTGAGCTCTATAAATGGTGTGTTTTATCATTGCATTAACTAAAACCGATATCTCCAGTAGGCTTAGAGCTGCCACAGACCAAAGAGCTGTAATCATTTTAACCCAGGCATTTAAAATGAGAATGTGAGTTTAAAGGGAATTTTTATATGTTATATTTTATAACGACTTTACTTTGAAGTCCTATCTAAAAAATATCTCAGACAGGTAAGTCCCGTACAAAAACTGGGACTGCCTTAAGGTCTGTGATAGTTTATGTAGGGGAACCTCTTTGGGGATGTGAAGTAAATGGTGGGTGTCCATTCAATTCAACAAATGTGTATTGAAGGCTTAATATGTTCTTGGTGCAGGTGATTAGAGCAGTGAACAAAATAGGCAAAAACCCCTTACAACCGTGAGCTTACAACCTAGGGTGAGTACAGAGACAAGCAACAGGACAAAGAAAGTGCTCTGTACCTCTTCTGGGCCAGCTGTGCTTCCTTCATTCCTCCCCTGGTGGGAATGTGAGTTTCTGGAGCCTGAGTTGGGTTCAGGGACCGGGGAGCCCAATGCATGTGAATGAATAGCCCCAGTTCTTACTGGAAGAATATAATCTGTGACAACAAAGGACTTGTGAAACTGTAGGGGTGTATCTTCCTTGTCAATTCTGGCAGGACTTCCCTGCAAAGAGCAAAGCTACAGGGAACTGAAGGCAGGAGGAAACATCACGACCAGATGCACTGTTTTCCTTCCAGGAGAGGTGCACACGTGTGTGCGGGCACCCACCATGGTGTGTGGTCTCTTCCCACCACTGAAATCTATCTGCAGCACTGCAGTTTTTATTATGCACTAGTGAAATTGCTCTATTATTCCTCTCTTCTCCTACCCTACATTTTAAAAAATAGCTTAGTGATAGTTCACAGAAAGTGATCATTCCAAAGGCATCCAAAGCAGGTGTTTCAGAAGCCACTACTCTGGCTCCTGATGAAACCCTGCCCAGCAGTTGACAGCTGCACAGCACATTATAAGAATGTATGATGCTTCAAGTGTCATGGCTTTACCTGAATCATACAGAACAGAATAAACACCTTCACAGAAATAATGAAAATTTGTCTAGTCGCCAAGTTCAGTTGCTAATGCAGATATCTACACTCAGATATCGTTGTCCCATTTAAAAAATTCTCCCTGCTTTTTGTTGGAGTTAATTCTAAAAACAAGTCAACCCACTCCAGCTACGGCTGGTGCCCATATAGAAGCCAACCTGGAGGTTCAGTAAAAAGCCTTTGCAATGGCCCAATGCCCATCTGTTTAAAACACGGCATGAAAGTATTGCTTCCGACTTTAACAAATGAAAAATAAAAATGACAAGGTGCTTGTCTAGAAACCATGGATATTTGGATAATTCAATGACAGTTATTTCATCATTGAGTCACGATCCCATTGAAAGTACCTATCACCAAGTGGTAAAATGTGTAATTCAATTGGCTGGAGCTCAACTATTTTTACTTGAACAATTTCTTCCAAAGACTGTGAAGTATCACTTTTCAAATACATTATAAAGCACTCCCCACATCATTTTCCCCATTCCATCACGATTTTCACGCGAGGGGCCATGCCATGAAGGCGCATGTCTGCGCCATCTCGTTGGTAGTATCTTGGCAGGATTCCCTCACATCCCCATAGCTGTGTTTGCATCTAGGCTTCTGGGTGGCAGTGGCTGGGTTTGCATCAGCAAAGCTATCAGAAGAGGAGATCTAACTGAGGGGGAGAAAATGTTTCTTAGGCACCTGACAGCATGACTGTGAAGAGAGTTAAAATTATCAGCTCACACCAGCCTCTCAAACACTACAATATTTGGAACAAAAGCTCACAAGCACTGTGTACATAAGAAATCTGTTCCAACGTGAGGCTTCATTGAAATACCCAGTTAGTAAGAGAAAGGAAGGCTATATGGACTAGGGTCAAGAGGAAAGAATTCAAGTAAGCACAATTGGATCCATGTAGCTGAATGATATCGTACAAGAGAATTGCTACACTGAAACTGTTTCCTTACAGACTAAGCCAGAGTATTTCGTAAGAATACATCTTCTCGACGGTTCAGTGCCACTTGGTCTTATCACTTTAAACCACAGCCCCTTGCCATGGCGGCCCCGACCTTAAGGCCAATCACCAAATACTGCAGCCCCATCATGAAAGATACTTTGTTAAGCTATCAGAAAAGCAGTCACATTTATATTCATCTGGAAGAAGGGAAACAGGAGAGTGCTTACCTGACGGGAAGCTTTTCATCCTTTTCTTCTCCATCCACAATATTATCCTGACCCACTGTGACTTCACAAGCAGGAAGGTTTCAGCTGCCAGCACGGGGAAAGGCAGCACCAGCTCATGGGCTTCTTAGCGCAGCGGAAGGATTGAAATGTCCTTTACAGAACTGTTGACAATGCAGTTCTGGGCCACCCCGAAACCACCTGCAAAGACAGGGGGCCTGGGATTATTTGAGGCAGAACCTATGATCAATTAAATTTTAAGCAAAGAATTAAGGCATATAAGAGCAATAACACATGTGAATCAACGGCAAAAGAGCATTTC